>NC_051311.1:76542006-76856358 GCF_015220235.1 Choloepus didactylus
TGGCTGGATTAGCTATGCCTTTTCAGCTTTTCCTTTCTAGAGAAAAAAGGATGCCAGGGAGGGAAGACCCAGTACAACTCTGAGAATTCAAAGAATTTGGGAAATCAATATTGGGAAAAGCCTAACTAAGGCAAAACACTAAATCAGTTGTTCTCATTGTAAATGGTAAGTTAACCTTTGTAAGTTCTGATCCTCTCATACTTGGGAATGACACCTATTCAAATGTTTATGCTCTTTGAATTTATGGATTCATACGTCCCTGAGCCAGGTTTCTCCAGTCATGACAAGTTGGTTGCCCACCACACCTGCTGACTACAGTCCAGACTTTCCCAGGGCAGGCAGATGCCACTTTGTAAGTGACTGCTTCTTCCACAGAACAAATGCTCCACACTTGACATAGAAACAGAATGAAATATTCAGAGGCAGAGATAGGAAAGAGAGGGATAAGAGACTCTGGTGATAAAAATATTGGCATGTAGATGGAATGAGGAGAGAAGCTGAGGATTATTAAACAACAGACTCCTAAATAACCAATGGGTCAAAGAAGAAATCACAAGGGAAATTAGAAAATACTTCGATATGAATGAAAAACACATACAACATACCAAAACATGGGATACAACTAAGGCAGTGCCAGAGGAGAAAATTTATAGTTGTAAATGCCTACATTAAAAAAGAAGATACCATATCAAAAACATAACTTTACACATTAAGAAATTAAATCCAAAGCAAACAGAAGAAGGAAATAATAAAAGTGTGGAAATAAATGCTTTTTTATTGATCTGCTGTACATTCTGCTATGATAGACAAACTCATTTCCATTCTCTTCTTAGTTCTCCCAATATTTTAAGAATTCTGTGAAATTTGGTGTATTTTGTTGTACAAAAATGCCTTTATTTTATCTTTGTCAAACTTTCCAAATCTAAATTAATTGTTCCAAGAATGTCTGTGGTTTCTGAGCCCTACCGAGGTGAGACGACAACTTGATGTGGGTAGCCAGAGTCCAAGAACAGTGAGGGGACTGTCCCCACATAAGAGTAGCCTGGCATGGCATGTCAGAGCCCAGGTAGGATGATGAGGCCGTCTGTATAGGTGGGCAGCCTGACATAGGGAATCACAGCAGAAGGGAGATTGGCTAAATAGAGGGGAATCAATCAAATAAGTAATTAAAAATAACAAAAAGCAGGTGTCACACTGTCAGAGGGGAGTTAAAATGTGGAAAGAGAGCAAACTAGAATGAACCCTGTGTTATTGCATTGGAATTGTAGGTATTGGTTAGAGTGCATGACTTCAATATAACAAGGAAATACAGAAATGGACGTGTGTATGTATATAGGAATATACATATATTCCTTACCTCTGTCCACTGAGAGGCCCAGGAGCAGTTACACCCCAATAGCAATGAGCACACCTAGCACCCAGTTTCTAAATACCACTTTCCATTTAAAAGAACCAGAGGTTTTTTTAGGAGCAAGGAAAGTATAACATGAGCTTAGACTATCTGCTATAGAAAGCCACAAAGTGGTCAGAGAATGATGGGGCATCTGGCCAAATTTAGGACAGTTCAAGCCTCAACATAAATAATGATAGTAACATATTATGACCTGTTGATTAAAATAGGAGTCCAGGAGTCCTTACAAATGCAAACAAATACACTAAAAAATTGAAAGTTGGATAAGAAATGGGATATTTACATATTTTCAAAGTTCTTCTGCCACAAAACACTTATTAATTATAAGGGGGAAGGACACATCTTAATCAAGGATCAAAGTTTTCATTGACACTAACCAAAACATGTCACCCTAGAGCATGCAATGAGAAGAACACAGCATTACTTTTGGGATATTCCTGTGAAAGTTGCATAATCTGAATCAACTCATGGGGAAATATCAGATAAGCCCAAATTGATGGATGTTTTACCAAATAACTGGCCCTAGTCTTAAAATACATTAAGGATTTGAAAATTAGGGAAAGACTGAGAATCTGTTTCAGAGTGAATGAAACGGAAGGATACAGTTAAATACTACATGTGATTCTGAAGTAGATTCTGCTTTTGTGAAAGATGGCATCGGATGATTGGAGAAACCTGAGTGGGGTCTGAGGCGTGGAGGAGTGAGGTTGTACTGTATGAGTGTAAATGTCCTAGTTTTGGTGGTTGTATGGGGGTTAAGTAGGAGAATGTCCTTGTTTGTAGGGAGTACACTCGAACGTATTTGGGAGTGATGGGGCATCATGCCAGCAACTTACTCTCAAAAAATGGTTTTTGGACTACCTGTCCATCTTTTCTCGAAGTTTGATCATTTCAAATGCAAAAAAAAAACCACACCAAAATATAAAAATATCAGTCTATAATTGGGGCTTTGTTTTGGAGTATTCTTCTCCTTTCATTTCCTTGGTGATAGAAAAATAGATAGACTGAAAGCAAGATGTGCTCTGGATGTCCTCCCCAGCTTGGCGTGCAGAAGCCAGAGGAGAGGCATGCATGCTTTCGATGAGTGCATTATTCCCGAGGAAAATGACTTCTCCGGGTCACATCACCACCAAACACTGCATCTGACCCTCACCACTGACCGGATACTTAGGTGCCCAAGGTCCAGGCTTGTTGGGACTCTTCCTAAAGCAGTGCTTCTCACCTAGAGGTGATTTTGTCCCCCAAGAGACATTTGAAAAGCTTTGGAGCATTTTTGGTTGTCATAATGGCAGGGTTGGGGGTACTGCTGGCACCTAGTGGGTAGAGGCCATGGATGCTGCTAAATATCCTGCGATGCACAGGACAGTCCCCCAACTCAATTATCTGGGCTAAAATGTCAGTAGTGATAAGGTTGAGAAACACTGTCCTAAGAAACAACTTCCTTTTTCTGTTCTTCTGATCTACATAGAGTATACACACTGCTCTGTCAGGGTAGGAACAGAAGGAAGGAGGAGGTATACCACAAACTCATCTAGACTATATGCCTTCCAGCTCCAGAAATCTGTGGTTTGCAGTAAGGTATGGGCTATGGGTGGCGAGGAAAAGAAGCAGAGGAGCTGGGATTTCTCAGGTGTCCCAGCTTCACACCTGTTTTCAGAGTGGCCTTGCTCTTGACCACTGAAACGTAGAGAGAATTTTCAGAAGGCGACTACTATAAATTGGCCATGAACACAACTAAAGAAATACTTCAATTCTAACCACCAAATTGAATTTTGCAAAATGCACTTATGCCCCTGCCATAACACAGCCTGGGAGGAAAACACTTCTAGCACTTTAACTTCCCCTCATTTCTTCTCTCCTTCCTCCTGCTCAGCATTTACTGAGCTTCACCAGTGTGAACACTGTGCTAAACATTGGGAATACAAGGATGACTACATTCATAATCTGGTAGGAGGGATAGAGAGACATTAAAATATAAAGTTCTAAGTGCTATCATAATGGTATCAACAGAAGGAGAATTTTTGGAAAAGCTTTTATCGGGGATTGAATCAAGTCTGCCACAGAAGGCAAGGGTCCCAACCCCTGGTCCTATGGGTATGAACTTATTTATATATTTTTTTCTTTTTTATTTATTTATTTATTGATTGATTTTTATTTATTTTGTGAACTTATTTATAATAAGACCTTTGAAAACACTATTAGTTAAGATGTGCCCAAACTGAGTGAGCGTGGGCCTTAATCCAATGTGGCTGAATTCCTTATAAGCAAGAGAAAATGGACACAGAAGAAGCAGCCATGGGGTCAGCGAGAAGGTAGAAGTCAATGGAACCTGGAAGAGAAGGGAGAAGGCACCGCTATATGCATTGCCATGTGATGGATAAGCCAAGGAGCCCCAAAGACTGCCAGCCAGCCAGATGATAGCCAACCCAGAAGGAAGCAAGCCATCTCGCCTCTGAAACCATGAGCCAGAAAATTCCTGTTGTTAAGCCAACCCATGGTATGCTATTTGTTTTAGCAGCCTGGAAACTAAAGCAGCTTCCTATACATGGAAGGGCAAATCAAATCAGATCTTAGGAGATTTGCTTCATATCTTTCAGAGAGGAGTTGGGGATATGGCCCAGTCATCCCTTCTATGGCAGAAAACTGGCTGTGGGATGAATGAAGTGTTTAATCTTTGAAACTCCTTGTTAGACCTTTCAGAACTAAAAGAAGTATAAAGATATTTTTGAAGGCAGCTGTGCATATACATCCTGAATTCTACATGTATAAAAACGTTTCCTACTGAGACCTGGAAGAAGCTTCCTGATCTCACTGCTCATGCTGTAGGGCCCCTTGGGTATGGGGCTGTCAGTGCAAACAATTGTAGCTGATCAAGGCAAAGAAATTAGAGCAGCTATCATGACTCAGATGCTCATTTAGGAAAAGCAGGTGGGTTGCCTGAATGATCTCTTTAAGACTTGTCTGTGGCTGTGGTGATTAGTGATCATTGGGCAGTCCTCTTTTGTGCTTTGATTAAAGTATCAAATTGCCTATAGTTTGACAATTTTTAGACTCTAATATTTTTGGGAGTCCAAGACCCTGTGCAAATATGGGCAAAGATGTTTAAAGGAGTTGAAGGAAGAGAAAGGGAGCCCTTTGCAGCCCTTGCATATGAAATCACAATAATGGTGCCATTTGAATAGTCAATACCCTTCCCTAGTGACAGCTGCAGGCACATCAGAGCTCAGGACTGCTCAGTTAGTTGAAGTGCCCTGTAGGTTCTCTTTGCCCTCAAGAACCTTTCTGATAAATAACTCTTGACCAGCTCCTTATATAGCTACAGACAGCCCCAAGAGGTTGAGATGTATTTTGGACACAATCTGATTCTCATTTCTCAAGAGTCTCAGGCCTTTGGCTCTGTAGCAAGGGAGACAGTGGTAGGCTCCAGAGACTCTGGTGCCCTGGCCCCATTATAGTCACTTTTCCTCTGAAGATTCCCCCTTATCTTGAAAAAGAGAGGTGCCTGGGGCTTGTCACACTGTGTTGGGCAACGGCTAAGATAGTTTGAAAGAAGGCATGTGGGGAAAATCAGAACGGGCAAAGTTGCATAGGAGAAGAGTGGCTCTTGACTTGTTCACCTTTTGAGAGCCTTAGGGGCCCACTGAGAAGAATTTCATAAGGCCACTTGGGTATAACTTTCATGCTGCTCAGTTTTGCTTGTTTACTTCTCCAAAGAGCCACATGAGAGGAGGGTTACTGGTGTTCTTTGTCAGCAGGTGCCATGGAAGAACCCCAACCCAGGGCCAGAACATGAGGATATTTTTCCCCGGAGGACGGTAGATCTTGCCATATATGTCACAAGCACATTGACGTTTTCTTGTTGACTGACTTTCCCAGAGCCACACAGCACCCAGTACATGATATGTATTCAGTGAATGCATGAATAAATGAAACAAAGAAGCTAGTGGCTCTTTAGAGCTTATGCTTGGATCCCAAGGCAAACAAATTTTTAAAAATGTTGCCATTCTGAATTCTTTTGGTGAGGTGACTAAAAAGAATACATCTTGTGAAATCTCTGAAACTATTAAGGACAGTACAGCACATGCTCAAGCATGCTAGCCATAGAAGACAAAATTCTATGGCTATAGTGGACAAAAGTTCATTTTGGTAGTGTGATTTCAAAAGGAAAGCATTGTGGCTTTTTGTCAATGACCTTGATGCATTCTGGCACTCCCCAGCTTCCTTCCTGAATCAGCGTGACCACTCATGTTCACGGCCATCACTGGCCTCCACAGAAGGCTGGGAACACGCTGCCCTTAATAACTACCTACTTTCTAACCTCCTCTCCAACAAACTAGAGAAAAATACTTTCCACCTTCCTCGGGTAGACTTTTCTTACTGGAGAGCACATCTTCCCTGTGGAGTATAAAATAGAAGGGGAAGAAAACTTCCAGGGAAAACAAGGAGCCAGGAATTGAACCAATAACTCTCTCAGGTTCCACTCACGGCAGTCCATATTTAATGTGAAACTGTAACTGTGGAGTGAGAGCTATTCAGAAATGTATACACAGGAGTGTAACAAGCAATAATATATGAACTGACTTTGGAGTAACATGTAATATGCTTAACATAACACTGCAACCAGGGGAGCCATTTTTTTTTTTTTTTTTTTTTTTTTTTTTTTTTAATCATCATTTTATTGAGATATATTCACATACCACACAGTCATACAAAACAAATTGTACTTTCGATTGTTTACAGTACCATTACATAGTTGTACATTCATCACCTAAATCAATCCCTGACACCTTCATTAGCACACACACAAAAATAACAAGAATAATAATTAGAGTGAAAAAGAGCAATTGAAGTAAAAAAGAACACTATGTACCTTTGTCTGTTTGTTTGCTTCCCCTACTTTTCTACACATCCATCCATAAACTAGACAAAGTGGAGTTTGGTCCTTATGGCATTCCCAATCCCACTGTCACCCCTCATAAGCTACATTTTTATACAACTGTCTTCGAGATTCATGGGTTCTGGGTTGTAGTTTGATAGTTTCAGGTATCCACCACCAGCTAGGGGGAGCCATTTTTAAAGAATAAAACAACTAGGGAGAATAAATATCATTAATACAGAATGAGTGACATGGGAGTTCCCAGTGAACGGGATTTTCTCACTCTTGACATCAGATTCTAATTGCAGAGGGACCATCTTAGTTGTCACTAACCTGCTTTTAAAAAAAATAATGTAAAACATAATTTGCTAGGTCTTGGGGTTAGCAGGAGGGTTCCTGAAAAACTCACTCGGTGGGGTTGCCGCTTGGTGTGGGCCCCAAGAGAGTAAAAGTTACTGACTGGTTGCCATGGCTGAAGCCCAGCTCTTAAGAGGCTCTCTTAGGTACCGTCAATGGGTTTTTCTTGGATGATGGGAGAGAAAACAGAACACTTGAATTCTGACAGCTGTCCCAATTCTTCTTCACTTTGTTCCACTGTGTTGGTATCCCTGCTGGGGCTCCATGGACCAACATCGTGCCCAGTACCCAGGGGGACTCATAGGCAGGCCAGGAGTGGACGCAGAGCACAAGGTGCCCGTTAGGGAGCATGGCAGGATTTCGTGGCTGGATGCAGCCCGAGAGGCCTCCCATATTCTATCTGGCAGGTCCCAACTGGTCAGGGTGAATGAGATGCTTAGAAGGATCTCATGCCTTGTTTCTGGGACCTCCCTGTGATTTGGCATTGGTCTAGTCCAATGTTTTCCAAAATGAATGCTGTGAGATATTAATAAGTATTCTTTATAAAAGGAGAGAATGTTCTATGATCACATTTGAAGTGGATTAAAAAGGTCTATTATAGAACTTTTCAGGGTTTATTACATGTAAATATGCACTGGGAATTTCCTAGAGAACAAGCATTTCATTCAGTTAATGTTTCTCAAAACCTGTTGTGAGAAACGCTGGTCTGCAGGCATTAGAGGGATCCCCTTCCTATTTCAAGTCCACGGCATTATACTTGTTTTTATGCCTTTATCATCTAACCTAGGATCATTAGCTCCCTATTTCCTATCATAATGTGGATGGCTGGAATGTGAAAGAAATGTGAAGTCCACCTTGTCTTTGGCTTGGGCTCTGTACCTTTCTGGGGCATTTGAGGGGCAGGGTCCCCAGTATACTTCCCATAGAGCCAAAGATCAGCTGATAATTAATCTGCTTCTAGCTGGAGAGACTCAGTGGGCAGGGAGTTAGAGCCAGGCGAGCCAGTATCCTGAGGCAGCGCTGCATGGCGGCCAGGTGCCCAGGCACTCAGGGGTTCAGACCCCAGCTCCTTGGCTCTGCATCTGTTCAATGGGATGTCATTGGTACCCATGTCACAGAGTGGTTTGGAGGACTCAAAAGGGTAATGCACATCAAGGACCTCGTGTAGTTGCTGGCACTAAATAAATGATGGCACACGTTATTTGGGGACAGTGAAATAAAAGAAATAATACCAGATGAAACTTCAATTTGGCAAACTTTTCATAAAAGTGCCTTATTAAGCTGATGCTCCAAGAAGAGAAATAAATTTTATTTTAATAAGATTTTTTTATCCTGGACTGATAAAAAATGATGTTTAGCACCATCCACTTCTCTACCCTTAGCCTGCTTTACATTCCTGCCAATAATTATTAAGCTTTTATATTCTAGAATACAGAATATCTAGTTCCAGATCATGGAGATATGAAGTTGATTAAGTCATAATGTGTAATTTGAATTGCTTATGGTCCAGTAAAGGAGAGAGTCAGCTAAAGCAGTGTGATAAGAGATGCAGATCAAGGGGCAATTGGGAGAAACTGATGACATCCCTGGCACACAGTGGGTCCTTGTTTAGGTTTGCTAAAGCTGCTAGAATGCAGTATACCACAAATGGGTTGACTTCTACAATGGGTATTTATTAGTTTACAAATTTACAGTTCTTAAGGCCATGAAAATATCCCAATTAAGGCATCAACAGGGTTCCTCTGTCAGATAGCAAGGCACTTGGTCAAGTCTGTTTGTCCTTTGCTCCTGGGTTTTGTTGCTTTCAGATCCTGGTTCCAGTGGCCTTCTCTTTGAGCTTCTGTGGCTCTTCTCTTAGCATCTCCAGGGGGTTTCTTTCTCAGCTTTCTCTGTAGGTGTTTCTCTCTAAGCTCTCTGGGCTTTTTCTGTCTTTTATCCTCATAAAGGACTCCAGTAAAGGATTAAGACCCACCTTGAATTGGGTGGGTCACTTCTCAATTGAAACAACTTAATCAAAAGGTCCCACCCACAATAAGTCTGCATGCACAGGAATGGATTAAAAGAACCTGGCCTTTTCTGGGGTACATAACAGCTTCAAACCAGCACAGTCCTCCATAAATTTCTATCACATAAAGGTATGAACAAATGAATCTAATTCATACTAGATGTGAAGGAGGTTATCTTTGATTTGTAAAGCAAGATAATTTTTGAGATAATCCAGATCTTTTCCCTGCATTCTGATGCTTGTCATTCCAAGCAGGAGTTTGGATTTTGTAGTTTTTTACCCCCAGAAACCTGTCAGGGGGAAAGCTGAAGAGTCTGAAAAAGCCTGAGTTTGTAAGGACCTGCCCAGTGCAGAGATTATTGTGGGTATCCAAGAAGGAGAGTAGAGGGCTGAAAGACATAAAAGGGTGGTCTGTGGGCCTGCAAGCAGCACTCAGGCCTCAGAAAGGGTGGCAGGGAGTTGCTCACAGGAGCCTGGCACTGGGAGAGTGAGGTCCTTTTGTGCCTTTTGTGCGCCACGGAAGTAGAGAGCACCAGGCTTCAGGGGTACCATGGGCTTGGATGACGATGCCGTCAGAGGCAACCAAGACTAGACTAAGGCTAGAGGCCACAGACCTTCAGAAGCTAGACCCATTGTGGGAGTTGGAGCACAGCCCACTTATGGCTAAGATGCAATTCTCTTCTGGCTTGATGGGATGGGAGCATGGAGAGCAAGGAACTAGGGTGGTCATAATAAAATAAAAATAAAAATACCTTGCATACTCGAAGATTGTAACTTACTGCCTCTTCCTTGGATAAACACATCAACTTGAGGCTTGCTTGCCTTTTGACGATGGTCAGTTGTGGTTTTCAGTTCCAAGTGTTTCTTCCTGAGCATCAGTCACATAAGAGCTTCAAGGCTGAGGTCCTAAGGACTACGAAATTGACTTGAGGTGGACACAAGGAGAGACAAGCTGAGCTCCAAATCAATATCTAGTTGCCTACTGGCATCTTCATCTGATATCCCAAAGGCACCTCACACTCATATCCAAAGCCAGTCTAGAGTCCCAACCGGAGCAAGTCAAAATCTCTCCGGGCTTTGTTTCCTCATCTGTTAAATCAAGGACTTGTATTACATAATCATTCTTTTTATTTCAGCTCAAAATTACAACCCCAAACCTTTCCTGATCCTTCTCAGCTGGAACCAGTCTCTCTCCTCTGAACATGAAGAGTTTATTTGTACCTATAAAGTATTGTATCAATTCATTCAACAAACCATTTTTTGTCAAAAGTATGTCAAGAGTTCTGTGGGAGGAAGAAAGAATAAAGAGGTAAACAAGGCAGACGCAGCCCTTGCCTCCACAGCAGCACAACTGGTGCATAGATGGGTATCAGCCCTACTAGATAATTTTTTAAGGGCAGTTGTATATCCCTGTGCTGGTTTGTATATATTATGCCCCCCAGAAAAAGCCATAGTCTTTGATGCAATCTTGTGGGGACAGATTGATTAATCTTTTTGATCAGGGTGTGACCTCTTGATTGGATGTTTCCATGGAGATGTGACCCACCCAACTGTGGGTAATACTTTGATTAGATTATTTCCATGGAGATATGGACCTTTCCCATTCAGGGTGGGCCTTGATTTAATCACTGGAGTCCTGTAAAAGAGCTCACAAACAGAAGGACTTGAGCAGCTGAGAGAGAAATTTTGGAGGCGGCCACTGAAAGCAGACTTTTGCTGACACTTTTGGAGAAAGCTAAGAGGGGACAAAATGCCCCTAGAGCAACATTTTGAAGAAAGCACAGTGAGAGAGGAGCTGGAACAAAACCCAGGATCAGCAGATGCTAGCCACATGCCTTTGCAGCTAACAGAGGTTTTCGGGACACCATTGGCCTTCCTTTGGTGAAGGTATACTTATGTTGAAGCCTTAATTTGGACATTTTCATGGCCTTCAGACTGTAACTTTGTAACCACATAAACCCCCTTTATAAAAGCCAATCCATTTCTGGTATTTTGCGTAACGGCAGCATTAGCAAACCAGACCAGAACAATCTCCATTAGGGCTTTGCACAGAGTAGGTACAACAAAGTGTTTGCCAAAAGCATGAAAGGCCCTTGTGCACCTGAACTCTACCTGCTCACAAGACTGTGCTCTTGGATGAAGCCCAGGAGCCAGAAGGGAGCCCAACAGGGAAGGAGAGGTCTGGGGCTTTCCCCACAAACTGCCCATTTAATATGGGTGGGGAAGGATGGAGGATTCTAAATAAAAGGGAAATAAACCATCTAAGGGACAGTCCTTTTTAAAAAAAAAAAAAAAACTAGATTGAGATTTTAAATACAGATACTTTTCAGTTCAGATAGAGGATTCTAGGTTATATTTTTTCTTTTGCTTAAGTAAAGACATGCTCAGAAAGGTATGAATTATATAGAAGGCTTTTAAAGGTGGTGAGGACAAGTCATCATTTTGGTTCAGATCACTAAAGTACTCCAAGAATACTTACATTCAAGCATTAAGAATGCAAACATGATTAAAAAAAAAATACCCTTAATAAATAAACATGGCAATATTGCTGAAATTGGTCAGGTTCCGCAGTAAGATATTGGGTCTGTAGCTTCTCATCAGAGCTTTTCCTCTCACTGTGAATTTTCAAACAGGAAAAACAAACTGATTTCTGGAACTCCAGTGTCGAATACTATTAAGTATGTAGAGTCTCTGGATGGAAACCACCCGATATGGTGCATTTCTTTTATTTCATCCATGCTTCCTGTTATTCATTTTGATAGCTTTTTGTGTGTATTTGGTCTATGAGGACACTCAGTTTGGGACTTGAAAATATGGTGCTTTTGAGCCAGAGAGATTCCATTTTCCACCACCAACTGTAAGGATTCTAGGTGACTGCTGAGATGACAGTTTATCAGCAATGAGAAACATGGTGTGACATTCAGCACACAGCACTGGCAGGTCTGGTGCCCTAGTAAACTAAATGAAAACACCGTAGTTTTATTTGAACCACCAAGACTTTTAGGGTTGAAAGATATAGGAAGACACGACTTGTTGCTGCAATACACAAAAGTTTATTTTAGACATTTTTTTTTCTTTTTCTGAAGGCAAAATATAATAGAACTGAACATTAATGAATTTTATACAACCAAAACAGCTTTTGATATGGAACAGACAGTCCATGAACATTTTAAAATCTCGGAATGGCTTCCCTTTTTCAAAGTCATGCTTTCTTGCAGTCCACAAGGAGTTGGCACGGAAGAGATAGTGGCAGCCAGCTGGGTATGGTGAGTGGAAGGATGGTGGGCTTCCCTCAGATCCGTGTTAGCTGATGCCACAGACTGGATGGGAGGATGCTTTCTACTTTCTCCATGACAAAGTTTAAGGGGGCAAACAAAGTGCTGAGGAACTGCAAAGAAATCAGAAAGAAAAAGAAGTCAGTAGGGATCTTGGTCAAGACTATAAAACAGACCTCACCCACCCATCCGCATGTGCTGCATCTTAAGTCTCTGTGTTACTAAAATCTCAAAAGGCATACAATTTCATATTTATGTTTATAGGAAGCATAGATTGATTATCAAACCTGCATTCCAGCCCCTCAGCTCTGTTAGATACAGGGGAGGTGTCTGCTGACAGCCCCCTTCTCTTCTCTGACAGCTGGCCCACAGTTCTGAGGTCTTCCAACTAGTCTGCAGGATCTGCTGGCTGCCCATGCAGATGAGTAGTGTGGGCAGAAGGGTTAAAAAATAGTGATAGCTTAGACCACTTGCTCTCTGAGCTGAATGAAGAACTCACTTTAAATGAAAAGGCAGTTTTTTAAAAATCAAGTTTGTTATATGGTCATGAACTGCTTTGGGGTTCTCTTGTCTTCCAAACACCTGTTCAGCCTGTACTCTTTTCTGACTGGCCTGACTAGTAGTGCTCTCATGGGAGCCTGGGGACAGGCAGCCAAGTGGCTCTTCCATGGAGAGCGCATCCTTGTTGAAGAGGTGCTGTTCTGGGTGAGCCTTTGTGAACGCTTTCATTTTGTTACTAAATGCCTGCCTGCTTTTCGGGTAGAGAACAATGGTCATTAGCTGTGCCTTTTAAGAAAGCCAAGTGTCTTGGTCTGGGATTCATTTAACATCATCTCAAATCCATTCCAACTGTGTTCTTATAAAGAATCAGCCTCATTCCACACACCATCCAGCATCTGGCTGAAGAGGTACCCTAACCCAGACAGAGGGGAGAGTGTTTGGATGGTTTCCTTCCCCTTTGCCTGTTCATAACCAAGGTATCCTCTCGCTGGGGTTCAACACCCGGTTCTTGTATTGTGAAGTTCTTTGTCCTAATCCCTTGTCCATAGGCACAGCACGACAAAGAATTTCCCTTAGCAAAGCAGGGCAGATATGAGTACATATGCAGAGGGAGAACCTGGTTCTGAGGTCAAACAAGTTTAGTAGAAAGTGCATTTAATGAAATTAAATAGGCCCCTTTCTTGGTCATATGTTCTATTGGATTGTGGATCTTAAAAGGGGTAGGAGGCAACTTTCCCAAAATCACTTGGCTGCAGAATCTTTCCTTCTTCTTAAGGATAATGTTAAGGGATCAGTAAGGGAAAAAAAAACCCTCAAGAAAGCATAAGAAAATACAGAATGCTTTTCCATCTTGGGTCTTTTGCATCAATTAAATATATTTATTCAGTAAGGCACTTAAGTGCTGGGTGAGTTATAAAGGAGTCTAGGACAAAAGTCCTGCTGTTGGGAAGTTCAAAGCCCAGTGGCAGATTGTGCCATTAAGACATGTATGCAGCAAATAATAATACCCAATAGATCATGAATAGGCATCAGGACAGAAGCTCAAACAATGCATCAGAGAGTTTAGAAAAGGGAGCTATTCTGTTTTGTTAAAAGAATCAGGAAAACAATTTTTAAATGAGGTAACTGAAATAGACTCTGGTGAATGATCAAGATATTAAAAGACAGAGATGGGGTAAGGATGGTAAGGAGAAAAAATGAGTAGGGTGGGCACTCTACTAGGCACAATAACCAGCTGGAACAAAAATGGGAAAGCAACTGGTCCAAGCAGAAGATAGTAATTAGTTCAATTTAGTTGAAATAGTTAGAGTTCAAAAGTGACTGGAAGAATACTGGAGAGGGCCTGGAAGGCTGGATTTGTAGTTAAGAAATAGGCAGCTCCTCAGTGCTTGGGCAAAGGTGGGGTGATTCTCTTTCCTCTAGTGATTGTGAGATATATGGCCCATTTCTCATAACCTTTTGGAATTATCCTTTCTTGAGAGCACAGAACCAAAGACCAAAGGTCTGTGACTTCATGTTTTGTGCACTTGGGATGCTCACCCTACAGAATGTACTGCCTACCCTTTTTAGTTCAGGGCTGGACTGGGTAACACCCCTGAATGCAGCTGGAGGGCACTGTGGGGACACTGGGCCCTGGGGTGAGTCATTACTGCTCAAGCTGCCTCTGAAAGAACGTGTGAAACCCCGGTTGTTATCAGCTAACATGGAGCAGTCTACTGACTGCATTACTCCAAAATGAGAAAATTATAAAATTAAATGTATGTAATTAAGTGTGTGGGAGAGGGAGAGGAAGAGGGATTGAGAGGGAGATGTCAGGGTATCAGGGACTGCTAGAACTCCATTAAACACAACACTTACCTATAATACTTAACTCCATAAAGAGGAGCTAAGTACTAAAGCGGTCTGGATAAACCAGAGATTCTGACAGGTGTTGTAAGATGGAGCTCAATAAACAAGGTGATATTGCTGGTGAAGTTATCATATCCTAAATACCTGAACACACACATTTAGAGTAGCTGGAGTTGTGACTGAGTGGGGAAGTGGAGTTAGATGAAAGGCATCATTCTGTACTCTGACCAATTTCATACACTAAAACATGGGAATATTGGGGAGCCTCAACTTGGGGTACAGAATGAATGGTGACACTGTTTGAAAATTGGTTCAAAATACAGGCTTTTCTTTATTTGTTTGCTTTATTTTGGGCACTGACCTGACTTGAATAACAATCACAGAAGCGAGGCCTCTGGAAATCAAGAGGAGAGCTTCACCCTGTTTGATGTCTGCAACTGTCCCTCTTCCAACACTGCAGAGTGAGACATAGTGGTCCTTGCTTTCCTGGAGTGCACCTGCCCTTCTCAACCAGGTTCCCCAAGAATTAAGCCTCAATGCCTACAGTGCATGCAATGAATTAATTCTTCCTCATATCGAAAATCTACCATCCTTGGGAGAATTTAGAAAAGAATCCCTCGAATCTTCTCTTAGAGCGCTTGTCTTGCAGAACCCTGGTTGAGATGTGCTCCTTTTTAGTAAGCGACCTTCCTCCTTAGCACCCTATATCCTCCTTCCCACCCCACACCCACAGGAAAAAGCAGACAGTGCAATGAAGCGTCTGAAGCTGCTAACTAAGCCCTTCCATTTAGTAACCAGATAAAAGTCACTGGCTTTAATTAGGAGCTATTTAAAAAGTTTGGAGGAGCATACCTTCCTTGGGTATGCTTAAATTGCATGATTTAAAATCAGTCAATAATTTTTGGTCAGAGACTTAACCAATGCTTCAGGAGAAACAGCGTTTTACTTATAGGCTTAGGGGGAAATTTATTGCCTGAAAAGTTAAGTCTGAATGAGGAACACCAGGCAACCCTGAAACAGCCCATCTATCTCAATGTCTAAAACTACTGTCCAAAGGACGGAGTCATACCATCAGATTTTTATCCAAAATGCACCATAATCCAAATCAGCATCCTATGGTGAGAAAAAGCAACTGAAATAATTAAAAAAGATAGTGACACTTCAGTCACTCGCCTGAGCCTCCTTTTCCCGAAACACCATTATTTAGAAGAAGGTCATGGCTCCCAGTGTGCTTCATTAACATTCGAAATGCCTCTGCTTATCTGAATAAGTTCCAGGTGCCCTATTGCAATCAGACAATTGACATTTCGCTGTAATCAATATCAGACTTCAAAGAGGTTGGGGTCTGTAAGTGAAGATGAGAGTCAGAAATCAGGGGGGCTCAATCTTAAGGAAGGAGCGAGAGCAGAGGAGTAGAGACAGGGTCCTTGAAAGCCGAAAGGGTCAGGATGCTGACCTTCCCACCTTCTGTGCGGGCTGGTTTTGGAATGATAACTTATTTATATGAGCAACCTTATCTTGGTAACCAAACATTCTAGGAGGAGTTAGTCCTAAATTGTTGAGGCAGATTAGATTGGGGGATGGAGTGGCTAAAACAGAGGGGAGTCTGCTGAAGTCTCTCATTTTACTATTTTCCAGTTGCTCACACTTCACTGTGGGTTTCCCTGCTGGCTGCATATCAACATGTAAACACACTGCAGAGTTCCCAAGCTGCATGCAGCCTGGGGGACGGCAGTACAATCTCTCTGCATCTACTAAAAGTCATTATCCCAGGGACATTATCTCAGGCCAGGGCTCAGAAAATCATTTTCACGAACTGCAAATGGTTGCAGACGGCCTATAGGGCGGCTGTGATAACCTGCCAGGGGCTTCCTGAGGGTCGTGATGAAGTGACAATGGAGGAAATGTGGAGAAGACTCTGGGGGCAGGGGTGGGGAGGAGGAGGGAGTTGGGGCTTGTCTCATTCAGGCCATCCATCTTCCTTCCCCATGAAGTCTCTCCAGCCGTTTTGGAAACTGCTAAACCTCAATGAAAGAGAAGATGAATGTGATCCCCCAGACTGAGGTTTTAAAGCAAACATCTAAGCTTCATTTTAAATTATGGGTAGGCTGACCAAACTACCACACCTTGGACCCTAAACGCATCTTTAATTTTCATTTAATGAATCATTTGATCCTAGACTCAAAACCAAAGCTTTGGAAATATTAGATGAGAGTCACCCCTGTCTGACATCTGGAATGAGCACACCTCTCCAATAAACAGGAGGGACAGCTGTATAGCCGGCCCTAAAGAACTCCCAGGTGTAGTCATTTACCACCCCCCCATGCCTCCCAGTTCCTCCCTGGTTAAAGTTGTTTCAGGCATTTAGGCGTCTAAAGCTAAGTCGTTTCTTTCCATGGAGTGGTCCTCAATGTGGTTGCATGCCAGAATCACGGGTGGTTGCGGGTGTGCGTGTGAAAACTCGGATGCCAGTGCAGTACCCCAGACCAATAAAGTCATAGCCCCTGGGCATGGGGGCGGTACCCAGGCATCAATATTTTTTTTAAGCTCCCTAGATGATCCCAGATACAACCAGGGTGAAACCACTGATCTGTAGAAAGAGAGTCAAAACTTTTGTCTGGACAGCTGTCAGCATACCATGTACCTACAGAATGGCTGCTCACAGGTTCAACTTTCTTGAAACCAGTGTTCTTAGAAGGAAGTCCTCAACCCCGTTCCTCAGAATTTGCCGGGGTTCCTTGTAAAAAATACAGATTCCTGGATGCTAAAACTCAAGAGCCTGAATTTCTGGTGGCAGGGCCAGGTGTATTTTTTGCACATTACGGGCTGAGAATCTCTATTCTGATCTAAAATTCCTACCAAGTGCAATTAGTTTAATAAAGAATACTGGACCAATGATATATACCTTTACAAATATGCTTTAAAAGCTTTTTAGGAGAGGAAAATAATAAGGAGAACAGTAATAGTCTAATGTTGTAAATATATTCCTATTTTAAATTTTAAGTTGTACTCTGATCTACAGTGTTTTGGCAACTACTTTACTCAGAGGTTGAGTTAGGAATAGAAGAAAATAATGAAGAATGTAAGCCCATAAATTAAAGAACAGCCAAGCAGGTAACTTGGGTGATACTGGGTTTAGAAGTCATGTCATATACAGAAGACTTAAGGAAATTTAAGATAGTAAATTCTGCCTAGAGAAAAGAGGTGGTAGTGAGTTAGAGGTTAGAAGTGGCCATGAATGTATTAGCTGTCTTGAGAATTTGCAGAAAGTAGACTTGTTCCATATGGATTCAGAAGGTAGAGTAGGAAAAATCAGTGGAAATTAAAGGGAGATAGATTTTATCAGAATAACGAAGAGCTTTGAATGATCCAGAACTCATTCTCAGTGATCCAGAGTGGACTGCAATGTTAAAGAGGTGAGCTCCCCATTGCTGAAAGTATTCAACAAGTTTAGATAAGCTCTAGCAGGGATACTGTTGATGGCAATTGGTTCGAGCTCTAAGAGTATAAAAGAAAAGAGGAAATGCTGAGCTGCATCTGATTTTTATACTGGTTCTTTCTGCAGAAACCACTACCATTTATTTCTTTAATAATCGTTTATTGAAAACCTACTATATGCAAAGCACTGTGCAAAGCTTTGGGGATACAGAGATGAGGAAGCCACAGTCCTGCTCTCAAGGAGCTCACATTCTAAAGGGGGAGGGGCAGACAAGTTTTCAACTTATTATAATACAGTACAATAAATGTTTTAATATAGGTATTCATGGAATACTGTAGGATCAGTGAAGAGACACTTAACTCAGCCTGGGAGAAAATTAAAGAAAGCTGAGTGTTAAAGAATGAATGAAGTGATGTTAGTAGAGTGGACAAGTGGGGTTGGTAATGGTGAAGAGCATGCCACATACGGCAGACAGCACGTGCAAAGGCACTAAGGTGTGCAGGAGCCTAGAGCATCTGGGGGATGGCGAATAATTCACTATGGCCCAAGAATAGTGTCTATACAAGAGTTGGGAGAGATGAGGTTGAAGAGGCAAGCAAGGGCCAGGTCACAAAGGGCCTTGTACGCCATGCTGAAGAGCCAGGACTTTTTCTTGAAATTGATGGGAAACCATTTGAGGAATTCAAGCAGGGAAGTGACATGCTTAGATTTGCAATTTAGAAAGATCATTCTTTTGTCAGTTTTAAAGACTGGTAGAGGATAAGACTGAAAACAAGGAAACCAGTTAAGATATTGCAGGAGTCCAGGCAAGAAACAACAAGGATCTAAACTAAGAGAGAGGCCATGGGGAGATAAAGGAGAGGAAGGAGAAATGAATAACATTTTCTGAAGGCCCAGATGCTTACGAGGTTAGAATCAAGAGACCGTGAAGGCTAACGCAGATTGGATATGGGGAATGAGAGAGGAAGAGTTTGGGAAGGCTGCCGAGTTTCTCCCTTGAGTAACCAGGTGGATGGTAGTGCCACTGGTGGAGGTCAGGAATACAGGAGAAGGAGCAGTTGTGGTGGTAGAGGAAGAAGAGTGTTGAGTTCAGTTTTGGAAATGTTGAGATTGAGGTGCTGGTGGGATTTCCAGTTCATCTTCAACACGCATGAAAATACTCTTGCAATTCCAGTCCCTGAATTCTGCCGAGCAGAAAATGTCAATCATCTGGAAAGGGATTAAATCAACCCAACCAAGTTAGAAATCATCCTTGCTGACTCCACTTGCCTTGAAATCTGAATGGAATTCCAGGGAGGCAACTGATATGTTTTCCCTTGTACCCTATGTTTGAAACTCGTGTGGCAAAATCAGTAGACGTCTTCTCAGTACATATGCAGGTTTACATGGTCAGTTTTCAAAAAGGGAACGACGGTTCTTGCCTGTCAATGCAGATGGTTTGTCTTATTTATGCTACTCTGCACAACCCTTAGTGGATTTCTATATTTTTGAATATCATATGAGTCTACATCTTTATTACAAGCCTTTCACACCTCCTCAATTTATTCCCCAAACAAGCCAAGGGTTTGTGGCCTTTAACAATTTTTTTATTTAATCATCTTTGAAAATGTAAATCTCATCCTTCTTAAAGGAAAGACCCACAATATCCCAAGATTAGAAATAATGTCATTCAATTTATACAAACTGAATAATTTCCCATACATTTTTCATTGCTAGGATTCCCTTAATTACTTATTTTATCCTTTTGGACCTTATCCATTTTTTGGAAACTGCTGAAAATATTTTTTTGTGGAAAGTGGCAAAGCATGGATTAAAGAAACAACCTATACTTTTTCATTTGACCTTCAATTCTTTGATTCCACCGATGCTAATGAAAATTAAACAATGAGCAAAGGGCCAATACAGTCTCATATCCATTTGTAAATGACAATGCCCAGTTTCCTCAAGCTATTTCTCTCTACTTTCTCAGCCCTTTTCCTGAGGCTTTTCTTCTGGCAAATACTCACAGCTTTTGCAAAGACCCCCATAAGTTCCGGGAACTGATGTGTCAGGAGGGCCAGCATGGCTGTGAAGGAACATAATCCAGCAGTAAAGAGAATAAAGAAGGGAAGCTCCTTCTTTGGGTAAACTGAAACTTCATGGAAAGCTGTGGAGGAGACCAAAAAGGAAATATCAGGGCTGGAGTGAAATGTATTTTCAGGGAATTCCTACATGTTAGGACTGACTCTTCAGCACTTTGGATGAAGCCAAGATAGAACACCTGAACGAATCACATTCAAACATCTGACCCAGCCTTTGGCTGCCAATCTGCTTCTCCCAAGTCCATGTTCAACCTTCAGAATTCTATCTAGGGGCATCACAGGCTGTTTAGGAGTGTCAGACATTCATGGGCAGGGACAACAGCACCATTTATACCTAATATACAATATTCCTTTCTCAAAAACAAACACAAATAAAACAAAACTTTATTCAAATTGTAAAATCCATGTTCATTGTACAAAACCCAGAAAATCCAAAATAAAGTCTACTAAAAAAAAAATCCTCTCTCTAAATTTCCACCTTCCTGTAATTTCTTATCATTTCAATGAGGCAATATTAGTTTATATTATATTTTTCCCTGGCTCACTGTAAGTATGTCAGTGAAGGTGATGGCCTGACAGACATTCTGTAGGGACCTGCCACATTGGCCTATTCAGTCTGCAAAGGTTGAGACAAGGCCACTAGGGTTACCTGGCACAACTGCAGGAGACCCCGATGATATATATACTTCCAACAATCACTGAAAATAGATGAATGAATGAATGTTGGTGACTGAATCATGTCCCCTACAAAAGGCATGTTCAGGTCCCAATCCCTGGTCCTGTAGGTATGGACTCATTGTAAGTAGGATCTCTTGAAGATGTTACTCAGCTAAGGTGTGCTCTAATCTGGATTACTGGAGACCTTTATAAACAGAATGAAATTCTGACAGAAAGAGAGAAAGACATAGGAAATAAAAAGCTGGAAATCAATGGAACCTAGAAGAAAAAGGAGAAGATGCTGCCATGTGCATTGTCATGTGATAGAAAAGCCAAGGACCCAAGGATCACTAGCAGCCAACCAGCCCCAAAATACCACAGTCTTTGGGGAGAAAGCATCATCTTGCTGAGACCTCAATTTTGGACTTCTCCTAGCCTCAAAACTGTGAACCAATAAATTCCCACTGTTTAAGTCAGTCCACTGTAAGGTATTTGTTTTAGCAGCTGGGAAACTAAAACACTGATGAAAACTGAGGGTGCAGAGGACTGGGGAGGGGCAAGGCACAAACAAGCATGTGAACCTAAATCCACCTGAGTCAACCTGCTGGATTCAAACACAGGGTAGAAGTGCTCTCAGGGCCAAACATGGCCACAATTACACTTTTAATGTGCAGCAAGCTGTGGGTCTGATTTAAAACAACCAACTCTCTTCCTATCCTCACCCTCAACAACCAAACCCCCCCCCCATTGGATCATTGCAATTAACTAAATAATGTGAGCCATATTTCTCTATTTAGAGCTTATAAAGATTATTTCTAGACAGTTTCTTTTAAGAATTGTAATCTATTCTAATAGTTCATCTATTTCCATGGAAATTTAATTGGACCCAATTAAAACATTTAAAAATGTTGTACTATTCAGAAAACAGAAACTTCAACATAGGTCTCTCTGAAGGGGGAGTCAAAGGTAAAGAATGGGACCATAATAGGGGTTTCTGAAATCACATCTAATGTAGTCTGAAGCACCAGACCTTTTTTACAATAAAACTTGGACAATCAAGAATGAATCATTGAGACCTCCCAGTTCCCCAAGTAACAAACCTCACATTGGGTCTGCCTAGCAAGGAAACAAGTGAGGCACCTCCTGCTACTTCAATGTGACCACAACAATTCATTTTGCACCCAGACCCCACCACATGAAGATTTATGCCTGGCTCAATAATGCTGGCATTTAAAAATTTACTGTGCACCCAGGGCTCCACAGTTACACTATTCCTAAGGGCAAAGTATTCATATATGTTATAACTACAAGATATTGATATAAATGAGGTTAAAAGGGAGAGGGTGGCAGGAGAGAGGAAGGGACAGAGAAAATAGCCATGATTTGGAGCTGCTTATTTGAGGGAGGAAAACATGTCCTAAGTTAGGGCTACATGAAGAACCTGGACATGATCCCTATCACAGTATGATTTGATAATAACTATTTAGCCCAAAGAGTCAAAGCAATGTTATATTACAGTAACCAAAACAGTATTTTCCACATGTGGTATGGGCCATTAGACTAGCTGGCTTTTAAGATACTCGAGGGCAGGGTTTTCCTTTTGTGTGCTTTTCTACAGTGCTGAGGCTCCATGTGTCCTCTGCACATGTTAAACCAACTCACAGCATGCAGCCCACAGGATGCTCATGAGCAGTCCCCCTGGCAGTCCCTCTGCATCACTAGAGAGGTGTGCATGCCCTGCCTCACAAACCACAAACCCTCACAAACCCTCACAAACTGGCAGTGATGCTGGCATCCTGGGGCTGCCCTTCCATCTATGCCTGACTCATCTGTGGCTCCCTCTGAAGCCAGTGTTTCCTCTTCAAACTCCAGTCTGGGCAGACCACATCTGACCACCAGGAGAGCCCTGGCAGAACACTCCACAATGGACCAACCCCATGTCTCATCTGAATACAAGCCCAAACTAGGGGTCTCTGTACTCAAGCCAATCACACGATACCTCTTCACCTACATTTCAGTCCACTGGGGTCTTTCTCTTTGATGAACTTGGAGAAACAGGATGCCAAACCCACTCACATAATTCACTGTTAATGCATATGCTACTAAATGAGAGCAGAGTTTGGGAGAAGAGTAACAAAAGACAAGAAACATAAACATTTATCATTCCCCTCTCTCTTCCCATTCCCACCTTTAGTCACACCAACCTAACTGGCTGGAGAGAGAGAGACACAGTTGAAACTTACATGGAAGCAGCTCTCTGTCTGCTGTCTCTGTACAGATAGGGTACGGATAAAATAGGTGCCCCTTTTCCAAGGGATAAGGGATCATCCGAAAAGCTGAAAAAGAGAGACAATATGTTAATGGTTCAATATTTGTCTCATGTCTTCCCAACTTCAAAAAGGAATTTTGGGGTATTCTAATAATGGGGAACACGTCTACAAACAATTCCAAGAAAGGATGCAAGACCTACCCAAACTTGGAGTCGTGTACCAGATAAACTGTCAGAAATGACATTATGATGAATTACTCACACATTAATCTCACACTATATGTTCTGGGCAAACCTCACAAGGCTGGGTGGGGACCGGGGTGTGGGGTGGGCAAACCTCACAAGGCTGGGTGGGGACCGGGGTGTGGGGTGGGGGTAGGGAAGCCAACAATACCAATGCCAAGGGCTTCGTCATCTACAAAATATTATAAAAACATTATAAGCACTAATTCAATAGCTCAAGCAATGGTAATAAAGCAAACCTGAATTGAAATGGCTTCTCAGAAACAAATGTGGATTGACTTGTTGGAACTTGTTACAGATGTACAGATATGAAAGGCATTCTACCATATCTATTTTAAAAATATGCCTAAATGGATTAGAATTCCAACCAAGAAGGATAAAAACAAAAATCTAAAAATGCATGAATTGGGAAGTATTTCTAAACTATATGAAACTTTTAAATCTTCAATATCATGTGGGGAAAAAAGAGAATCTGGAGAGATTGACTATTTGTATTTCGATGATGTCAGGCCACCTAAATTCTGCTTTTGTGGCTTCAGATAACATTCATTCTCACAACTGAATCATCAATCTATCCTTTCCCATGTGTTACTCTCTGTGCTACAATGTCATCAGCATGTTAGTCTCACTGTTCCTATGAAAGGTGCTCATGGAGGTAATTTTTCAACAGATGTCCTTTAACTACCGCATGCTACAGATATAAAAGCTATACTCTGCACTGGGAATGTCAGATAATAGTCCTTGCCCTCATGTGTGTCCAGGAGGGATGATGGCAACATGCAGCGATATTTTCAGTTTTAAATACTAAATGTAAAGGAATCTAGCCATATCCTAAGATGTTTAATTAATTACCTAAGCTTTCTCAGTGTCAATGTACATATTTATCTTTTGCATACTTATTTCAAACAGGAATCAGAAACAAAGAATGTTCTCCCTCACAAGAAATGACAAGGTTCCATTGTAACTAGCATCAGTGCACATATGGTATTTATTCTGGTGTCTGAATATTATTTAAAAGTAAAAACATTATGTATGTGATTCCAGCATTTGGAATGCAGTCAATCTACACCACAGTGGTATCACTCTGAGGTTACAGCACATTGCCACGGAGAATATAAATCACTATAAACGTGGGATTAGAGCAGAGCCAGTTTGCTGGCAGTTTGCTGAGGTAAAAATGTTATCAATTTTCCCCTCGTAACAGAAACCTCTTAAACAGAGATTAAAACATTAAAAACACCCCAGACTAACTCTTTTCAAAAAGAAAGGCTCACCCTAGTTCACTCAAACTTTTTTTCTTTCATGCAAACAAAGCTGACTTTTGCCCACTAGCATGAGAAAGAGAGGAGCTCTTTGCACAGGTTGTTAACACATAAAGGTCACTTTGAAGGAACCAACATTTTTCTCAGTAGAACTATACTTTCAAGAGAGGGGAGAAATGTACAAAAGCAACAGCCCCCCCCCGCCCCCCCCCAAAAAAAGACAAAAAACAACTTTCAGTGCTTCTATAGGACACACTAAAATCTGTTCTGGGAAGCATTACATTTAAATTTAAACTACAATATGGCAAGACATTAATACCATTTAACACTAAAAATGATGGCTCCCAAGAAAGCATCCAAAAAATGTGGAAAAACCTATGTGGAAGTTTTGTTTGAAATCTAGATTCTCTATGTACAACAGGGCTGCTATAATTAAGAATCTGTTCAGGTTCATAAGACATAAATAAAGCTTGAATTTTCAAAATGGCTATAAATTTGAATGCTAAATTTTCTCAAAATTGAAGTCAGTTTGCACTTCAGGGAACAATTTTTAAAATGAAATGCAGGAGTGCAAGTTATTGAGAGTGTTCAACCATAGAAATCTAATGTTGTGTTGGTGTCTTTTCACTCAGATGCCAAAAGTTTTTTTACTCCAGTTTTTGGCGTGCATACAGAATTTTGTGCATCAAGTTAGTCTTTTTCTTCTTCTAATATGTTCTAGTGTTTTGGGGGAGGGTGGAGACATGTATTATATACAACTTAAATATATATACACACACACACACACACACATATACATCCTGTACTGCCCCACCCCATGATTTTAAATATGCTTACAGTGCTCTTAAAATCTCCATCTTTCTCATGTCAATTGTTATTTACATCAAGTTCATAAAAACAATATTAAGGTTTTGGGCTGCACTAAACAAAAACAAATGAAATGTCTGCTTGCAATACTATCCTTTACCCATCCTGCTGTGCAGGGCCCAACAAAGTGTCAGATAAATAGTAGAGGGCTGGAGAGAGCCAGGCTAGAGGCGCTGTGTAACGCTGCCAGCCGGACCTCCCCAGCTCCTGGTCCTTTTCGTTGCAAAGACACATAACTGTTCCACAAGTCTCATGGCTTTAGCTAGCGAACATCCAGAAATTTTCCGAGTGCAAATACTAAGAAAACACTGATTTGGCAGTGCACACAGGAATGGAAAAATCATTTGAACAAATTTATTTTAAGAATGACTACAGACCTGCTAAAAATCTTTGATAGAATACACACTTCAGGGGAATTAAAAATATACATATATTTGGTTAAAAACAAATCAAGTCAAAACAAAACAAAAGCTAAGATACTCAGAGTTAATACATGGTATTTGCATGATATTTCTGCATTTTTCCTTTGTGTGCCATCCCTCTTTTGCCCTGATTTCTGTTGTGTCTTTGTGTCAAAATGTAACTGGGAATTAGTTAATGAATACATCAGGTCCCCTATAATAAAATCTGAGACATTACATTGACTTCTTTTATCCCTGACCAGATAACATTTTCTAGGCTCCATGCCTTTTAGTGCTGTCCCCACTGAGGCTCTCCACAGATACCTCTAGTAAAAGAATCAACAGAACCAAAGAATGGACAGAAGAATGGATACATGAACAAGTTAATTCCCAATTTTCCCAATGACTCTCTAATAACCTCTCATTTTATTCACCATATAGACAGAGACAGTAGGTGACTTTTGATATTTTTGTTGGTCCTGCTACCTTTTCAAAGAGGTTCTCAGAAAACTTTATACAGATAGATTATTTGTAATCAGAGAGAACTGAGTTTGAATCTAAGCTCTGCCTCTTTTAGTCCGTCATTCATCAAAAGGCAAATGCCTCCCTTGTGCACCAAGGATACAAAGGATACACTGTCCCTACACTCATGGACCTCACTACCTGGTGTGGGAAACAGATGATCCAAAATCATGAAAATAAGTGTAAAAGTCCCACTGCAGTAAAGTCCCACGAAGAGGTGATTTGTGGTGCTGTGTGTATCTAACAGTGGAGCAGTGAAGGTAACATCTGAAGGATGAGTAGGAACTACTAGGTTAACTACTGTAAGACTTTGGGTGGGTTGTTTAATGTGTCCCATTCTCTTCATCTGGAAAAATGAGAATTCCATGTACTGTGCAAAGTTGTTAAAGGGACTAAGTGTGACAGCAGAGGTCAAGGTGTTTAAATACAGTGCTCAGCTGCTCGATAAAGGTTAGTTTTCTTTTTACCTTCACTCTCTACTAAATCTTAAGTTTCTGTTTTCTCTCTCAGGCCACACTCCAGCTTATAAATAAAAATGCAGCTTGTTTGTATAAAATCAAAAGTGCAAAATTTAGAAGAGAAAATTATCAAAATGCAAATTTTATGTTCTCACTTTTGACTGCTCTGTAGGTAACCTGCCACGAAGACCATCTGTCTTTCATGAGGCATAAAGAAAACTGGCCTAAAAGCCAAACACCTGGGTTCTGATCCACATTCTTCCACTATCTAATTAGGTTGCCTTGGGAAAAATCACTGTCCCATGCTTAGATTTAAATGACATTACATTCCAGTTCTGAAGAGAAATTCTAGAGCTCTACAGCAAATTCACTAACTTGATGGTGACTCTCAACACTGTTCCTACTTCCGTCATAGTACTAATTGTCCACTCTATAAATCCATCCACACATAATATGCATGCACACACACACACGCACATGCACACATCAGTGCTCCTCCCAAAAGCATTCCAATGTCTTATTCATCTTGACAGTAACCCAACACAATGCTGGCAAAAAGAATGACTCAGTGTTTGCTGAATGAACAAATGAATGAATGCACAATCAGGAAGAGAAAGAATTTCCCCAAGGCTGAGTAAAGGAAAGGAGCAACCTGGCTCTATGAACAGCAGATGGGAGATGGGGGGTGGGGATGAGGAGAAGCATCATACAATATCTGGAGACTGGGTATTAGGATCAGTTAGCTAAGAGCAGAGACTTCAGCTGATCATTGTTTTCTCCCAAGTTACAAAATTTTGCCTTGGATTTATAAAAGAAAAAAATCTCTTCGTTAGTAGTCCAAAAAGTGCCAGCCTTTGGAGGATAGGTTTGGTTAGAGGAAATGCCCTGAAGACCACATCTTAGAGTGAGTTGCATTTGCCTTTAGGTTCAAAGAGAATAAATTAGAATTAGAATCTCATCCTATGCTTCAACAATGGGCCATTTTCCCCTATCAAAGGAAATACTCTACTGTAGCTTTCCTAAAAAACACCACCTTCAAATCTTATACATTATTTAATGAATTCTTTGTGGTGGTGGTGGTCAGGGTGGGGTGGGGGTGTGGGGCTCCAAAAGGAAAATAAAGAGTCTTACTTGGTCAAATGGAAAAAAATGGAAACAAAGAAAGGCTAAGTGATTTACTCCATGGCATATTAGTTTTCTCATATATAGAACTAAAAAATTAAATCTGAAGTTCACAGTTGTGTCAGCAGACAACCCTGTTTTATAAAATAAATACAGCCAAAGCAGAGCCTTGAAAAGATCAAGGTTGGAGGGAGATAAAGCCATAACAGTATATAATATAATACTGGTAAAACAGAAGATGTATCATGAAAAATAGGACCCCAAAAGATGCAAGCCATTGTAAATAAGACCCAGTTCAAAGGGGATTCCTCATTCCTAAATGTTTTTTTTAATATTCAACTCATACTTGCAATGGTGTGTGCATGAGGATAACCAGAACCTACAGTGTTTAAAATGAGTATAATTCAGATAAGGTGGCAGCTGTGTGTATGTGTAATGAACTAAGTTACAGAACAAAACACATATTATAAAAATCTTGTAAATTAAAACTTTCCCCCTTTCGTGATTATCTTGACTTTGAGGAACATATTGTATAATTTCAGGGGCTGGGACAGTGATGAATCAAACAGTTTGGAAACCTTTGAAATGCTGATGTATTTGTGGTTGAGGACTCAGTTCTTTTTTTTTTTAAACCACCATATGTTTCAAACTCAAACAATCTCTGCCATGTATCAGCTGGGCTTTAAGGTTTTATCAAAAATGTGAAATTTTTTCAGCATGATTGGTGAGAAACTCACTAATTTCAAAGTATGACTAATGCTCCAACATAATAAATTCATTATAAAGCAAAGCAGAAATATACTTCCACCCCATCCCCAAACCAACACTGAAGATATTAAAAAAACAAAAACAAAAACAAAAAAACCCTCCAAAAGATTGACTAAAGAATGATCATTTTTAACGTGGAAACTAGTGAAATTAGGTGTGCTATTGTTTTCTTCCCTGCATTCCCTTCCTAATAAAAAACAGGTTGGAAGGGGGTTGGGGAGTGGCCTTAAATTTCAGAATGAAGAAAAGAAGGATTCAAACGAGAAAAATCTGAACAAAAGGGTGGAGATGTCAAAAGGCACCACCAAGTGGTGAACTGGAGGAAGTGCAGCCTCCTCGCTGAGGCACAGCCTGCTTGACAACTGCCCTCAGCAGCAGCTGCTCTGAAGTCTATGAACCTGGGGCAGGGGAGTGTCATTTAATATCATCTGTGGTTTGTGGTTTTCAAAAATTAGTTAAATAAGTAATACTGTAGCTGGCTGAGTCACAATTCTAATTCAAGTCCTCTGATTTAAAATCTAGGGCTCTGATGCCTCCATGTAATTTAGTTTAGAATGGACCCAAATCTAGAAGTGATTTTAAAAAATTATTCAAAACTCTCTGGGGTTAGGGTGGTAATTCTTTCTCTAAATTCTGTGACAGATTTATAGCTTTGTTTTTAAAACTGACCAAAGTTTATCTGGAGTTTCATTTGCAATACCATTTCAAAGATTATTTTTTCTAAATATAAATGTATATGTACACACATATATACATATTTATGCTTGTAGAAAATACAAGAGTATACTTGATTTTAAAAAGATAGATGCTTCTTGTAGAACATTTGAAAAAATACAAATATAAAAAAGAAAAATTACTAAAAATCTGTAACTGGGTAATAACCACTTAAAACAATTAGGTGTGCTTATTTCCAGTCTCTTTACTTTGTGTATACATAGAATTTATTTTCTTTTTTATAAATCAGGCTCATTCTGTATTTAAAATGTTCAAAATTCAACAACAAGGTAAATTTTATACAAAATGACGAACTCTCTAAACACTAGAAAGGGACCAGGTTAATTAAGTATACCCTAGTATGTAAGTAGTAATGTAAATTTGAATTATGGGCTTGCAAGCAGAGGTTTCAGAAATGAATAATCCTCTTATCCTTAAGTACTCAGGAGAGGCCTAAATAGCTGCTACTAAAGAAAAATGCAGTGAAGAAAAAAAGTGAACTTGGGTTTACATCTTGGCACTATGAACAGCAGCCACATGAACTTTAACAAGTTATTAATCTCAATGAGTCTGTTTCTTCTCTTGAAAATTTGAGATGGCCATCCCTGTCCTGCCTAACTCAGAACATTATTGGGGGTGGGGGTGGGCATAGGTAAATGAAATGATGTCAATGCCAACCCTCTGTAAACTACTCAGTTATGCAAACACTCTTCAAGGTTCTTGGTATTCTCCAAGGCCTTCAGTACATACCAAGACCTCTCATAGTTCTTTGTTCTAAAATTGAATGTCATGGCTCTCTTTTCTAAAAATTGCATAGCCGTGTAATTGATTTCATGGCTTTTTCCCTCTTCCACTTAAGATGCAGAATTTTAGTGGCTGGAATCACGGTTATCTTTCACAAACACTTCCCCACAGTGGTTCCTCCTTATTAGTATGTAAGGATCAAATGCAAAATTCCCTTTTTCTATAGGTCCTTGACTGCCTTGATGTACTGTTTTATGTCTAAAAGCCCACCTCCTCTTTTTATCCTAATAAAGCACTCTGCCAATCTAATTTGGGCTAAATTCCCCCAATATTACCACCCTGCTTGATTTTGCAGCTCCCCTAGGTCACTTCACATTTCTCTCAATCTCATAGTCCTTCCCAGTTGATCCAGAACATTTCCTCAGTGTTATCTGATAATACAGGTAACACATTTCCAGAGTTTCCAGTTACTCCTAATAGAATTTTTATTTTACTATCATTATGCCATTCCTAGCATGGTATCTGTACATTCCACCCCAACCCAAGCCACTATTCTTTTTGGTCCTTTCTAAAGGACTGAATTTGGATTGATCAGATCCAATTAATGATCTTCTACTATAATAGATATATATGTATACACATGCACACACACACTATATATATATAGGTTCTTATTTTATGAGCTAATTTATCCATCTCATATTTTATACAACTAACACTACGTGAAGTCTCTCAAGTTCTGTTTGGCTGGGCTTTTTCTGTTTATTTCTCATGCTTCAATAGAAATTCCTTTGTCTCTTCTTGATAGAATACTCTACTAACAACAATAAGCCCAAGCCAGAGAGGATCCTCACATGCCCACACATGCCCTGAGTAAAGTATGCTGTGTTTTAACGCAGCCAGATACAGTTGCCAGCACTGAGCAGCACACCTGGACTACATTATTACATTAACAGAGGTGGGGGTGAAAGCATCAATCAAATCAACATCCCTCAAGATATAAATAGTAAATTATATAAGTAGATCCACAATTAATTAATTCTCTAAAGAAATATTTTTAACAACTAGGCAAAAAACTCTCAATCAACTTTGAGTCCCATCTCTACCAATTTATCTTTATTCCATCCCATTTTGCACATATTCCCCCACCCTTTCCTGCATCAACTTGGAATTCTGCTGGATTAGGGAAGCACAGGAAAAAGGAGAAGCAGAGGGTTATCAAAATAAAAATGGAAGCAGCAAAGATAAACAGAGTGAAAGGGATTAAAAAGACATTTGTTTGTGAGGCTGATCAGAGTAGGGTTTGAACTAGGAAAAAATTATCAGAAGCCTCTAATATTTATTGTTTTGTTTCACCATGAGATTAAAAAAACATACTATATGCTGTACTTGTTTTGCTTACATTATCGATAGCAGAGTCTTCAGGTACACATTGTCTACTAATCTGCAGTCTTGGGCCTTTTTTTCGTAATTTACATGCTCCCAAACAGTCCCATCACTTAGCATTTCTTCACACAGTATCCTTTGTCCTCGATCTGTCCTAGATCTTCAAGGCTTGGAGCAAATCTCATCTGACCTATAAGGTTAACCATGATAACTGCTCCACCTGTAGAATATCCCTTCTGAAAAAAAATTGCTGGGCAGTTACCACATGCTGCTGGCTGCTTCTCTCAACTAGATGAAACATTTCTCCAGGTTAAAGAGCATGTCTCATCTGCTGTTAGAGCTCCTTCTGCCTACACAGGCAAGAATGATGCTATCTACAGATAGCATGTACTCAAATTTATTTATCCTTCCATCTACCCCAAAGACATTTCTCTATTCACAAACAAATGTTACACCTGCCACCAAACACTACAGTCCAAGGGCCACTACTCTTGTTTCGAAGCATAACTGCTGCTTCGTTGTACATGGCCAACCCAGAACTAGAGGAAGATAACTGTGGCTATTTAGCCAACCCTTTCAGTAATGCCATCAAGAAGTAATCAGAGCCCATCATAAGGCCTAATCCCTTGCCTAAAACTGCTACGATGCCAATTGGTATCCCAGTCTCCAAGGAAGATTTTCAGGGTAGCAGAGTATTACTCTCCCAGAATAGTCCTGAATCCAAACAGTCCATTTTACCATTTTGAACTGTAGAGACAGCATCACTACAATAATACCCACCATCAGTGGGGAAGTAGAGAGCCTAAGTGATTAACTGTCTCTCAATAATGGGATATTGTAGATAAGAAGACCTATATATATGCAAATCTTCGTTATTCACCATGAGGACTCAGGGTAAAAACTGTTTTGGTACCTTTTCATGCCTTAAAATATTTTCAAAGAAAGAAAATTACTTACTGCCTTCCCACGTACAATGCAAAAGATTCAAAGCCCCTTCCACCCTCTTCCAGTGTGCAAGATGAAAGAACGCATATGCTATTGCTTCACTGTCTCCTCTCTTCAGGATATGTTCTGGGGGTAGGATTAAGCTTTTCATTTCTAGTAGGTACTGAAATAAAAAAGGGAGGAGACAGATGTGTTAATACATAGCAATTTGGAATTCAGTATTGAAAACAGAGAAGTTGATTTCCCCAAAGCCACCATTCATAAGCATTTCATCAAACCTGCAACTTCATAACTACACTTGAAGGCAATTACTAAAATATCCAGCAATCCAAAGTTTGCTGACAGATGATTAGCCTTGTACTAGTTTCCTACAGTGACGATTAGAAGCTTTCAGACTAAGATAATCTAACCAAAGAAAAAAAAATTATATATAGATAGATAGATAGATAGACTAAAAGAGCCTTAAGGAACATTTAGAAGACACATAATTCGGTATAATTTTGTAACCAGAATGAAAATATATAAAACACACACCTAAAGGTTAAGAAGTGATATGACTAAACCAACTGGCATTAGAGAAACTTGAGATTGACTAGCACTGCTTTTTTTTTTTTTTTTTAATTACAGGGCCACACATAGCTTCTCAGATTCTGGAGGGAGGAAAGATGACATAGGATGACCCAAGGGAGTGGAGTAGTACAGAGCCAATGTACATCCCAAAAAATACAATGTTTTTCTAGATTCTTTCCCAAAGACTAGAAGGTCTGTTCTCAGCTTAAGCCTCTTTGTTATCTGCTACAGTGGAAGTGGGCATACAGGTCCAGGATGAATATTCTTCCTGGGGGCTCAGAGAAGGCTAAGTTTCTATTTTTATTCTTTTGCATTTATTACAGAAAGGGGAGCAAATTTAGAAGGGTTTTATTTATTTATTTATTTTTTGGTATTTGTAAATGTAAACCTCTGTGCTGGCTGGCATTCTCCCTGCGCTCCATTCCTCACTACCTCTCCTCCCTGTTCCATTCCTAACACACATATGCACATATCCACTACCACTACCACCCCATACTCCCAACAAAAACAATCCATGTATCTCCTTTAAAATATAGATTAGCAGGGATGGAGGGATGCATTTAATTAAAATGGGGAGAACTCAGCAAAAGGAAGTGTTATGAGAAGTTCAAAAATTTTAATGTCAGAAATAATGGCCTGTGGAGTTATCTGCTGGTAGAAATTTATGTAAGAAGGTGAAGGGTGGAAGAGTCCTGTTATACGGATTATGACATAAATATCAATTTTTCATGATCACCTCGCTGTGGATTTATATGCTTTGAGCATAACCCAGTTGCCTTAAAGCTTTCTCTCTAGCTGGTACTCTCGATGTCAGTGTGCACAGCCCAGCAGGAGTCAGGAGGACACATTCTGGCATCTTGGTTCAGCAACTCAACCTTTTCTCACTCTGGGTCTGAAATGTGGAGAAACCTCCAAGCCTCTGGCCTCAAAGCAGGAAGAGTAGGGGGTGAGCAAGCCCCTGAGTGCTGCTGAGAGCAGTGATAAAGCCATTATGACTGGGGGGTGGGGTGGGACAGAAAGGACTCATGGGGGGCTTTCTACCTCTCCCTAGTCGGCCTACAAAAGGTGTTTACTATTTTGATGGGAGCTCCTCAGCATGAGTTCCAAAATAACATTTTGGTCATTTGCCTTTCTGGATTCTATAAGTTACTGTTTTTTCTTCCTACATCTTCTTTTAAAACAGTGCAGAACAAATATCTTTTGGGAAAAGAATAGAGAATTGTCTAATAATCCAACTAGCTCTCTCTCTTTGAAGCATATCACCCACCACATACCTATAAAAGGTGGATTGTATGCACAGAGATGCTTGGCTATCATCCGTGATTTTGTTACCTCAGTAGAAGCCCTTATAATATAGTTTGCTACTACCCGTGATGGTTTTAAAAAACCCCAAGGCTATGAGCCATGAGAAGGATACATAACTTATAAAGTGTTATGAAGTGTATTAATTGTTTCAGAGTAAGAGAAGAAAGACCATTGGTTACCCTTTATAATCAACAGGAAAACAAATGAGAGAAAACTTCCTGCCTATTGAGAACCCTAGAATAAGATTTTGATTTCTGAGTTTCTAATAATTATTTAGAGCCACCCTGCCTACTAAATAGTCAATTTTAAAAGAATCATATTGTATGAAATTTGAAACTAAATTTGAAAGCAACTAGCTTATGTGTCTCAGGTATACAGACGTCTCTTCAGGGACCCTGAGAATTGGATGGTGAGTGAAAGAAAAATGTAAGCCACCGCTCCTTTTTTTTTTTTTTAAATCTTCATTTTATTGAGATATATTCACATACCATGCAGTCATACAAAACAAATCATACATTCGATTGTTCACAGTACCATCACATAGTTGTACATTCATCACCTAAATCAATCCCTGACACCTTCATTAGCACACACACAAAAATAACAAGAATAATAATTAAAGTGAAAAAGAGCAATTAAAGTAAAAAAGAATACTGGGTGCCTTTGTCTGTTTGTTTGTTTGTTTCCTTCCCCTATTTTTCTACTCATCCATCCATAAACAGACAAAGGGGAGTGTGGTCCTTATGGCTTTCCCAATCCCATTGTCCCCCCTCATAAGCTACATTGTTATACAATTGTCTTCGAGATTCATGGGTTCTGGGTTGTATTTGATAGTTTCAGGTATCTACCACCAGCTACCCCAATTGATTAGAACCTAAAAAGGGTTGTCTAAATTGTGTGTAAGAGTGCCCACCAGAGTGACCTCTCGGCTCCTTTTGGAATCTCTCTGCCACTGAAGCTTATTTCATTTCCTTTCACATCCCCCTTTTGGTCAAGAAGATGTTCTCCATCCCACGATGTCGGGTCTACATTCCTCCCTGGGAGTCATATTCCACGTTGCCAGGGAGATTCACTCCCCTAGGTGTCTGATCCCACGTAAGTCACCACTCCTTTTATTTCTGGATTAGGAAAGGCTTTCAAAATTCTTCCATTAATCATCTGTGAGAGAACTCTTCTCTAGGTCAAAAGAACCTTCAGGAATAGGGGTAACTAGGAGTAAGCGGGCCTAATAGTCACCCACAACTGTAGGTAGAGGCCAAAACAAACTAGGAGGGGGCAAGACAAAGGAAACTTGGGGGGGGGGGGGTTGTAGAAAATTACCAACAAAATATCTGTTCTGTCCATATGGTAGCCTCTACTATGTGTCTATTTAAATTTAGATTAGTTAACATAAAATAAAATTTAAAATTCAGTTCTTCAGTCCCACAATAGCCATATTTCAAGTCCTTCAGTACCATATGTGGCTAATGACTACCGTAATGGATAATGCAAAGAATATTTCTATTATCATAAAAAGTTCTATTGGAAAGTGCAGTTATAGACAATGGTTTCCAATCTTTCAAGTGGACCAATTTTTAATGTGAAAAAATTTCAGTCACCCACAATAGGAGTTATGAGTATCTATTGATTAAAAATACACAATTTGACAAAATGCTACAATAAATGCAATTCAATAAAAGTTCACTTAAAAGCACTGTTGGCTACCATGGCATCTACATACATTTGAAAAACAGTAGTTCACGTGTGTGAGACAGATGGTTTACTCAGCCTGTAGGCCAAATGGGGTGCATATGGATTCAAGGACATCTTCTACAGCCCCAAATGTGGGCTGTGAGGTAATGATCTGTTTCTCCTCTGTGCTCCCTCTGATCTGTGTTATATGCCCTTTTTATACACAACCTTATACTAATTATCTGTCTCTCTTTCTTCCCAGTGGATAAAACTCTCAAAAGCATGAAAATTATCACCTTCATCTTAATTTACCCTATTGTCCCTCCTACAGAGAGCCTTGCACATCAAGGTTAAAAAAAAAAAGTTGAATTAAATTGAAATCTCACTTCCTAATAAGTCTTTCAAGATTAGTATCTCTGGTCTAGAAATCAGCAGCTCACCAAGGAAACTAAACTGCCTTCTCATAGGTTAGACCTATAAAGATGATTTATACTTCTGTATAGTTCCAAACACATTGTTGGCCTTAACCAAATGAGGAAGGCTAATAACAACGTGTTATGTTTTTGGCCAGGCTTAAGATAGCTGGCAAGATCAGTTCTCAACATGTGCAGCATTTAAATTAGAAAGGCATGGAACAACATTTCACATCTTACTTGTCAAGAGAAAAATAAATGGAAGAGGGCAGAGCCTATCCACAAATATGCAGAAATCAATTAGAATAACTGTAGCTCACAAATCAGAGAACACTCTGCTTGTCTATAATAACTATTTGGCTTCTATTAGCTAAACCAACATTCTGTACTATAGTGCCTATCATCCTGCCTCTAACTTCCTTCCCAGAATCTCAAATCACACTGACTTGAAGAATAGTTCTTCTAAAGATTTCAGAAGCAACTTTTCAAAATCTGTTTGTGTCAGAATCCACTCCCTTATGCCCAACATAGAAATATATAAAGTTAAAACACACAAGAGGAGATGAAGGCATCCTTGGGAGTGAGTAGTACCTGTCAGGGAGATATCTGTGCAGAGGCTGGCTCACCTGTCAGGAAAGCTGCAGAAGACAGTTGGCCTGTCAAGAGGTACCCCAGATGACTGCTTAGGTCTCTTTTAACTGTTAAGGTCTTATAATTCTATAATAGTTTGAGTGAAAATGACCCCAATGTTATCTGTCATATAGATAGTAATGCCAAATAATTAAGTCATACCCTGTTTTGGAATTTCAGCACCACTAATTGCATAAGTCATATGACAACCATAGCAAAAATATGAGAGTAAACAAAATGTGCAAGAAGAGGTTAAATTATGGCACATTTTGAGGACAACTATGAATTTGCCCCCAAAAATCAGGTAGTGGAAGAATATTTACAAACAGGGAGAAATGTTCTTGATATATTACTAAATGGAAAGAAATCAGTCTACCATGAAATATACATAGATTATGATTTTGGTAATGAAAAGGTATATGTAGACATGAAAAAAACAACAAAGTAACAGATTGAACATTAATGGTAGTTAAATATTTGATATTATGGGAGATCAATTTCTTCTGTGCTTTTGCTGTGCTTTCCAAGTTTTCTGTAGTAAACATGTTTAAGTTTTCTCTTTCTATATGTATGTAGGTATATATATATGTTGGTGTTTAAGCATGTATATTATATTTATCTATTTCATATATATATACATGTATAAATACAAACCTATTTTCTAAACTTGCATCAAAAACACACAAAACAAACCACACAAACAAACCAAAAAAAGGGTAACTGCAGACAGCAGCTTTTTTGCATGTCCATGGTACTTGAGTGTAACTCGTTCTAAAACAGGCTACAAGCCCAGGGAAGATTTAAACAACAACAACAACAACAAAAAACCACGAAAAGTAAAACAAAATAGAACACTGAAGAATTCAGAAAATAAAACTGATGTTATCTGAAAGAGATGCTATATACTGAGTTTCAGTGTTGCTTAGTCCCTGGACTCAGTAAGACACGCAGCTGGAACATGCAAGCAACCATGGCTGCGATGTAGAACGAGGTGCACATTACCAAGGCCCCCTACATCAAGCCTCCTCATCTAACACCTGTCAATTTGAACCACTGTTTCAATGTTGGCTGTCCCATTTAGCTAAGAGACCTTGGACAAGTTATTTAATTTCTTTGAACCTTAAATTTGCTCGTCTTTAAAAATGGATTTAAACACATTTTGCTAACTTCATTTCTTAAAAATTACATAAGATATGTGAAACATTCACACAGTACCTGTCACATAACTATTCACTAAATAGTAGCTATTTTTTGCTAATAAAACAACCAAAATGTTCAAATTAACTGTATGTATAAGTTGAGTTTTGTTTGTGTGTGTCCCAAAGGTACATGAGTCTGTTTCTAGGTAAAATAACTTAAGCAATTTTGTCATAGTAACAGCTGTTAAACAGTTGAACAGGCTATTGGTGGTCACCAACTGACCAATATGGAAACAATCACAAAGCAGAGCTGAACTTCCAAATTAAATCTGGTCATCTGCAGTATCACTCAGGGATCCTCATCACAAGGTACCTGTTTCTTCCTGTTCACTTACCTATTCATCACTTTGCTTTGCTTCATGTGAAAAATACGGAAGCTCATCGTGTGCCCCAAGGGCAAATCCATGGGAGTGGCCACAGGGTACCTCAAGGACATAGTTATGGGAGTGTCAGTGTATCCCAACCACATGAACATGAATCAAGCAAGGCCCCTGCCCTGGTGACCCATAATCTTTGCAGGCATGTGTGTCTGTGTGTAGAGACAAAGAAACATAATAAAATTCAACATGATAAATGCCTTCATAAGAAGTACATACTATATACTAAGGAAGCAAATGGAGAACACTGTTTCTGAGAAGGTGTTACAGGGGAAGTAAACCCAAGGAAGTGTTTGCCATACAAAGAAGATGAAGAGGAGAATTCAGGCCAGGAACAAATCTGGGCAGTGGCACCAAAGTATCAAAAGGTATAATCTGGTGATGCTTGAGTACCAACATGATAGTAATCACCAATGCTGAGCAAACTTATGCCACCCATTATCTCAGTTAATTCTTACAACTCTATGAAGGAGGTAATATTATTATTTCTATTTCAAAGCTAGGTAAATGGGGTTTTGGGGAAGTTAGGTAACTTGCCAAGGGTTGCCTAAATAGTATATGATGGAATCTGCATTTGAATTCAGGTTTTATGCTACTGTCCAAGAAAGTGAAGCTGGAAAAGTAGGTTGTACAAGGCCATGCATGATATGCTCCAGAATTGACTTTCACCCTGAGTTACTAAGTGGTTTTCAAACTTTTAGACATAGAATGATTTGTTCCAAGAAAAGAAGAAATCTAACATAGAACATGTGAAATGGATGAAAAACAAAGGTGCAGATAAATCTGGGGAAGGCACACAAATCATCATGGTTTCTGGGAAGACAGTTTGAAAACTCCTGCAGTAGGCAACTGGGAAATTAGTTGGTTAAAGTTGTGTTTTTTGAAAGAAATGGGTGAGTCACGTGGAGGACCACTGGACAGAGACAAGAGACTAAAGTTGGCAAAGCTTTAGAAAACCCCTGCTGTGGTCCAGGTGAGGGGTGACAAGGGAAGGAGAAGACTTCCCAGGACTTGGTCTCTTACTAAATCTGACGGTGACAGAAGGAATCAAGGACAATTGTGAAATTTTTAGCTTAGGAAACTAGAATAATGTGAGGTCATTATCTAGGATGAAGACACCAATGGAAGAAGAGGCTTAGGAGAAGTAGGAAGGTAACAAAATAGGGTTGAAGTGCCTGCAGACCACATACGTAGAGATGATCTGAGTGCGCAGGACTGGAGCTTGGGAGAGACACTGGGGACACAGATTTGGATGTTCCGGGCCAGTGGCAGAACATAAAGCAGTGGGAGAGAGCATGATACCTCCCAGGGAAGCTTCAAACAACAGAGGAAAGGGCAGTGAATGTAGCATCCAGAGGACCAACATGAAGGGGTGGGCAGGAGAGGAAGGACCCAGATGGAGAGAGTACTCAGAGACTCAAGAGTGTGACAGACAGGTGTCATACAGTCAAGATGGCCTCAAGATATAAAAAGTGGTCAGCGAAGCACATGTTGAGGAGAGATTAAATAGAATGAGGTTTGAGAAGAGGCCAAAGGATCTGGTGACCTTGGCGGGGGGTGGGGGGACAGGAGCAGCTGAAGTGATTTTTGTTTAAGAAAGAGATCTCTTTAAAACTTTCTATTTCTCAGAAATGTAGCTAAAAATCGGTTTCTGCTAACTTTCCCTCTGGGTCATATTTCCACAATACATACTCCTTACTCTAATCCAAAAAAGCTCTGGAACAAAATAGTACTCAATTCAAAGAAATTTATATTGAAATAATATTTCTGGAATGTGCCATTGAAACACATCATAGACAATCCGTCCAGAGCATTTTGAGTTTCTGCTTCCATGCTTCAAGCATTTTTAAATGCTAAAACCCACTACACATTTTGTTTCCTAAATTGGATTAAGAAGCAATTTTATACTCTGTCAATCAGCTTTACCAAGATATAAAGGGAGGATTGCTTCAGTGTTTGCATGAAATAGAATTTCCATCACTATAACAAGTCCTATGGATATTCCATTAGCATATACGATTACCAGGATATTTTCCCCCTTCAACTTCTTGAAATCCCCATGAAATTAGAGTTTCTAGATTACTATTAGATGAGGTTTTAAAAATATATATATATAATTTTTAATGGGAATGCAGTTCTGTCATAGCATTCTTCATTCTCTTGACTCTATTTTCTCATGCCTTTCCTAGACTCTGATTTTAAAATCAAGTATCTACTAGGCTTGGTCCTCATCTCAATATTCTGTCAAGCTCAGGCTGCCCTTGGTAAAACAAGTTTCAGGAGTATGGCAAGGTTCTGTCCCTCAGCACCTTCAGGGATTGCCCCCTGCTCCCTCTGCTGTGCCTTGGGCTGGCTCTAAGAGTGCATGGTTTAACAGCTCGGAGATGTCAGGGAGGATTAAGACAAAAGTTTCCCCCCAATGGTGCTGGTGATTTTTCTTGATTTTTCTCCCTCAACAGCTCCACCCACAACACCCAGCCATCCCAAGGGGCTGGCACTGGCTCCCTTAGTCTGCTCCTGGCTGCTCAGAGTGGGTGTGGGGGCTCCTGTTCCATGGGTGGGGCCTCAAGAATCTGGGATTTGCCTTGGGGATTGGGAGTAGGGGAGGCAGGTTTAGGCATCTGTTACTTTCTAAACTCTAGGCAAAGAGGTTGCTGGGCTACCAGACTTTTCTTCCCAGATTCAACCAGAGCAGTTCTAGATCTACTAGTTTTATTTATTAAGGATTCATATATCAGAAGAAAAAAAAATGTTTACTGCTCATAAATAATAAAAATTGCTGTTAGGGTGTGTTTTTCTGTGGAAGCAAAAGCAAAACTTCCATGGGTGATCTAAGCGTAGGCTGGTCAGTGGGGGTTTGTGCCTGGTAGTAAAGAGGTCTTGTGACTTGGGAAGTCCTCCTTCACTTTTGTATCAGTCAGGGCTCAATTCTGGTGCCCACAAGTCTGAGGTTTTCAGAGCTGAGAGGAAGGCTTCTGCATTTTGTATGCAGACAGAGCAGCCCCACAGTGTTGCACATTAGGAGAATATTTATAAGAGCAAAGCATAGGATTTGGTTTTAAGGAGCTACAGAACACCCCAGATTAAATTCTCCAGCTATGAGCTGCAGCTGGATGCCTGTCCCTTCTTTTATGTGGTCCTGTAGCACCCCATCTATTACTTCATGGGGCACTGCCTTGTTTGTTTTCTCAATGACTGGGGCGCTCCTTGAGAGGATGGACCACGTTGTTACCAGTGTTCGGTGCTTGGCATACGGTAGGTGCTCAGTGTTAGTTGAATGCCATATTGGAAAGGAAAAGGCCTCTGATGCAGAAATGAACACTTGGAGAATGTAGAGGCTGATGAATAGCAGGAAGACTACAACCTCCATCTAGAGGAGGGTTCCCTGCCACCTCGACCTCATTCCACTCAAGTGTTCCTCTTGCCCTGGGGGTGGGTTGTCAGGCATCATTCTAAAAGCCCAAATCCAACTAGCTGGCAAAATTAAGTGCATCTTGGAATAAAACAAATAATTGCTTGTTTTTCAGGGGTTGAAAAAGAAAAACTTCGGGAAGAACAAAAACTTAATAGAAACTGGAAACATTTTGGCTGGAGAGGCAATTGATAGGTTCAGGGTGTGCACATGTGTGTTGGGGACTGTTAAGGGGACCCTAAAATCTGCTTACTCAGACTGGGAGATTTGAGTCACATTGTAGAGAGACAGGTATGGCCTTACCTTCCATGAGAAGGAAGACACCAGCCACTTTTGGGGCAATGAGGGTGAAAAAGGCAAAGACACTTCATGAGACAACCTCATTCATTCCTAGAACAGATTTATAGGTCATTACCACCTGAGGAGGCTGGGGGCAGAGAGACAAGGAGAGGAAAAGGCCAAGCTTCATCCCAGACATGAAGCACTGGGCTAGGGCAGAGAGGATGGAGTGGGAGGTGGCAGGAAACAAGGGTGATACTCTGCTCAGACTAGGAAATCAAACAGAGGTTGGAAAAGAGTAACTCGTAATAAGCTGCAAGTAAAGGACTCACTAAGCAACTACAAGAAGAGGGGAATACCAGAAGACAATAAACAGTAAGAACAGTAAGAATTTGCTAGAGCCTCTCTTCAAACTAGAAGGCCTGAAAGACCCTGTGTGTACTCAAGGCCAGGGACATTGTAGTGTCAACTGCTGTTACTCACTCCCTGGTTGTTGTTCTTCAAGCTAGGGTGGCCCAGGAAGTAACTGTTAGTGCATGATTCTAGGCAGCCTCTACTTCCACCCAGGCTGCAAGTTCAGAAATTGAGCTGAAGGTAAAACGGAAGAGATGAGGAAGAAGCTAATATGTATTAAGCACATACTGTGGACTGTATGAGTTACATAATATAATTCCATTTACTTCTTATCAGTCCTAGGCTGCTATTCTTACCTCCATTTTATCAAAAAGGAAATGGGCAGGAAGCTAATTGAGTCCCCTCATAATTGCCTCTGATCCCACGGATAGGAAGTAGTGGGAGTTGTTTTGATCACTTTTGAACCTTTTCAACTATACCTCATAGCTCAGCCTACCTTTGTGTCACTATCCCTGCTCTTTCATTATAATTAGTGTTTTCCCCCAGTAATTACGGTAATACTACATAGGGCCTGACAATTCAGGAAAAGAATAAATATACGTGGCTAACAATGTTCCACCTTACTAGTAGTGTCAAAGAAATGCAAACTAAAAGAACAAAACTACATTTGTACTTAATAAAATCATAAATATCTTTTGTTTTCCTTTTTTTTTTTTTATATTGCTCAATGCTGGTAAGAGTGTGACGAAACAGTGAATAAGAAGTCACTTACTGATGACAGTATAAACTGCAACTATCTTTTTGGTAAGCAATTTGGCAATAAGAAGCAAGAGTCTTAAAGTGCTTCTAAACTTGGCTAGTAATTCCAATTATGTAAATCTATCCTAAGGAAATAATCCCAAAGACCAAAAAATCTTTACACCCAAAGAAGTTCACTTCAGGTTTTGGCTACCATCTGATACCCTACAAAGGAGGCCTCAGGAAGTTAAATCATCCAGGAAACAGTTACTGAGAATATTCATAAAGCATTTGAGCACATATGGACAAAATGTTTGGACTTTAACATTAAATCAGAGGTCAAGCTTTTTAAGATCACAGAACTGAAAATCTTATGATCCTTCCCCAGACACAATAAATATATCCCCAATACCTACCATAAAGTCAATGTGAAAAAAATACAGAGAAAAAAAATATGTCTAACATTGCTTGTAGCAAACCAATAAATTACTCATTTTTTTTTTGGAAACTAGTCAGAAAGTGAAAGTTTATCTTTAGTACCCTGAAGGAGCCAATGTAACATCCTCCAGACCATACAGGGAAAGCCTTGCCATATAGATGCAGCATACTAAGAGTACATGAGCACTGGTTAACTTAGATCTGTATAAAGAAATGAGTCACTGATAGAAATGCCCTCCTGCCCCAAATGTAGATCTCTCAATTGCTAAGGGAAAGTGGAAGAAAAAGTCAAAGCCAAAAATCTAGTAAATTATAATACAGAGATGAGGGTGTAAAACTGAGATGAGGGTAACCCTTCCTCTCTCTGGCATCAGATGAGTGAAATTTTCTTACTCCCTTTAAATGCAAAGTTCCTATTTTAATCCCATCAAATGGAAAGCATCCTAAAATGGATTAGAGATTTCTTTGTCATCTTAATGTGTCCAGATCTTGAGAATCATTGAGACCCTAAAACTGAAAAGTTTTTCTCCTCCTCTTAGAGCTGAGAATAAATGCTTAGGAAATATCAAATTAATGTAGGGACAGCCAGGTGCTAACACTGAGCTAGGAACTGGGACACATGGCCTCTCTGGCTGCCCCCAGTCTTTCTCAAAAAGGGATAGGAGCAGCATGCACATTATCATTGCACTGTAGTAAGCTGGGGGCACAGAGGCAGGAGACTGATTCTGCTGGTGAGGAAGGTGAACAGGAAGGTACCAGCTTCCTAGTGGTGACTTTTAGTGGTAGGGTGGGTGAAGGATGAGCAGGATTTCCTCAGAGGAAGCAAAGAGGAAAGGGGAGGGGAGTGTTTCTGAAAAGATGAACAGACTGTTAGAAGGAGCTGGAAAAAAATGAAAAATAAGTTGGGGCAGGATGTGAAGGGTCCTGATAACTGCCCAAGAAGTTTATACCTTCTTCTCTAGGACTTAGGGACACAGCCACAGAAGGGGAGTGGACACATTATAATTTGTAATGATGAGTCTATGTGCCTTTCTCCTTACTAATCTGTTGGGATCTAAAACTTCAAAAATTCTGGTGTTTAGAATCTGACTACTTAAGAGGCTCTCCTTCAGAATAGAGATTCATGGCTTTCTATTTTTATTTCATAGCCCTGTGGTGTAGTTAGGAGCAACACACTTAGGTGAAGAAAATTCCTAAGAGTAACCCCCCTGGGATAAACAACAAATATTCATCACTGGATACTGAAATATTTCCTATGTACTTTTGCTTAATGAGATACCAAATGAAAACTAAACTGGAAATTTATGGAAGGCAGTTCTCAGCTATTCTATTTATTCTTTCTCTGAGCAGACTATAATTAGGTAAAACAAGTATGAAGATAGTGAAAATTCCTATGGTAGGCCGTTGACCACTTCTATGATAAGAGAAAAGAAGTGTTGGTGGTGTTTAGGATATGCTGATATCTTGAAATTAAGGAATAGGGTGCTTTGGGAAAGGGCTCAAGCCTAGGCTGGACAGCCACCTGGTGGGATCTGGGAGGCAGTGAAGGGTGATGTTTAAGGGTCAGACAACCCAGATTCAGTTCAAGCTCTGCCATTTACTTGCTGTGTAAGCAGGTTACGTAGCCTTTCCAAACCTCACTGCCCTCATTTATGTAGCAGAGTAGCAGAGATAATATAAAACACCTCCTAGTGTTGTTACAAAAAATAAATGAGATGGTGTATATAGTTCAGTTAGCACTGTGCTTCACACACAGTAAACATTCAATAGAAACCAATAATAAAAATAATTATTGTAATATCATTATAAGGAAAGAGTCAAGCTCAGAATAAGAAGTTCACCTAGATGAACTTTAAGGCCTCTTCTCACATTAAGAGTCTAATAGTCTATATTCTTCAGTAATGTCTGATTAGAATTGAGGCCCTTCCTCTGCCTGCAGAGGTTCTGGTTTGTGTATGTATGTTTGCTGAGGTATTAGCTAAGAGTCCAATAAACAGCAGAAAATACGTAAAAGATGTTTATAGTATACATGTACCAGAGGTTTGTAGTTAATTCTGAACTTATAAAGCCAGTGACTCACTGAGCCCTTTCCCCATAGAAATGTTAATATATGGAGCAGCTCTGGAAACAGGTTTCCACCCAAAGTCCAATCACCAACAAAGCAGACTGGTGGAGAATCTGTTTACCTAGATATCCTATCATCTCTCAGTTTCAGGATTAGAAGTAGAGCAAATCAAAATTTCAAGTGTTTTCACTGTCAGAAGAATTTTATTTTGCAGGTGGAATAATGGTTGACTGAGTCAAATTCTTCCACTGAGGCCTTAAACTATTTCTTAGGGTTGTAACACTCTTCTACTAGAGGCTCAAGTAACCATTCCACACCATTATCATAGAATTAAATGGCTGCTTCAATCAAAATTTGTACACATTTTCTATCCTGTGCTCAGGATTATAAGGCTCTGTGTAGTAAAACCCAACAAGTTAAGGCCTAGTTCCTAGCCCTGAGGGGCCTCCTGCAAATCCAAGATCAATAATTTTAATACTTTTACAAATATAGGGTGCTCAAGCATGTTCAAAGAACTCTGAATATATGTCACCTCACTTTGATCTTTAACATAGAAGGATAGTTAGGGCTTATATTTTTATCTTCATTTTAAAGATGTGTTCAGAAAAGCTAAGCCCAAGGTCACATAGCTACAAACCACAGAGCCAGAACTTGAAACCAAGTTTTTGTCTCAGTATCCAGGACTCCACTGCCCAATGTTATTTCTAAAAGAGCCTCATTTATTCTCACAGAGCAGCTTGGTATTCGGAGCATAGTATTCAATAAATATTAATTGATGACCTATACAATTCAGGACAGTATTTTCATGTTTAGTTTTTAATTTTAATCAAGGTTGACTAGACATTTTTAGCTTAGGTGAAAAAATATTATATAGATATATTTTATAATGCCCTATAAACAATACCTAAGTCTACAAATACTGTGTCAATCAGAATCCACTATAACTAGAGTAGATGAAAACATCCTTATGCAAAGGTGGCACTGTGCATCGCTCTTCAGTTTCCTGTTAAGTGAAAAGATGACGATGACTTAAGTAAAACCTCAGGAATGACATTAGATCACTTACCTCTCACACTCTGGATATCAACTAAATAGAGTGAAGTAGGAAACTCCATAAATCATCTCATACACACACATAAACACACACTACCCTTTTGCTACATTTCAGCAGCAGCACAAGAAAAAAGCCTTCCTTTGTCATTTTTCACCAATAAAAGTCCTCATCAGACATTTTGACAAGAAAGTTATGCCCTGTAGTCCCTAATGTGAATAGTTTCTTAGAAGTCAAAATGGGCTCTGAAAGTGGCTCTTCATTAGCATATGTGCCTATTACACAGCAAGTACTCAAATACGGGTAAGTCATAAATACACAGTCATCTGAAAAAAAATTATAGAAATACTTCCTGCCCTGATTTGATTTCCTTAAAATCAATCTCAGAAAAAAGATGCAAAATATTGGGTATTTATAAATTGGTAAATCATATGGTTAATAAGAAAGACAAATACTTCCTACTATATATACCTATTAAAATAGCACTTACGAATTGAAAACTAGTTATCATACTTTGAGGTTTTCCCTATTATTTTCTTGCTGATTAACTGTCATTTATTTATAGAGACATAGGATACCACATTAGTATTTTGCATCACTCTTATTCACAACAAGGCTTCCTTCCCAAGTTGGGTCTAAGGAAGACTGCTGTTAAATTCCTATCAAATGCAGCAACACTGCTGAGAGCTTCACATTTGTCAGTTTCACACTTCCTGACCTGGCCTGCCCAAGCAACAGTCTATCAATTTACCCTTATTATGCAAAGCCCTAAAATCAGCCCCCAAACCTCTTGAATGTAGCTTTTGCTTAAAAAGAGATTAATGATCATAGACTACACAGGACCTCTATATATGCTGGTTGCAATTCACTTTTTTTTTTTTTTTTTTAATAACTGGGTATATTTGAGACATCATATTGTGGCCAGTGAACAAACTTTCTCTGCTATCCCGAGTTCCTGTGGGGATTCCACAGACTCACTTTTGGCACGTGAGGATTGAATTCCACAGCCCTATGAATGGCCTCTACTGCATTCATCTCTGCTGTGCTCAGCCCCCGCCGTGATGCCGCCTCTGGAGAGAATCTGAAAAGCAGAAAGACAAACACCATCCAGTTGGGACCTCTGCTTGGGCAACAACCCACAGAGGCATCTATACATCAAGGGCCCATAAAACCACAGCGAGCCAATGGCGCGAGCTCTCCAAACCTCCACTACATGGAACCTCTGAGTGACCTCCTCAGACAGAGGCCAACAAAAACCCCAGCAGAAGCAGAAAGCGTGCTTGCATCTAATGGCGGCAGGAATTAAATTCAGCTGTCAAGCCTCTCTGTCTAAATAGCTAATCTAAATTTTCTATGAGGTACCTGCTTAGGTCGGGGGAAAGGGGGAGGACTGACAAGGGCAGACAGTGTAGGAAAAAGAGAAAACTATGTTACAGAAGAGCGCACTTGGTTAAAAACAGAACTGGGGAGAATTTTAAAGGAGGCTCCCAACCCAATGTCAGTGCTGCGATGGAGGGTTAAGTTGTTGCAGCTTCAGCAGCAGGCGAGCCTGCTTGGGGCCATTCCGGCAGGGGGTGTGCATGCCCAAACTGTGGGCGAGACACCTGCCCAAGTGAATGAAAAAAACCAGACCATGCAATCTCTTTCTCACCTCACACCCAGGGCTAACTCCAGAGCTGTGCTTGGCAGGCAGACACCACAGGGGAAGCTGTGACAACCCTGGCCCTGCCCTCCCAAGCTGGAGTCGCTGTGTAGGGAGAAAAGATGTTGCAGTAGGTACTGGCGATCTACAGGATAAAAAAGAATGAAAGAAAATTACTTCGGTCTTGAAGTGCACACACACTTAACAGCAAACCTGTCTGACATAGCAGAGGCTGTTTTCTTTTCCTGTTATCTGCTTTTCAGTGCTCCAAAGGGGATTGTATTGGGGAAATATAAGCGTTTGTGAAGTCAAAAACAGTTAAGCCATCTATTCTCTTTCACCTGCCACTCATCCCTGGATGTTTATGGAGATTCTGTATGCAACAGTTACCTGCCTGAATAAAATGGGCAAATGTCTCACTGCGAGAGAACCTCAAAGTAAACGGACCCTTAATTTAGACTTGATGAGGCGAAGAATGGGAGATGACCATCCCCACTGGCTATATCATGTTTGTTTGACTACTATCCAGCTATGGACTGCTGGAGGGAGAGGAATACGCAAAAAATGAATGCAAGGAAGGCATTGTGTGTAAGTCCCAAGCAGGCCTTTTGGTATCTACTGTCTGGCAAAACAACCAACCAACCATCACCACCCAAAAAACAAAAAGAGTCACCTCAGAGGCATGTAATTTCATGTAAATCCCTCTTTGGCACCCATACACCCTTGCAATACCTGGGGATAAATATTCCCTCCTTCTAGTAGTAAAAGAAAAGATCAGCAGGTTTCGGAAAATGCATGCTCATAAGCAAGGATCTCACAAACTAAGAGATTAAACTTCCAGAGAAAGCCCTGACATTTCCTTAAGTCAGGTCAGGCATTTAGGACCGCACAAATTATTATTCACTTACTTGTCAGAGACAGCTCTTGCTTTGAGCAAAGCAGCTGTGTAGCATATTGTTGCCGACTTTGGTAAGCTTATATCTGTTAGGAGAAAGGAAAGTAGGAACTCTTGTAAATTTGCAGAAACAAAGAGCAATGATTTTTAATTTACTAGCATTTTAATCGTGTAGGTCAAATAATAAAGCATAAATTAAGGATATTTTAATCCAGATATCACACAAGAATCCAGTGCTCTTTTAATAATCAGGGTGGTGTATGAAAATAAGGGTAACATTTTTTTGTGAATAATTCATTTTTAAAATCCATCATGCTCTCTCTTTAGCAATCATCTATTTAAAAATCTAGATTTTTCCTATGTTCAGTTGTTGAGTTTATTTAAAGCAGAGAATAACTATAAATATATAAAATTCTTTGTTCCTTATAATAATTTCTCAACAGGAATATGAAATACTAATGAAGAAAAAATATTAACTGGATTTAAAATTTTAAAAAAGCTAAATAAATTATTCTTTAGTGGTCAGACTTAAACCAGATTTTCTTTTCATTATATTCCAAAAAGTTCACATTCAGTTTTTCATAGTGTATGTTAAACATGTAGAAGTCAGGGATATGTATATTCTATCTATCTATATACACACACATATACACGCACACACATATGAAATCTTTAGAAAACTATATATATGTTTTTTGTTTATTCAAATCTGTGACAAATCCCTTTCCTATCCCCCACAAAAACAGTTCCTTTCAGTTTGCATAAAAAATTTCAAGTGGGAAGAGGTGGGGGCTGGGGGAGTTGTTTACAGAGTCAAATAAGTTTATAGGGAAACAGAAGTACAGGCCTAAAATTAAGGCTCAATATTATGCACTGCCTTGACATCTAATGACCAAGTTCCCCTCTCCCCTCTGCTCCTGTGGATATGGTCCCCTAGCTAAACAACCCTCCTTACCAGCAGGACCCAATATAGTTCCTGCTTTTCCTTGAGTAGCAGGTTTCAGTTCCCTGCCAGCCCTTGGAATTATTCCAACAAGCCAATCACATCCTCCCCAGGGCACTCTGCCCTCTGGATAGTACAAAGCCTGCCTCCCACAGCCCCTGGTGGTTCACTTAGTTCCCACATGCAACCCCTGTGTAACCCTTCATGGCATGTGGTGTCCTCCTCCCCAGGGCTACCAGTACACATTTCTACTAAACTGCCCTAGATCTCTTCTGTCCAGTGTCAGGGGTCATGTGTTCCCCATAATCCCAGGCCAGGAATCTTTCCCTCACCAATAAAGACACGGTACAACTGAGAGTAAATAAACTCAAAGAGGGCAGTCCCTGTTGGGAGTAAAATATGGTTTTAAATTATTATTCCATCTCTCTTTAGAGTAGGATGAGTTGACATTTCTCTTCAGAATAGGATGAGTTGGTATTTAACACCCACAACCAAATTTACACTATGATAGAGAAATATCTTAATTAATAAGAGGTTAAAAAAAAAAAAAAATAGCCTACTCCCAGGTCCCACACTCAAGGTCACCCTAGGTTTCAGGAACTCCTGCAATGCCCTGCAAGTTTCTTCAAAGGGTCGTTTCCACTTTAGAAGGGTTATATTATAGTGAGAATTAAAAAAAAAGTCCCACAATTAGTCAACAGGCCATATAAGAAAATAATTTCATAAAGGAAGGACAATTCCTTATCCAATAACAAGTATTTACTATCATTTCCAGCATGAGGAACTTCTCTGAGGGAAATTTCAATGACATTAATAGAACACAACTAATCACTGAAAACACCAGCACAGAACTGAAAGGGAAAGAGGTGTTTGTAACCCTAATCTCATAAACAATATTCAAACAAGTTTCTACCACCATATGCATAGTATAAAATGGTGTACACAGAACTAAGAAGAAAAAATGAATGTCGGATAAATCTAAACATTTAATAGGCTTCTGGTAAGGAAAATCTATCCAGGGACCAAATCTTGTTTTCTAAGGTCAATTCATTGATTATTATCAGAAGATAACAAAAACAACAACAACAACAAAACTGCATAATAATACATGTTCTACTTAAAAGTTCAGACTTTTTATTTTAAAAGTACTCAATTATTTCTACCTTTCCCCATGTGGACTGTGTTCCTTCTGTGCCAACCTGGCACCTTTCTGTGAAGTGGGGACCAATGAAAAGCCCTAGGAGGGAGCTGAGCTGAAAATAATGGATCACAATCATTTGAAGGTAGCCATACAAGGTGGGTCCTCACTTGGAAAAGTAAAGAAAACCTGTTGTTAAGAACTTAGCTTCTCAATGAGAATAATATTGTGTTTTTGTGGGTACTTAATGAATCAAATGGACACATTCACCTAGGTGGAAATGCAGAAAAAGATACAATTGAAATGTTCCAGTAGAAGACTACAGATGCCTAATCACAGGTGACCTTTACTTCAGAACCACGTCCCCCACTCCCATAGGGGGACACTCAACAACTGTATCAACTGGATTCGGCAACATTAGGACTATTATAGTATGTTTTCTCCATTTAAAGAAAATTCACCCTTTTCCTTTATTGTATGTAAAGTAAGTGGTGTATGTGCGCAAGGATAATGGTCAAAAATATATTTTAATATCAAATGAGGAAAGGGGGAACCATGGCTCTATGAAAATAACCCATTCACAACTGAAGACATGCTCATTCTATTTATCTTTTGTCTACTTTAATAAGTTACTTTGCTCTCACTGTTTAACAAAAGTAAAAATAGCAAAAGACTCTTGAATAACTTGTCTATTTAGATATTTTCTATGTTTTTCTTTTAACGCTGCAAAAACAGTGTGTCTATTTCATAAGGAGCTATTATACCAGTGACAATCTATCTCAAAGGAGGGATGAATCACTCGAAAGAAATTGATACTAGATAAATTTCCCTTCAGGTAAAGCATCTTATTGTTCAAATGAAGTTTTTGTTTACAACATATAGTTTTAAATGATGCTGATCTTTCTGCAGAGCTCTTGGGCAATGTAAATTAAAAGTTTTAACATTTTGCATACCCAGCAATTCCACTGCTAAGACTTTATCCTAAGGAAATAATCATAAATGTGCATGAAGATTTAGCTTAAGGATGTTCACAACATTGTTTCTAATGGTGAAAAACTGGAAGCAACCTAAATGTCCAATCATAGGAGACTGGTTAAGGTTCTGTATACCTACAGGGTGCAATTCTTTGCTGTCATTAAATCATGTCATACGAATGTATTTAATGACCTGGGGAAATGTTTCATTTTTGTGCAAACATCAATAAGTAAAACAAGCTTACAAAAAGCATGATCCCACATTGTTTTTTTTTTTTAAAGAATTTATATGCATAGAAATAAAAAGACTGAGAATACTTATCAAAAATCAATAATGTTTATTTCTGGGTGGTGGAACTATAGGCATTTTTTCCCCTAATGTTTAACTGTATTTTCTAAGCTTTCAAGGATGCACATGTAAGAATAATGAATTTTAAAAGGATAACAATGATGCTAAATGAAATAATTTTTTCTACAAACTGGAGCAAATTACTGGGCAAATACATCAGTGAAGCCAGACACAGACAAACAAAGGCAGAATCTGTCATGTGAAGTGTCTTCCACCCGCAGATCCAGAGGATGCACTTACACACCCCTGTGAAAGTTAGCTAGTTTCTTTAGCAGTGTGCTTGCTACAGGGCACTCATTAACCATATTTTAAGGTAATAACTGCTTAAACATCTAAATCAGAGGCAGGAACTGCATGTTTTAGTTCACTGTTAAGAAAAACTATATATACCACCTCTAGAAGAAAGCTAATTATCATGAGCTGCTTGCCTCATGTGCAGTAACTCTTTCATTTCCAAAAAGGGACTGAGCCTTGGTTATTGCTCCCTAACATATTTTAACTTTTTACAGGAAGTTGTAAAAACAATAATATATAGAGTCCTGTGAACCTTTCCCTAGCATACCCCAATAGTGACATCATATATATAACAGTAGTACAATATTAAAACCCAGGAAATTGACATTGATACAGTACTGTTTACACTGCAGAACTTTCAGTTTTCACCATTTTTTCACATGCATTTGTGTGTGTGTGTGTACAGTCTATGCAATTTTATCCCACGCATAGATTCGTGCAACCACCACCATCATCAAGATACAGAACTGCATTGCAAAGCAACACCCCTTTATATTCATGTACCACCTCCAAACTTTCCCCTGGCAACCACTAATCTGTTCTCACCTCTACAGTTTTGTCTGCCTACTATGATTTTATGCCTTTATCACTAAGGTTGTGGATGGAATGGTAAGGTGAACAGAGTGACTAACAGTAGGGATGAAAATGGTACTACCAGAAGATATGAGGAGGAAATAAATCATCGGCTTTCTCGTATTGCCTGTAATTTATTCCGAAATTTTATTTTGAAGAAGAGACTTTCAAAATTATTCTAAGTTAGTAAGATTTTGTATGAACAGGACCTTTGGATATGCAGTGCCTTTCTGCCTTTTGCAAGTGACATTTAGCTACCACTGTTACCAGAAAGTCCCCTTAAGATTTAGAATCCAGGAGAAAACAAAAGGAAATAAAGAGATTTCACATAATTCCATTTTGTGTTGCAGAAACAAGGAATGCTAAATAAATGTCTCTCACTTAAGCAAAGCTGAACTGATAGTGTTAGTTTAATTTTTCATATACTTCTTGGCCATCTTGTGTTTCATACACATCCTTTCTGAAGGAGAAGAACTTTCCCCAAACATTGTAGGTAGGCAAAATACAATTGTCAGGAAAGTCTTTCATTAAAAACTACAATCTTGAACTTCATACCAATGGAACCAAAGCGTATGTAGTCTTTTATGTCTGGTTTCTTTCACTCAGTATAATGTCTTTGAGATGTATCTATATATCAGTAGTTCATTTCTTCTTGTTGCTGAACAGTATTTCCTTGCTAATGGATATGTGAATTCTTTTTCAGTTTGCAGCTATTATGAATAAAGGTAGTATGACCATTCTTGTTTAAGATTCTTTTTTTTTTAACATATAAACTCATTTCTCTCAAATATATACCTGGAAATGGGATTACTGTGTCAAAAGATACACACGTTTAACTTTGTTATAAACTGCTAAACAGTGTTCCACAGTGGTTTTAAGAGATTTGTGAAACTAAAACTTGGTGACAGAAGTCAGAAAATGGTTATATCTGGCTGGAAGGCAGTTATTGACTGGAAACGAGTGTGAGGCAAACTTCTGGGATGATGGAAAGGTCTATGCTTGATTCTGAGTGGTGGTCACACAGGTATAAACGTAAGTGAAAAGTTATCTAGCTCTACACTTAAGATTTATGCATGTTACTATATGTAATTTATACCTCAATAAAAAAGGTTTTTTAAAAAACCTACAATCCTGTGGTCTTCTGAAGCTGTCTTCTCTTACCAATCTAGCCTTTATAATATTTTTTTTAATTTTATGCAGAAAGTACAGAATTCCCATATACCACAACCCTTTCCTACAGTTTTCTCTATCATTAACATTTTGTATTATATTATTAACTATAGTCCATAGTTAATAATATTGGACTATTATTAACTATAGTCCAATATAGTACAGTCCTATGATTTTTTAAAAAAACATTTATTCTAGTAGCATATATACAACATAAAATTTCTCATTTCTCTCATTTATACAATTCAGTGGTGTTAAGTACATTCACAATGTTGTGCTACTGCTACCTCCATTACTAAAACTTTTCCATCACCCCAACAGAAACTGTAACAATTAACCTTCATAACATTTTACTTGCTTTCTATCATTCTGCTTACCCCATCTGCTCACCTCTCCATCTTCATCTAAAAATCACTTAATAGTTTTGCCTTCCATAACAAAACAGAATATGACTATCTCAGCCTTTCAAATTAAGATGGTTAAAATATCTCCTCAAACCTAATGCTTTCCGGGATAAACAACTCCAGTTCCTCAACTGACATATTTTTAAAAACTTCTCATCTGTTTTGTTACCAGGCCATAGAGGATTTCAAAGTATAAGGATTAGAAACAGGAATAATCCTCTACATACCTCAAACCTGACTAGTCCAGAGCTCAAGGGAAACGTGCAGTCTGAGGAACCCTGGCCACCATCCCTCTCTGAGTGCCAGCTAGGACAGCCCTGGTACTGAACAGCTAGGCCACATCATTTGGTTCTGTGATTGTGTGGTCAACAAAATCCCCCAGAGTCTATTCACAATGATTTCAGCCAAAGCCAGTTTTTTTCCTCTCTCTCTCTTTTGAGCCTATAAGCAGGATTTCATATTTGACCGCTATTACATTCTAAATCTTAAAATTAAACTTAAACCATTAAATTATAATGGTTTCAGCACATCATTCCAGTCCATTACTCATCTTTCTGACTCAAACTAACACACCAGCTTTGTTCTATCTATACATTTCATATGTGTGCCTTCCTTATATGATCATAATCATCAGCAAAATTATCATTTACTGCTATATGCCAAATACTAGTGTTAATCACTTATATACATTATCCTATTTCATCCTCAGAGCAACCCATGAAAATAAGGCATAGAATGGTTAAGAAGTATGCCAATATCCCATAGTTAGAATAATTGGGAGCCTTCTCCAGAGTACATAATTTTTAACTGTGCTATGTTGTCTCCAAGGGTCTGATAAAAAATACTGACCACGGCAATACCAAGGAGAGAATCTGGGAACAGAATTCTAGAGATCAATTTCAACTTGCAAAGGTCTGCAATGATATATGTGCAACCATCTATTAGTTATATATGACCACATTGCTCCATGTTATCCAAAAGGATAGCATCAAAAACATTATCCTTATAAACAGGATAAAGAAAAAATAATAATGATAAAAATAACAGCTGTCAAATATTGAGAATTTACTTTATTGGCCAAGTTTTATGTTAAGCAGTTTACATGTCCTTAAAAATTGTCAAATGTTTTGCTTAAATAAAGATATAAGTACATCTCCGCCATTCCCCTTATGCTGAAACAGGAAGAAAACGGCCATTTAAATACTATTCTATAGACTCCCAAGTATTTGGTATCCCCTAGTATCCACTATCTCTTTGTTTTTATTTGGCACAACTTCCTTAGTAAATTCATGTTGGATTTTTCATCACCTCTTTTTTTGCTGAAATTCTTAAAAAAAAAATCAAAAGTATTAAAGGGAAATAAAAAATAAGAGTGAACAGTTGTACTTTCTTATAAACTTGTTATAATAATACTTTCTTCCCCAAATAGTAATACCATAAGATAGATTCAAAGAATTTGACAACAGCATTGGACTGTGAAGGTCATCCAAGTCAAATCTTTTCTTTTACAGATGGAAAAATACAGACCTAGAAAAGCTAAATGATATTCTTAAGAGCCACCCAACTAGTTAGTGCAGAATTGATCTTGCAATACCATGTCCTAGTTACCATCTCATACTGTCAGTGTGGTATTTGCTTTTATTTTCCCTATCATCATTCTCTTACACTTCTTCACCTTTTTGCTTGGAAAATAGCTTCACACTTTAAAGTCTTAAGATTTTTGCTCCTTCTGGACTTCAGCCACCCTGACTAAAGCCTGCTTAACAGATTTATACCTCACTTGTATATACTTACTTAGCTATTTGTCTTTCTGATCTTTTCATATTCTTAAACCATTTTTCCTCCTTTACATCTGTTTCCATTGGGAATGACTATAATTTCATCTTTTAGCATCTCCCATCCTTCTTGAACCATTTTCCACTTTAAAAAACTCTGTATATCCTATGCCAAATAGCATCATCACACAGTAAGTTATTTATTGAATCTCACTTATGGGTTCATAGTCATCTATTCTCTGAATTAAGAAAATAGTGCAGCTTTGGCTTTTTGTTGTTATTTGTTCTTGCTCATTTTTTGATTCAAGGAACACTTCCATATCTTATGTTCCCTTCTTTTACTAAAACAAGCTACAGGATAACAAGGTCTCTGTCTTAAGGTTTTTCTTGTTGGTAAGAATTAAATCCAGGGTATAATTACCCTCATGCTTTGTTCTACTTTAGGAGTAAAGTGTCAACAAGGCAAGGCAAGAATTTATCAGATGCTCTGCTCTCAGCAAATGAGACTTCTAGATCTGCACATGTAGGCATTCAGACCATGAACTCCCTTGTCTCTAAATTCATAACCTTTGTTATAAAAAATAGGTGGACACTCCACCCTTTCCCCACATTCCATATTTTCTCCTCGTGCCATTGTTATGATACCACAGAAGTAGGTAGGTGTTGATGGATTACACGAGTACTGGCAGGCTCTTCGTCGTGTCTTATTTATACTCTCCTGAAAGATAGATTATCTGAAGGCTATGCTGGGTCTACACAGTCCTCAATTTCCTGCAGTTAAGAGATCACCAGAGAGCAAATGAAAATTAAGGGGTTATGGTTTTAAGGAGGAAGTTTTGCATACCCAAGAAACAATAAAGTTTCTGCATTGGAATTTCCATATCTTGTTTAAAGAAGAAAAACAAATCAAACTCGAATAACTCTTTTATACTTATCAGTTGGAAAACCTAACAAATTTCTTCCTCAATTATAGAAATCTGAGTCACTGCAGTGTCTGAAGTCACCCCACCGGTCCTCTTTGTGCCACTTCATTCTCTTTCATGCCTTAGTGCTTTCACACTGTGTGTTCATCTTTCAAACACCTCAAGTTAAAAAAGGGCAAGCATGAATCTACTGTGCAATTCTCACTTTGCAATCAGACTGAAGCCCCTTCTCTGCTGTCATTCATTCCTTCCATGTCTCTCTGTTGCGTTTTGAATAAAATCTAAGCTGGATCCAAAACCCTTTGGATTCTGGTCCCTACCTAGCTCTAGGAATGCATCTTCTGCTCTTTGCTGCACCCCTCCCTTACTCCTTTGTTCCAAGATTTGAAGTTCTCCTAAATAAGCCATGGAGATTGTGCCCTTAGTACCTTTCAATATGGTCTCTGCCTCAAGCAACTTCTCTGTCTGGCCAGCCAATACTGCCTCCTCCAGGAAGGCTTTCTCACTCTGCCTTCCTGGGCAAGGGGTCCCTTCCATCTTGGGTTAAACTCCATCACAGCCCTTATACTCTACTGTACAGAAACTGTCTGCTCCTTCATTTCCCTCTTCTACCTACATGTAATGCTCCTTGCAGTTAAGAGCTGTGTTTCTTCATCCCTTTGTACCCACAACACAAAACAATGTCCGGCACACAGTGGATGGTTAGTGTTTGTTGAACGAAATCCTAAATTAACTTACTGTCATCTCAAATCACTTCATATTAGTCTCTGCTCATATGCAAACATTTACATCTAATTTAGCTTCAGGGAGAAAAAAAATGGTCAGTATTGATGGTTGTTTTAAGAGGGAGTCAGAAACTTGTTATTTCTCAACATGTTTACTGCATTTATCTTTGCTATGGCATTCCAAAAGAATGCAGGAAATTGTAACAGTGCTCTAATCTATAAAGCTATTTGAAACAGAAGTGGAAAGAAAAAGTTGGGCAAGAAGAAAAAACAAATAAAAGCTGAAATGAGGTTGACAATCTTTTTAACCGAATTTTCTTTTGTTTATCTTTCAATAATCACAATAACAACTGAGATGTAGCTTAAAAGGGATCACTGGCTTGGGGGACTTCCGTGACCAGACACATACTGTACACCGATTTAGAATGGATGGAAGAGCTGAAATCACAGCACAGAACTGTAAGTAAAATCTCCCAATCTGTGGAGGCTGGTGCCCCTCCCCCTAGCACAGCAGGCTGTTCTGGAGTCACTTACCCAGGGGAAAAAAGCAGCAGTTTCTACCAGGACGAGGGGAGGGAGCTCAACCAAGCTCCAATTGCAGACTTAATTAACAAATTCAGACTGCTGAACACAAGCTCTGAGCACAGATAAACCAGGAGAAAGCACAAAAGAAATCTGGAGGTTTCTCCCCAGCAGAGAGGAGTTGGGGCTGACAGAAAAGAAAAACAAAAAACAGAGGTGTTTGGAGTTAGCTGAGTGTAAAATGCTAGAAAAGGGCTGTGCCCCAAAAAAGGAGAACACAGAGCTGAGTACCAACTGCAGCTCAAGTGGCAAACCGGGGGGCTGGGGACTGGCTCTGTAAAGGATTTTTTTGTTTTGCTGTTACTTTTTAGCATAAAGAAAGCAGCAGGCTTTTATAGTTGTCAGTACTGCCCCAGGCAAGGGCGGAGATAAGGAAGATCTAAGAGACAAAGTACTAGTCAGGTGAAGAAGATAATTTCCTGAAGGGCATATCTTCTCCAAGAAAGGGGATGGGGAACAGGCCCCAGTACAAGCGGCAGAATCCCAGGGGCTGGAAAATGGAAACAGTTTAAGCCTGTCCTCTGCCTCAGCCTCTGTTTCAACCATGCCCCTGGCAGGCACAGGGTCTGCTGAGAATTAAAGTTACTGTACCACTTCCACTTTAGACCAGTGGGGAGCTGTGGGCTGACAAGCACTATCTGCTGGTCAGGATAGGAAAAACAAAGAATCAAGATGCTTCACAGCATAGACTGGAAACCTGTTGAGTCTCATTGTTGGGGAAACTTGATATGCATTACACCCTCTTCCTAAGTCCTGGGCCTGTCTTGTCTGGGAAAATCTGATTGGGGTCAATCCTATCTGGGGAGACCCTCCTCATAAAAACTTCCATACAGCCAGGGCAAGAACCAGAAAAACAAGAGCTGAAAAATTCAGAAGCTATGCTAGAGGTCTAGAATCAGTTGAAATGAATGTCAAACAATAGAGAGAGAACAAAGCCAGCCAACAAGAAAACCCTAGGTAAAAGAGAGGAAACGACTTCCAGAATAAACAAATCAAAGAAATCAGATGCCTAGACACCAGCAAAAAATCACAAGTCATACCAGGAAGAACAAAGATGTGGCTCAGTCAAGGGAACAAACACTCCAAATGAGATACATGAGTTGAAACAACCATTTAAAGATGTTCAAACAAATCTTCTAAATCAATTCAATGAGTTGAAGGAAAATGTGGCAAAAGAGATGAAGGATATAAAGAAGAAACTGAGTGACTATAGAGAAGAACTTGAAAGCTTGAAACAACACATGTCAGAACTTATGGGAATGAATGGCACAACAGAAGAGATGAAAGACACAATGGAGACATACAACAGCAGCTATGAAGAGGCAGAAGAAAGGATTCAGGAACTGGAGAATAGGACATTGAAATCCTACACACAAAAGAACAGATAGGGAAAAGAATGGAAAAATATGAACAAGGTCTCAGGGAACTGAATGACAACATGAAGCACACAAATATACGTTATGGGTGTCCCGGAAGGAAACGAGAAGGGAAAAGGGGCAGAAAGAATAATGGATGAAATCACTGAAAATTTCCCAACTCTTATGAAAGACATAAAATTACAGATCCAAGAAGCACAGCATACCCCAAACAGAACAGATCCCAGCAGACCTACTCCAAGACAGATTGTCAAATGTAAAAGACAAAGGGAGAATTCTGAAAGCAGCAAGAGAAAAGCAATCCATCACGTACAAGGGAAGCTTGGTAAGACTATGTGCAGATTTCTCAGCAGAAACTATGGAGGCAAGAAGGCAGTAGTATGACATATTTAAGATACTGAAAGAGAAAAACTGCTGACCAAGTATTCTATATCCTGCAAAACTGTCCTTCAAAAATAAGGGCAAGTTTAAAATATTTTCAGACAGACACTGAGAGAGTTTCTGAATAAGAGAACAGCTCTACAAGAAATTCTAAAGGGAGTGCTATGGGCAGATAGGAAAAGACAGGAGAGAGAGGTTTGGAGAAGACTGAAGAATGAAGATTATCAGTAAGGGTAAAGAGAGATGAAAAAAAAGGTATGACATATCTGCTAGTTTGGATGTAATTATGCCCCCCAAACACCATGTTCTTTGATGCAATTTTGTGGAGGCAGATGTATTAATGTTGATTAGTTTGGAATCTTTGGATTGGGTTGGTTATACATGGAGATGTGACCCACCCAGTTGTGGGTAATACCTTTGATTATTTCCATGGAGGTGTGGCTCTGCCCATTCAACATGGGTCTTGATTTAATCACTGGAGTACATTAAAGAGAGCCACACAGGCCCAGACACTTGCTGACGCTGATGCTTAGACATGCTTGGAGTTGCAGGCCCCTGAGGTTGGCTGCAGCTTAGAGAAACATTTTGAAGGCAGCCATTGAAAGCTGACACTGATGTTTCGGAGAAGGCCATTTTGAAACACAACCTGGGAGCAAGCAGATGCCAGCCACATGCCTTCCCAACTAACAGAGGTTTTCTGGATGCCAATGGCCTTTCTCCAGTGAAGGTACCCTATTGTTGATGCCTTACCTTGGACACTTTATGACCTTAAGACTGTAACTTTGTAACCAAATAAACCCCCTTTATAAAAACCAATCCATTTCTAGTGTTTTGCAAAATGGCATCATTAGCAAAATGGAACAACATATAAAATCCAAAAGACAAAATATAGAAGAAAATACTGCCTTTATAGTAATAACATTAAATGTTACTGGATTAAAACACCCAATCAAAAGACAAAGATTGGCAGAATGGATTTAAAAACAGGACCCATCTAAATGCTGTCAGTCCTTTAGACTTAAGGACAAAACTAGATTGAAAGTGAATGGCTGGAAAAAGATATTTCATACACACACACAAAAAAAAACAACCCAAAAAGAGCAAAGGTAGCTATTACTAATATCAGACAAATTGGACTTCAAATGTAAACCAATTAGAAGAGACAAAAAAGGACACTATGTATTAATAAAAGGGACAATTCATCAAGAAGATATAACAACCATAAATATTTATGCACTGAGCCACAGTGCCCAAAATATATGAGGCAAACACTGACAACACTTAAGAGAGAAATAGACACTGCTACAATAATGGTTGGAGACTTCGATCAAACACTCTCATCGCTAGACAGAACATCTAGACAGAGGATCAATAAGGAAACAGAGATTTTGAATAGTATGATAAATGAACTAGACTTGTCATTTACAGAACACTGCACCCCAAAACAGCAGGGTACACATTTTTCTCAGGTGCTCATGGATCATTCTCAAGGATAGACCACATGTTAGGTCATAAAGAAAATCTCAATAAATTTTAAAAGATAGAAATTATGAAGTTGGAAATCAGTAACAGAAGGAAGGCTGGGAAATTCACAAATACATGGAGGCTAAGCAGCACACTCTTAAACAACCAGTGGGTCAAGGATGAAATTACAAGAAAAATCAGTAAATATCTCAAGGCAAATGAAAAATGAGAAGACAACATATTAAAACTTACAGGATGCAGCAAAGGCAGTGCTGAGAGGATAGCTGATTGCCCTTGACAACTGATCTTTTAATATATATATATTTTCTTTTTTTACAATCATATTTTTTATTGTAGAACACAACATATAAACATAGAAGTGATGACTTTCCAAGTGAAATTCAACAAGTAGTTACAGAGTAAATTTCAAAGTATGTCATGGGTTACAGTTCCACGGTTTCAGTTATTTCCTTATTGTGAAATATAACACATGTACAAAAAGATATCTTTCAAAGTGTGATTTAACAAGTAGTTATATAGGAGACAACTGATCTTTGATAAGGTGGTCAAGTTGACTCGACTAGGATAGAGCAGCCTCTTCAACAAAGGGTGCTTGGAGAACTGGATATCCATATCCAGAAGAATGAAAGAGGACCCCATCTCAAAAGTTATACAAAAATTAACTAGAAATGGATCAAAGACCTAAACATTAGAGCTATGACCATAAAACTTTTAGAAGAAAATGTAGTGAAATATCTTAAAGATTTTGTGATAGGAGGTGGTTGCCAAGACCTTATACACCAAAGTGCGAGCAATAAAAAGAAGAAATAGATAAATGGGATCTCCTCAAAACTGAATACTTTTGCACATCAAAGGACTTTGTCTGGAAAGTAAAAAGGCAGCCTATGCAATGAAGACACATTTGGAAGCCACATTATCAGATAAGGGTTTAATATCCAGTATATATAAAGAGATCCTACAACTCAACAACAAAAAGACAAACAACCCAATTTAAAAATGGGCAAAAGACATGGACAGACACTTTCTGAAGAGGAAATACAAATGGGTCAAAAACATATGAAATATGCTCAACTTCACTAGCTATCAGGGAAGTGCAAGTCAAAACCATAATGAGATATCTCACACCTACTAGAATGGTCATTATCAAAAAAACAGAAAACTACAATTGTTGGAGAGGATGTAGAGAAAGACGCACACTTATTTACTGTTTGCAGGAATGAAGAATGGTACAGCCACTCTGGAAGGCAGTTTGGTGGTTTCTCAAGAAGCTAAGTATAGACCTGCCATATGATCCAGTAATCCCATTACTAGGTATATACTTGGAAGAACTGAAGGCTAGGATGCAAACGGACATTTGTAAACCGATGTTTATAGCTGCATTATTCATGATTGCCAAGAGATGGAAACAGTCCAACGGTCCATCAACAGACAAGTGAATAAACAAATTGTGGTAGATATATATGATGGAATATTATGCAGCTGTAAGATAGAATAAAGTCATGATGCATGCAACAACATATTTGAAACTTGAGGACATTATGTTGAGAGAAATTAGCCAGAAACAAAAGGACAAATACTGCATGGTCTCACTTATTAACTACAATGAGCAATCCCTGAGAGTTAAATTTAAGAACACAGGTTATCAGGAGGTAGAAAGAGGGTAGAGATTGGGCATTTGATACTGAAGGAGTACAGAATGTGCAACAGGATTGATTGTAAAGATCCAGAAATGGATAGCACAATACTATCTGATGGTAGCACAATACTGTAAGTATAACGAACAAAGCTGAGTGTGAGTGTGGTTGAAAGAGGAAGGCTTAGCGGCATGTATGACACCAGAAGGAAAAACAGAGGATAAAAACTGGGACTGTACAACTTAGCAAAACCTAGAGTGGACAATGATGGTGATTAAATGTAGAAATATAAGAAAGTTTTTACATGAGGGAGAACAAGTGAATGTCAGCATAGCAGGGTGTTGAAAATGGGATGGTATATGGGAAAAAATACAATCAATGCAAACTAGGGTTTATAGTTAACAGAAACATTGTAATATTCTTCTATTAACTGTAACAAAGGCAATATATCAAAGCAAAACGTCAATAGAGGGGGATATAAAGGAGGTGTATGGGATTCTTGTTGTTTCTCTTTTTTTAGTTTTTTTTATTCTCTACTCTTTTTTTTTTTGTCTTCTTCCTTTGTGGAAGAAATGGAATTGTTCTTATATAGATTGTAGTGAATGCATAACTATGTGATTATACTGGGAGCTATTGATTGTTAACTTAGGATGGATTGCATGGTGTATAAATAAAACTTTAAAAAAAAGTAAACAGAAAGATACGAATGCTAAAGAAGATGTGAAGAGAGAGATACACCTATTCACTGTTGATAGGGAAGCAGAATAGTGCAGCCCCTCCAGAGGGCAATGTGGTGGTTTCACAGGAGGCTAAGCATAAGGCTGCCATATTTTCCTGTAACCCCATTATTTAGTATATGCTTGGAAGAACTGAAAGCAGGGCAACAAATAAGCATTTGCACACTGGTGTTCATGGCAGCAGTATTCATGATTTGCAATGGATGGAGGTGGCCTAAGGGTACATAAACAGGTGAATGGATGGGTGAACTGTGGTGTATACATACCATGGAATACTGAGCGGCTGCAAGAAGGAATGAAGTTGTGAGGCATGAGCCTAGGTGAATGACCCTTGAGGACATTATGTTGCGTGAAATAAACCAGAAATGAAAGGACAAATACTGTAAGGCCTCACTAATATAAACTAACTATAATGAGAAAATGCTGAGAATTGAATTCAAGAGCACAGGTGATCAGGGGATGGAACGTGGGCAGAGATTAGGTAATTGATGATGCAAGAGTACAGAATGTTCAATAAGGCTAAAGGTTCCTAGATTGTACGCTCTTATAGCAGTCACATCTATTCCTGAATTTTAACTGTTATTTAAGAGATGTTTATTTGGTACAAAATTTATATTCTCTGTAGCACATTATATCTAATTTAACCTGTATGGTTAGTTTATCTAAACAACTTAATTACATGGAACCTTGAATAGGGAATGAGATCTTGTAATTATATACAGATCAATGTAATACCCCAATACATCCTAGAATATTTTTGGCAGAAAATAAAAAAATATATATGCAAAGTACCTTTGAGGGACAGTGGGAAAATGTAGAAGTATTAAACTTCCCCAACCGGGGAATTCCTGATATTATCACAAGCATTAGGGACTACCAATTTAATAAGTCAAGCCCTCGATCTTGGGGCTTGCCCTTATGAAACTTATTCCTGAAAAGGAGAAGCTAGGCCTACTTATATTTATGTCTAAGTCACCCCCAGAGGACCTCTTTTATTGCTTAGATGTGGCCTCTCTCTCTCAGCCAACTCTGAAAATAAACTCACTACCATCCCCACTATGTGGGACATGATTCCCAGGGGTGTAAGTCTCCCTGCCAACATGGGACATGACTCCCAGGGATGATCCTGGCCCTGGCATCACAGGACTGAGAATGCCTTCTTGAACAAAAAGAGGAAAAGAAATGAAACAAAATAAAGCTTTAGTGGCTAGGAGATTTCAAATAGAGTTGAGAGTCATTCTGGAGGTTATTCTTATGCATTATAAAGATATTCCTTTTTAGTTTCTGGTGTATTAGAATAGCTAGAAAGAAATACCTGAATCTGATGTACTGTAATCTAGTAGACGTGATTCTTGATGATTGTAGAACTATATAGCTTTTATTCTGTGATTGTGTGATTGTGAAAACCTTGTGAGTGACACTCCCTTTATCCAGTGTATGGGTAGATGAGTAAGAAAACAAAGACAAAATATAAATAAATAATAGGAGGGATAAGGGGTAGGGTGATTTGGGTGCTCATTTTTATTTTTTTCTTTATTTTGGAGTAATGAAAATGTTCTAAAGTTGACTGTGGCTATGAATGCATAGCTATATGATGATACTGTGAGTCACTGTATACTTTGGATGGATTATATGGTGTGGGAATATATCCCAATAAAATTGCATTTTAACAAAAAAAAAGGATCATTAATGCTCCCATGCATAAAACTAGGTCAATTAAGAGTTGAGTCTCTAATTTATGATGGTAAAATAATATTTTCAAAGGTAATAGCAACCAGATAAATAAATCCCAAAGTGCTCACAAGTGAGGACACTATGTCATAGTGCATCTCCATCTACTAATTCACTCATTCACCACTGACATTCTAAATGTCTATTCTAATACACAGGTGCCCAAGATAAAGAAGACACAGGGCCTGCCCTCAAAAGGTTTCTTTCTCTGCACTTCTCACAGAATTTTTCAAATAGATTCACTGAGCACTGATTCATCCTGCCTCAACTTTCTGTTTGTTTTTTAACATTTTTCCACTAGACTGAAAGCTTCTTGGCAACAAAGAATAGATCATTTCCATCTCTGAATCCCAGAAGCACTTGAAATTTAGTATCTTCAGCATAACAGGAATTTGATAAATCTTTGTTGAATTGATTTGGAAAATTAACTTAATCACTCTCTATAAACCTTTAAGGTTATAGAGAATGGGCGTCCCTTTTCTTGGCCAGGCAACAAACTGATATCTTCACCAGATATACTCAAGCTTGTGTTAATCTAACACATGTGTCCTTGACAGATGATTTTGAAAGCTATGATCTAACCAACCAAAGAACAAACAAAAATGGAAAACAAATAAAAAAGGTCCATTTATCTTTCACAATCTGTTTTTGGATTGTGATGTGTTGTTATTAACCCATTAAGTGATGCTGTCCTCCATGTGGCTGTCCTAAATAAAGTTTCTTAGTTTAGTCCTGTTCATGAAATGATGCAAAGAAAATTACTGAAATCCAGAATTCTGCCCTTAGGTTTTTTTGATGTTGTTATTCAGGAAGGTGTGAGGTTTTTTGGTATCACCTTCAAAAAGCCAATCCAAGGTCTCCTTTCAACCAAAGGGTAAAACTTCACTACAGAAATAAAAAGTATTAATATACAAGAATCTCTATAAGATGTGCCACCTGGGATTTCAAAAATTCAATTGGGAAATTCTACATGACCTAATTTGGGGCAAGGGAGAGGGGCAGACAACACTCATTCAACTAGAAAAATTCATCTTATGCTACAAAGCCAAAGACCAGATGTCATTTGCAACTTTTGGACTGAATTACCCCAGAAGGTCTGGTCAGGGGTCTTTCTATGGCTGGTGCCCTAGAGCCAAACACGGCAGTTTATGTGATAGTAATGGCTGGCTAGGGAAGGGTGTTACCTTGGTAAGTTATGATAACTGGACAATAGGATTACTAAAGCCGACATAAATTTAGAGGGTTTGTGCATGTGCCAACTATGTGAATTACAGATGAGTGCATTAGTAAAAGGTCTTCCATCATCAGAGACAGTAGAAGCTTCTCATGCACATAGACTTTATTGAAATGACATACATTATCAGGACTTTTTTCCTCATTGTATATATATATAGTTCATCCCCTGACAGTCTTTCATTTTGTTCTCAAGTAACCTCAAAGGTCTAGTCCTCTTGACAGATCTACTCCTTGGTGTCTAAGTCAGCAGGGCACCAAATGCAAAGCTCTGCCAGACCATCATTTTTCAGTGACTCATGCTTCAGGTCCAAAGGTCCATGGTTATCAGTGCTGATTTCTTTCTTTCTTCTGTGAAGCAACATGATTCATTTGCCTGTCTATTACACGTAAGGATTCTCTTTGGGCACTTTCCTAGGATCCTTAATCATTCCACAAGAGCCAGCCCAGGGAAGGGAGCTGGACTAGGCTTGGAATCTGTCACAAAGGACATTTCAAACCTTCTTTCTCAAATGTGGCCTAATTTTGTGGTGGAAATTGTTTCAGAAGCTGCTTGTGCCTACGGCATCAGAACTCATATCCATATACATGACTGAGAAGCACTCTTTTGGAGGTCTTGACAGCCTGATACTTGAAATGCCGATGAATCCAGATTTTACGCACTGGTTCTCCTGAATTCTCAAATCCCTTAACTACTTGCCTACTTCCCTCAAACATAAATGGAGAATAGCCTCAGCAAGAGGCAGGATATCCAGGGACCATTTCAGAGGAACAATGATGATAGTTGAGTAATTTGTGCTGTTATAAGACCCTGAGCAATGAACAAGGCTTATGAAACTTTTCCTTAAAACTTCATGCTGATTCTGCAAAATAATATCAGCAAAAGGCTTATTCTCTGAATAGTGATTCCCTAATGACTTTCTTTAGAACTTCTGTTTTCAATTACTGAGATGAAAATATTTCCCCATTGTTAGAAATATACCCTATTCTAAAAAGCATACCCTCTGCACATTACCAGATGACAGATAATAATGCTAATTTAGGATGGACCTGAATGGCATCAGTAAAAATGGTCTTGATACAGTTGTTTCGTTTATGTAACATCTGTGACCATAAAAAAGACCAGCTGTCCCTCACAGGGAAGTTTCTGCCACAAAATTAGGTTAATCACTAAAGACCTAACAGAGCTTGGACTTGTTCTTTCACTGGTGCAAATTGCCCCAAGGCTGAAGTTGCTGTAAACCAAAGAAACAATGTATCCTTTGATCTGGAGTAAAAATTTGGCATTTCGTTTTTCAACTTCTCAAGAGTTTAAGAATCGTTTGAATATAGAACTAAGCATTTCATTTCTTACCAAAGATCTGTGCACATTTCCCATTAATTAATCTTACTGCCATACCTGCCTTTTTAAGACCTCAAGACTGGACTCCTATTTTCTCATTTTAACTGACATTTATATATATATGTTTTCCAGAAGAACAAGATTGACCAAGAACAGTGGCAAAGTTCAGAAGTGGTGATCTTGGCTCTTTATAACAGCTAATAGTTACTGAGCTCTTATTATGTGCCCCATACTGTTATAAACACTTAACATGGATTAACCAATTTAATCCTCACAAATTACTCGCTGTGTGATTTTGAGCAAGTTACTTAATCTTTCTAAGCCTCAATTCCATTTCCAGAGGAAGAAACTGAGACTTAGAAGGTTAAGTAATTTGCTCGAGCTCCCTCAGCTAGTGATGGGCAGAGCTGGGGCTTGACCCCAGCTGCCTGGCACCAGAGCTGGTACCCTTCACAGCCACACATGACTGTTTCTTAGTATCCCCAGGTCTCACTAACTAGAGACAGGCAGAACTTAACACTCCGAAAGGTACCTTATAGCTCTTAAATTCACATTCACTTGCGCTATGAGAGACTTCTAAAACCCAAATGTACAAATGATAACCAGAACACATGCATTTATTTTCTACATTACCATGCTAAGCTTTGATACTTAAGTTTTCAATCTAGTTGGCCTATGAACTCCTTTTTAAAGCAATTCAAAGCGTGCAATAATGTTCTGATGACAATGCTCTTGATAACACTACTGTCTTTGAATACTGTATATCAAATCTTCTCTGTGACTAAAGAAATCAGGAACAAGTTGATTGAAGATGGTAAGCCATATTTTGAAGAGAGTTTCAGAGACACAAGCAAATATAGATTTACCCAGTTCTTAAAGAATGATTAAAAAGGAATCTCAAAAGACAATCTGGCATTATTGAAATTCTGCATCACTGCTTCAGCCCATCTAATTCATGTCTTTCTAAGGGAAGCGAAAGAAGTAGAAGAGTCACTTTATAGCCACCAGACTTACGTTTTCTATAAAAACACATGGGCTTTGGAGCCATCTGGACGTGGATGTGAATCCCAGCTTTCCAGTTTTCTAAGAATATGGTCTTGCAAATTACTTAAATCCCTGAAGTCTCAGTTTCTGCATCTGCTAAAATGGGATACCTACATTCCCGCAGGATTATTTTGAGAGCTATAGGTAATGTGTGCAACAAGCTTGGCACATGGTAGGTTCTCAATAAAGTGTAGCTAATAATAACAACAAGAATAATGGCATTAATAAAAACAATAAAAAAACACTGTCAATAGCAGATACAGTGTAGGTATAATTGTTAAGAGCATGGGCTTGGAATCCAACTCACTTGGTTTACTTCCTAGCTTTCCTTCCCTTATAGAATTCACATCATCTTTAACAAAGATTTTTCTTACTTGATCTTTCTCTAGATAACATCTGCATGGTTTTACTTTGACATCTTAAATTGTTCATTTGAGCAAGTTACTTACCCTTTGCTGCACTAGTTACCACAGCTTTAAAATGGGAATAATGAATAGAATCTACCCTCATATGCATGTGATGAGGATAAATGAGTTGATTCACATAAAGCTTGCAACCACATCTAACACACAGTAAGAACTCAGTAAATGCTAGCCAGCACTGCTGCCGCTGCTGCTGTTATTTTAGTCATTGTGTGAAGGACACTACAGAACCAGGACAATCACCTGGATAAAGACTCTGCCCACCCACAATATTGGCCAACAAACTGAAAACAGAAGAGTATGAAAACTACTAAGATAGTAAGACAGTATTTCAGACTAAGGGCTGGAATAATAAAACATAAGAAATCATCTCAAGGGCAAAATCAAAATTAGACTGCGGATTACAAGGAAGCTTGGCCAATTATCTGTAATCCTCGTAGGGACCCAGGGTTCCCAAAGGGATTCACTGTAAAAGGAGTTGTGAATGTCACTGATTCAAATTTAAAATTCAACACAAAAAAATAAAAATGGTAAAGAAGAAAAATAAGGCAAGGAGAATACATTTTATGTTTCTCCTTTCCCCAGAGCATGTTCTTTTTTTCTTTTTTTTTTTTAATTTCCTATGCTTGTGTCACTTCCCAACATGCTACTTAAAAATTCCAGCCACCTAGCAAATGCAATAAAGAAGGACTGCTAAACCCCAAATCATCCAAGAGACAGCTACCCAACCAGAGTATTCCAGTTTGCAAAGATAACATATAATCCTACTGCTTTGGGTGTGGCTCTATGGGGAAGGATGGAGAGATTCAAAACGTTGCCTCCATCATCTCACAGATTAGAATGATGACACCTAAACCATGGTAAAGGCCAGGGCACCATAACTGCTCTCTCTACTCTGAGTTCTCTAAAGCATCCACTGCCTCACAAAGGGCCAGGTAAGTGGGGAGCAGCTCTGTCAAGGCCCTTCAGGTCTCTAGGAAAAGCAGCAGGGTTGAACTTGAAAGAACTGATTTCACAGGGTGGGTGAAGAATAAGAGGCATGTTTTTCACAATCTTGAGTGGTTGGAGCTCTCCCCTCAAGAACAGTAACTTCAGCAGCCACTTCATTATATTTCTACTGTAAATAGCACAGGCCTCTGCCAAGTCAGCACCAAAATTCCCTGCAGAATTCAGTCAGGGTTAGGTCATCTGCAGTCTATTGACAACTGCTGAATTCAAACCCCATAATAAGGCATCTCAGCAACAGTATGTGTCCTGAAACTAATGAGGCTCTTTTTCCATGAATAATGAACAAGAACATCATCTCTGTTGCCAGGTACACAACATAAACAAAGCTTAACACAAGAGCCTTGGTAAGATGAGGTTGTCCCTTTGCAACAAAGGAATTTTTCAAAGTGCAAGCCAAGTTTCAGTGGAGTGCAGGATGGGCTGTTGTAACAAATAATGCAAACATATGTTATCAGAATCTAATAAATCAGCAGAGGCCATGCAGTGGGATAGATAGAGATGATGGAAAGCTCCAAATGAGTTCAGTTCTTTATTTTACAATCAGTCTTAAAACACAAGGTTGATGATTTCTGTAATGAACTGACATGTTCATAAAAAGAGCTTTATGAGACTTATGATCACAAATGCTATTGGTTATACCTTTATTTCTTAAGTTGATATATTAGACTGAGTACAGGGATGGCAGTGGGGAAGAGAATATTGGAAACTTGCTATTGCATTGACAGCTACAGGGTGTAATTTGGGAAAATGCAGGACCACCTGAGCCCATGTGCACAGGGCTAGGTTTCCTGGGTAAGAAAATAATCTCAATGTATGAGCATTTTGCCTACAGGGCAGCCTCTTGGCTTAGATTCCTGAGATCAGATGAACAGTGAGATTCCAGTGTATAAACAGAGAATAAAAGTAAGCTGATGCAAAGGCCAAACAGTCTTTATTTTGTTTACTTCCAAGTGCACCACAAATACTTTTCTATCTTTCTAAAAACATTTCCATACTAGGTAGCATATATCCTGTTACACAGGGTGCTCATGTTTGCAGAGGCAAAGTGATGCCATCTCTGGCTAAGAACTTTTAGTTTCCACTAATTTGAACAAGAATTAAAACGAAACAAAAACAAAAACAGCCTCATAGTGCTTCAACTCCCCCAACTACAGTAGGTAACAACAACTCATTTCAGAGGTTATTTATGAATGGTGTAGTTTGCTCTATGTGTTTGATGAATTTCTAGAAATCTGTGAACTGAGTTATTCTTTACAGGTACTAAAGAAGCATACTAATGAAAGAATGTAATATTTTATAAAGCAAACAATGATTGTGTAATATAATTTAATCAGTCCCTAACATCCACTTTACAAGAAAACTTGTTGATTTGGGGGAGAAAGTTGTGGAAATAAGGCAGAATAGTATGAAGTTCTGCAGAGATTCTGGTAGCTAAGTCATGGCAGGTAATTATGTAGATAATATTTGTACAATTAATCAAATAATGAATTCAAAGAAAATAGCAATGTCAGCAGAAGAGTTCCCAAATCTCTAGGAGGTATTGACTCATTTTTCCAGTTTATTAAAAACAGGCAAAATGGAATAAGTTCGTGGGCAAGTAACTAGACGGCAAAGGGATTCCAATGCCTACCATATGAAGTGGGAGTATTCTGCTGATGAGAAGATGTGATGTGAAGGGAACACAATCTTATCTTCAAGTATTTACTGGGAGTTCATGTGTGCAAGGGCTTCTTGCTGTTCTGTATTGCTCCAAAGGATCAACATGACCAACAGATAATGGTCATAAGTCAACAGATTTGGGATCATAACAAAAGTTCTAACAGTCAGTGTTGACCCAACAGGGACTGTGCTGCCTGCAGAGGTTCCAAGTGATCCTGACTACGGAGGTTTTAAAGCAGAGTATGCATAACTGCAGAGAGCGATTGTGCAGAGGGAATCTGTTGGGATGCAAGAAGAGGAATATGGCACAGGCCACACAACATTTCCTCCCTTATTAACCATGGAATTCTAAGAATCTATAAAACAGCACCATAAAACTGTTGGTGAAACTTCTATAAGTTATCAAGGTGCTATGCTATTTGAAATAATCCTTTGAATCTAATTATTGAAATACACTAAAAGAGGAATACTCAAGTAGATAAAAATACCCAAAGACTCACCATCGTACTTGGCTAAGACTGCCTGAACATCAGCATATGCTTGCAGTTCCAGGAGGGCTTCTAAAAGGTTTTCATGGATATTGAACATGCTCAGGAGAGGGAACTCCTTCATTAACTACGAGAGAAGAAAACAAAGCATAATGAATACATATTTTTTATTTTTTTAAGTATAGTTAATACTGAATTATAATATATTACATTTATATTATAATATAAAAGTATAATACAAGTTTTAAAATATGGTTAATACTGAATTACAAGCATTCACACCAAATATCATCACTTTATAAAGCATTAAATGCTTCATTTTTCCTGCTAGTTTTGAAAAAAATGGTAACTTTGACTTTGTAAGACCTTAAGGTGGGAAAAATCCAAAAGAGAGGGGGTCTTCATAAAAACTGAAGAAGATGCTTAGAGGCTCAATAATATTAAAATTCCATAAAGAGGCCAAACATGATGAAGGTTGAAAAATATTCTACAGGCTTTAACAGTTAGGTTACTGGTAATCTTGTCAAGAGCATTTTGGATGGAAGCCAGAGAGCAGAAGGACAAGCCAAGTAGGCACTACTCTTTTGAGTAGCCTGGTGACATTAAGGAGGAAAATATGAAAGGAGCTAGAAGGTGATGTGAGCTGAGAGAAAAGCTGTAGGGAGTGAGCAGGGGTGGTAGTAAAGGAGGCAAGACATTTAGGAGTTCTTGTTCTTGCATTGTGGCCTCAATAAAACAAGAGTCAAGATCGTCTTCTAAGACCGAGGGAATAGGTGACAGGGAGGAAATTTAAAGATGGGTGAAAATGTGGAATAGCCAAAAAGGGGAAAACTTCTTAGGGAAATAAACAAGGACTGCTAAGACCATCAGGAGGGTCTAACCGAATTGGAGACCATGGATTTATAGAGGCCACAGGTGGTACTGCTGTCAAGTTATATCTAGCAATGTTCAGCAACTCAGGTATAGCAGCAGAGATGTCAAATAATTAGGTCAAGCCTGGGCAGACTGAATTAGGCTCGGTGAAAAATCAAGGGGGCAAGCGAGTTGACAATAACGAGTGAAAGAATGATTAAAGGAGTGGACCAAGAGGTCTAGTCTGGACAGGGAAGAAAAGAAAATGAGTTCAAAGATATAATACTTAATTTCACTGAAAAGCAAGAGAAAGGAGAAGGCAGAAACAAGATTTTAGAGTAAAATCTCAACTTACAAGAGAACGATTACCAGATGCTTTACAAAGCAAAATCTCATATATATACACATCATATGTATTTATACACACACACACACACACACACACACACACACACACACACACACACACACCCCTATATAACAGACATAAAATCTCCTATGTGGATAACTTTTCTATTAGCTTTAGTTTATATATATTCATTCTACCAATTATAACATAATGACCTCTAAAGGAGTAATAACTTTTTTGGTGTTAACATCTTTAAAGTGCTAAGAAAAATAATATTCAAAAGTAGGCTAATACACTGTTAGCAAGTGGATACAGTGCATTGACTATCCACCTTCTTCCTGTGTTAGAAAACATTTACCATATTGTTCTGTTTTTTAAATCCAAGAATCATTGAGCATATTTTCAAAAATAAATAATTTTTGCAGTATCATATTAACAGCAAAAAACACCTATCAAAATGATTATGTTTTCAATAAGACTGACTGTCTGAACCCCTAGGGATGGCCTGCAGTATTTCCATTGTTAGTAAAGAAAGTGAATCAGACTCTCACATCATTGTTGATGCTCTGTAATCAATAGAAGTATTTCTTGTTCTGGTTCACTTTGATTCTGGTTGACATCACCGTTTGATTTTTTTTTTCTTCTCTAATTAGAGCTTGTTAGAATTAAAGCTCTCTGTCATTCAACATTCGGCAACACAATAAAAATATTCTCTAAACAGCAATATTTAAACATTTTTCATTTTTGACCAATCCTTCAGGTAATGGTCAGCCTTCAAGGACAGGTCATATTTTGTCATTTTGAAACTGCAATTCTAAATATTAGTGTGCTGAAGCTTAAAAACAGACAGGGGAGTCTTATTAAAGCCCAGTGAACCTACATGAGCAAATGTGGAGGCCTCAGCTTGTTTAAAGAGAATTCGAAAAGCAGGACTTTGATGGAAACTTGGACAGAGGATACCGTGTCCAAAAAAGAAAATCACCAATGAAAGGATTTCAAAGATAGCAAATGTTGGTGCGGCAATCAAAGTCATATGACGATTCTGAAATCTAGCTTTCCTTATTTTAATATAAACAAGAAGGAAAAACACAAACCCCCTCTGCTGACCCATCTCTCTCTAGCTATTCCCTTGCCCTCTCTAGCCCTTCACAAGCTGTCTTAGAAAAAAGTCCATGAACACTCTTCTCACTGGGCTCCGTTTACTCTTCACTACACTGCTACAATCTGGCTTCCAGCCCCACCATTTCTCTGAATCTGCTCGTCCAGTGTTTACAGGTGACATAAATTGCTCCTGTGGATACCCTCCAGTCCTTTTCTTGCTCAACCTCTGCATCAAATGACAGTTTGATGACTTTTTCCTTGAAACTCTTGCTTCTCCTGGCTTCCTCAATACCATTCTTTTCTGGTTTTCTTCATACCTATATCTCTTAGCTCCTTCTCTGGTTTCCCCCGTCTGCTACTTTGGAGTAAGTACTCTCCCAGGTTATATCCCAAGTCCTTGTCTCATAAACACCCTGAACTCTGGGACTACTTTTGTGTACAGGGTTTTAAAACCACCATCTCTGTAGGGATGGCTCCCATATCTTAACATCCTGTTTTGACCGCTCTCCTAAGCTATTAGATCCATTTATAAACTGTCTTCCTAATAGCTTTACCTGGCTGTCCTTAAAGGCAACACACTTAGCTCATAACGTTTTCCTCTCTGAGCAAACCTTTCAAATCTGTTCGCATTGGGGAACAGTACCATTAACTGCACCCTCAGTCACCCTACCTAGACACCCCTTTCATCCTACTTACTACAGCCACTCTAGAGGTCCCTGAAACCCCTGAATTAATATTTTAAAAATACCTATAGGTTTCATCAAATTCACACAAAGGCTTGTGACACATACAAATAAAAACCCTAAGAATCATTGCCATCTCCCCTTTTCTCTCACCTTGCCAATAATTTAGTTTATGCCCCCTATTTTGCCTAAATTGCTCAGAAAGCACCCTTATTCATCCATTTGCCTCTTAAACACCTCTTTCCAACCCAATCTTCACAATGCTGTCATAATGGTTTTTCAAATATATACACTTTGATTCCATCACACCCCTGCTTAAAAAGCAACAACTGACAAGGCTGGATCTATCCCAAGGAAGCAGTCAGATATAAATACAAATTTTCAAACAAAGCAGTTTATCACCGCATTATTTATAGTAGTGAAAAATGAAAGCAACTTAAAATTTAACCCACTATGAGACATTTAAGTATAATAAGGTATAGTTATCTTTTGGGCTATTATATGTAGTCATTAGAAGTTAAGTTTTCAAAAGACTTTTAAGGGCATGGCCTGGGAAAAGCTGACATACAAGAAAAAAACAGGATACAAACTATTTGCAATAAGATCATACTTTTCTTATGTATCTATACATAGAAACATATTTTTAACAGAGATTATTTCTGGTTGGTGAGATTAAAGGTGATTTTTATTTCTTCTGTACACAGAACATTTTCTGTATGTTCTATTTTTTTTTAAAGATGCATGTGTAACTTCCATAAACTGGGTAAAAACATTGTCTTTAAAAATACTGGCTTCTCATCAAATTCAGAATAAATTCCCAAATCCTTAGCATGGCAAACACACTCCCTCATGTCCACAGTCTCAGTCTACTGTATTAGCTTCATTTCTAGCCATGTCACTATGCACACACCATGTTCCAGCCATAACACAGCTTTCAGTTCCTTGAATAGGTCACATTCACTCATGTGTCCAGGACTTTTGTCTATGCTGCTCCCCTCTTCCTGGAATGTTCTCCCTTCTGCCTCCTTGGACAATCTGGCCAGCTCTTACACTCCCAGGAATCCTTTGCCTGCACCCTGACTCCTGACCCCTACACCCCTTACCCTCCATCTGGCAGGTTAAGACTCCTGCCCTGAACTCACAGAACCCCTGTCACAAGGAAGACGACTACTGGTCCATCCTCCCTATGAGCTTGAGGAGCGAGTGAGGACAGGACATCTGTATTCTTGGTCAGTGCCTGACCCATCATGGGCACACGATACATATTTGATGAAAGGAATCCCTAAAGACTTTTTTTAAAGTTCTATTCCTTTGTGGCACATGTTATATGTGTGATGCTGCAGACCTACTTCAAAATCTTGGTTACATACTCCTGAATGTATTACTCTACCATTTAAAATCTTTCAAAGACTGTCATTATCTATACCTTGTAAAAGGTATAACTCTCACCAAATGTTCTATATAAGTATATTTTTACTCAATGGAAGAAAGAATTTTCTTACACTTAGAGCTGTCTGAAAATGGAACAGATGATCTAGAGAGGTCTCCATCACTGGAACTGTTCATATAGAGAGAGGCCGGTCACTGGACTGGGATGCTAAAGAAAGGGCCAAGGACCTTTCAAATTCTGCAATTACAGGAAAACAATTCTCAACTCCTGAACAAGACTTATGGCCCTCCCCAAGCTCAGTGCCAGATCCCTCTTGCCTCTCCTTGTTTTCTACAGGATTAAACCCTAGTCTTGTCAGACCAGACTATATACACCATTCCCAAAATTCTTTCTTCAGTTACTTGCCACTGTTTTTTTGCTCAAACTCTTTCCACCACCTGGAATACCTTTTCCCCTAATGTACAAGGCAGCCTGTCAAAATCCTCCCACCCTTCAAAGTAAAGATCAAATGCCACCTCCTGAAGTCACAGCTTCATAGAAAGTGAGAGCCAGAAGGGCCCATGGAGGTCAGCCCAACACTCTCCTCAGTTTACAGACAAGCCCGCTCCCGCTCCACCCCACCAAAAAAATAATGAAAGCTGCAAATTTAAGTGATTCAGCCAAGGTTAGTGCTATGATTCAGACCCAGTCATCAGAACTGATTCCAAATTTCAACACCTCAGAACCCCAGCCTCTGGGCTGCCAAGTCCAGGAAAACTAAACCATTTTGCTTATGATTCTGCTATAGCCCTTACATATCTGCTTTGTATTGCATTTACCTGAATATGAGGCAGCTGTATTACAGAGGAAAGAGCCCCATATTTGGAATTATTACTAAGTTTAAATCCCACCTCTGTCATTGCATGATTTTGGACAAATTACATAACCTCTCGAGCCTCAGTTTTCTCATCTACTGGATCTCAGATCATATTGTAACTTCTCAGACTCTCCCTACCCCTTACCTAAGGTCATCACCTACCCTACCCCAATCACTCTATCACATCTCCATGTTTGTATTGCTTCTGAAATCATCTTATTTATTTATGTGGCTGAATATTAGGTAATTTAGAAAGCAAAACAGAATTAAATAGAGTAATAATAAGACTATTATTACAAGGATCAGCAAATTTTTCTGTAAAGGTCCAGAGAGTAGATATTTAGGGCTTTGCAGGCTAGAGCGTCTCTGTTGCAACTATTCAACTTCACTGTTGTAGCATGAAAGCGGTCACGGATGATATGTTAATGAATGAGCAAGGCTGTGTTCCAATAAACCTGATTTACAAAAACCAGCAATGAACCAGATTTGGCCCACTGGCTATTGTTGGCTGACCCCTGGTTAATAGGAATAAATTTTAAAACTAAATAAATAAAAGATCTTTATCAAAAGAATTTCATAGCAATATTACATTTTCAAAATGTAACATTTCTTAGACCTAGCTGATTTGACAGAATGTAGCAAAATGGAAAAAGACATACCCTACAACTGACCCTGGGTTAATGGAAATAAATTAAAAAAAAAATTAAAGATCTTCATAAAAAAAAATTTCATAGTGATATTGTATTTAAAAAACGTAACATTTCTTAGACCCAGCTGATTTGGCAGAATCTAGAAAACAGAGAAAGGCCTACCCTATAGCCTAGTTCTTCTTCCAGTTATATCCCCTAGAGATACTCTCATCTTTTCTCTGAGGAATCACACATTGGGATATTCACTGCGGCATAAGGAAACAAAGTCATAAACAGTGGAATGAATAGATAAAATGGGTACATTCATATGGTAAAATACTATTCTGCAGGTAAAGGAAAGAACTAGAACCTAATATATCTTACTGTGGGCAAGTATCAAGCAGTTTTTTTTTTTTTTATGTGAAGAACTATAATGTAGAGTGATATATGACAGCATTTAATTAAATTTAAAACTGCACACGAAACAATACTACAACTACATACCACTTACAGGTATACATTATAGAAATGTATGAAAACAAGCTGAAAAAGCAAACTCACTGCTGCCTTGGGGGTGAATATTATTTTATGTCTTTTAAAAAAAGGTGAACAAAATGACAAAAATTAATATTTATTATTAATTATGGATAGTGGGATGAGCAGCTGTAGGTTTATAGAAAAATCATGTGGAAAGTATAGAGTTCCCATATAGATCTCTTTGACACTTTGCATTTATGTGGTACCTTTGTTACAATTAATGAAACATTATAACACTATTAACTATAGTCCATAGTTTACTTTTCATATTTTTAAAGTTTCTGCCTTAAAAGTAGGAAGTTCATTAGATGCACTTTTCATTTGTAATTCCTCAAGTCATAAAGCATTCAATTTTCATCATTTAGATACTGATTTGTTTTATTTTCTAATTGCCTCTTTTGAGGCAAAATTATTGATTCCCTCAATAATGTTAACTCTCTAAGTCCTTAAAGTTTTGTTATGGTCTAAAAACAAAAAAAGCCAGGGTCTGACTAAACAACATTAAGAGCATTTCCTCAAAAATAGAATTTAATCTAATAGATTTTAATACATTGGACTTACTGTCAGGAATAATTGTGACTCTCAGATAAACCACAGCTTACAGTCCTACTTCTTAATTCTTCTCCACCTGAGTTCCAGTGAATTGGTACACTGACAGACAAAGCATGAGAATTTATAAGAATTATTGTTTCAACCTGAAGAAAGCCTCAGAGGTAAAGCAGATTAGAAGTTCCTTCTCAGCCTAATGCCTAGCATTGGGGTTGGGACTGGGGTTAGAGTTAGACAAGATTACTTAATAACAGAACTCTTCTGCCATAAAATTTCTTCTTCTTCCTCTCCAGAACCATATCAATAACTCGCATAGCATATTGTTTTTGAAATAAAAGACATGGCATTGGGCACAGCAGTGGGGCTGCTAGGGAGGGTTCATCATAAGAGAGGTGGCACATCCCACCTTTGTAATCAGATAGATCTGGGTTCATGTCCAAGGACAGTGGCATTTTCTTAGCACCAGTGCTCATTTTTCTCATCTGCAAGATAGCAATAACACCTAGCTCAGGGTGCATCCTGGCACAATATAAGGGAGGGAGAGCTTGATAAATGGTAGCCATTATCCTTATATAATGTTAACACGTATACAGTTTTCAAAGTGCTATTTGTTTTGCTATATACAACTAGTTTCCTTTCTTTTTCAATTGTACAGTATAGCATATCCCAATGTATTTATTTATTTTAAAATAATGTACAAAATTGGCTTGGTGACATAATTGGTATTTCTCTTAAAAAACGACCATGGTTTCCATATCAAACTTGAATGAAGGCATATGATAAATATAAAGGCCTGTTTTTTATAAGTTTAAGTCATTCTAAATAAATCTTTAAACTCACTCACTTTCTAGCATAGTTCTGTTTATTTAATGCCAGCTATCTTCTCCATGCTGGTAATTGCTTTCTCCTGGCAGCAAGAAATTTATATGCCCTGTGTTGCCCAAATATTGCAGTTCACATAGAATGAAAACACTAACTCTCCTGTGATTCCTCTAATACCTATGGGGAAGAACATGGGATGGGCCAAGGATAGAATTTCAGTTTCAATTTTACATCATCTGGCTATGTCAGTTCAAGTTTATTTCAATGGAAGAATGTAAGGCACTTCTGAGGTTAACATTTATGAGCTCAAATGGGGGAAAGAAAAAGGAGTTTAAGTCACTGGATTTGAAATGCTCTATGGACATAATTTAGAACTGCAGACTGTATGCTTTTTCTCAGCTGACTTACAGGATGAAAACAACAGTTTAAACCTTTCAAGTTTGATTTGTTTCTATTTAAACATTTTATTAGTTTAGCTATCCATGTATTGTTTCTTGAGTGATAAAAACTATGTGAAAATTCTTACATATTTTAAGGCAGAGGTAATTAAAAAAGATACTCAGCCAGATTCCTACTGAGGTCAATGCAAGCTTGGCCTAATTGAAGTTTATAGAATTTGGCCTGTACTATATTCAAACAGCAGATACAATTTTGTTATAGTTGCAAATTTGACATTACTTAATTACAGTTTCAAACAAAGGCAAAAGACACTCTGTATTTCATGTTATTATTTTGTCAGTGATTTTTACTGACATTAAGAGCTGTGAAAGAAAAGAATGAATTATTTCCAAAGTCCTCAGAGGCACATGAGACTTCCATTTACACAGACCACCATAAAATGCAATCCGGAGAGGCTTATATGTACACTAATAGGAAAATGTTACTTTCAGAACTAATCTAAAGGAAAATATTAAGTTGCGTCTACTGAAAAGTAACACAGTAATACATGAGCTGCATGGACAGTTAATTATATCACCAGTTAACAAGTACACGAACTGGGTACATTGTATAAACGTATCTAACACGAGAACTGAAGAGAGAAGGAACAGTTGTAGGTATCATGGTGATTGGCAGAAGATTGTTTTGTATTTCTCAAAGCCTCAAAAGACTAGAAGGTCATCTAAATAATTATCCACTTTTCCAGTCAAAATCATTCCAAAGAGAGAACTTAAAAAAAAAAAATTTCTAGTGAAGATGAAAAGTTTTGTGTTTATATATTTCATTGTATTTTTTTAAATAATAAACTTTATTTTTTAAAACAGTTTAGTTTTACAGAAAAAATGCACAGAAAGTACAAAGACGCCATATACTCCTCCCCCCCACCCACACCCACACAACAATTTCTCCTATTATTAACATCTTCCATTAGCGTGGTACAATATGTTACAGTGATGAACCAATATTGATACATTATTAGTAACTGAAGTCTATAGTTTGCATTGGGGTTCACTCTTTGGGTTGTACAGTTCTATGAGTTTTGATAAATGCATAATGTCCTGTATCCACCATTATAAGTATCAGCCAGATAAATACCTAAAAATACCCAGTGCCCCACCCATTTGTGTTTCCCCCATCCCACACCAAAACCATGGCTACAACTCATCATTTTACTGTCATTATGGTTTTGCCTTTTCCAGAGTGCCATTTCATTGGAATCATATAATATGCAGCATTTTCCGACTGATTCATTTCACTTAGTAACATGCACTTAAAGTTCCTCCATGTCTTTCTGTGGCTTGATAACTCATTTTATGGATGTGCCACCATTTGTTTATCCATTCACCTACTGAAGGGCATCTTTGTTACGTCCAATTTTTGGTAATTATGAATAAAAAGGTGCTATAAACATTTGTGTGCAGGTTTTTGTGAGGACATAAGTTTTCAACTCTTTTAGGTAAATAGCTCCAGAAGCACAATTGCTGAAACTGCCAAACTGTCTTCCAAAGTGGCTGTACCATTTTGCATTCCCACCAGCAATGAATGAGAGTATCTTTAGCTCTATTTCTTGCCAGCATTTGGCATTTTAGTGATTTGGATTTTAGTCATTCTAGTAGATGTGTAGTAGTATCTTGTTATTGTCTGAATTTCTAACTCCCTAATGATATATGATGTTGAGCATCTTTTCATGTGCTTACTTACTATTTGTATATCTGCTCTGGTGAGGTGTCTGTTCAGCTCTTTAGCCCATTTTTTAATTGGGTCATTTGTTTTCCTTTTATTGAATTTTAACAGTTCATATATTTTGGACACAAATCCTTTGCCAGATACATATTTTGCAAATATTTTCTCTTATTCTGTCACTTGTCTTTCCATTCTCTTAATCCATAATCCTTTATATGGTGAATTAACATATCCTAACAAAATTATTTTCAGTATAAAACTTCTATTTGTTCTTTTGTTCCTTGGTCAGTTGAAGGTAAAACAAGCAAAACCCTGGTCAGAGCAGAGAAATCTTCAAAGGTTCTCTTCCTCAACCTCTTCCTTCCTCAGTGACTTTTTTTTTTTTTTCACCCCACTTCAAGACACTCGGAAAATTTCCTTTCCAAAATCAAGAATCCAGTGTCACCACCTTTTAACCTATGATTGATATTTATATATATAATTTCCCCACTGTAAACTCTATGATAAACTGCAGTTTCAAGATCCCCAAAGGTGAGATTTTGGGAGAAGAGGTCAAGGAAGAAATTGGCCTTCATACTGTCTTGGGGAAAGACTGATTTATACCCTCCCCAACTGTTAGGTAACATTGAGTAAAACACTTGCTTTCTCACCTTAATCAGCTTATGAATAAAACACTTGCTTTCTTATCTTAATCAGCTTAAAATAGGACTGTGTCCTAGACCTGAAATGATGAACAAATCTAAACAATCTGATGCATATTTCAAAAGGCTTGGAAGCAGGCCCATGGAAAATAGGACGATAAGCATCCTTCCCTCTGTGATGACATGGCACTGCTCTCCTGTTCCAGGAGTGGCCTCAAAGAGCAGCTAAACATGCTGGCCAACAATTACTGTCAGAAAGGACTTCTCATGCCAAAACCACAATCACTGTGTTTGGCAGACAACCTTCCACATTCACTTGGGTAATGGTAAATAAGTCTATTCAAGAGATTAACTCATTTGGTTATTTGAGGCACAGTTAACAAATACTTGTTCTCACAACAGGGTCACGCTGAAAGTTAACTATTATGGAAGATTCTTTTATGACAACAGGCAGAAAGTTAGTAGTCCAACACTTGACATTCGTTCTCCCCACTGTTCTGTGATGACTTTCCCTTCCAGTGCTCTATTTCCTCCCCAGTCTTTCCAATGAGCCCACTTGGAACCTGAGTCCATGATATGTAAATTCCCCAATATATCCATAACCTATTTATGGAACACTAGCCTGAGTGCACTGTTTCTGTTGCAGCTGCTAATTTTCCCACTAAACTTGTGTTTACTATGAAGGATGTAGAGCTGGTTTCTTCAGAGTACATTCAGGCCATTATGGTTTGGCCCTTGGGCAGCAGCAACTACTCTTCTGAAGCTCATGCCTTAATGCTCCAGCACCACCACCATCCTTTGACTTGTTTTCTTCCAATCTCAGTAATAGACTTGTGCTGGTCTGAATGTATTATGTCCCCCAGAAAAAGCCATGTTCTTTGATGTGATTTTGTGGGGCAGACATATTAGTGGGGATTAAGTTGGAATGTTTGGATTAGGTTGTTTGCATGGAAATGTGCCCCACCCAATTGTGGGTGATAACTCTGATTGGATAATTTCCATGGAGGTTCTACCCCACCCATTCAGAGTGGGTCTAAATTAAATCACTGGAGCCATATAAATGAGCTGACAACAGAAGGAACTTAGTGCAGCTGAGAGTGACATTTTGAAGTGCAGCTGAGAGTGACATTTTGAAGAGGAGCTACAGCCAAGAGGGACACTTTGAAGAATGCACAGAAGCTGAGAGAGTAGCTGCAGATGAGAGACAGTTTGAAGATGGCTGTTGAAAGCAGACTTTTGCTCTGGAGAAGCCAAGAGAGGACATATGCCACAAGAGCAACTGAGGGTGACATTTTTAAGGAACTGCAGCCTAGAGAGGAATGTCCTGGGAGAAAGCCCTTTTGAACCCAGAACTTTGGAGCAGATGCCAGCCACATGCCTTCCCAGCTAACAGAGGTTTTCTGGATACCATTGGCCATCCTCCAGTGAAGGTACCCAATTGTTGATGTGTTACCTTGGACATTTTATGGCCTTACAACTGTAACTGTGTAACCAAATAAACCACCTTTATAAAAGCCGATCCATTTCTGGTGTTTTGCATTCTGGCAGCATTAGCAAACTAGAACATAGACTCTCATACATGGAAGATTTCTGGCACCCAAGTCCACCATTACTCTTGATCTGAAGCCCTCCCTTCAATATGGATAACTTCAGTCCATGTGAACATCCATCTAGTACTCTAGAATCTCAGTGGTTTACTTTCTCAAAAAAAGACTATCCCTCTACCACAATTAAGCAACCCAAGGTAGGTCATAGCCAAACTCCAGACTATGACATCATCTAGATGTGTTCCAGCTAAAATTCAAATATGCATTGCTGTGACCATAACGTGCCACTCTCCAGTTACCATTACTCCCACTAACTTCCTCTTTAATTTCACTGAGACCATTGATGCCCTGTACTCCAAAGATTTCCGTCCTTATCTTTCTTGGGCCATTCCCATTACTCTCATTCCCATTACGTCTGGATAATTTCCATGGAGATATGGACCCTGCCCATTCAGGGTGGGTCTTGATTTAATCACTGGAGTCCTATAAAAGAGCTCACAAACAGAAGGACCTCAGAGCGGCTGAGAGTGACATTTTGGAGACGGCTGCTGAAAGCAGACTTTTGCTGACACTTTGGAGATGCTAGCCCAGTGGTTGCTCCAGAGAAGCTAAGAAAGGACAAAATGCCCCAAGAGCAACATTTTGAAGAAAGCACAGGAGCTGAGAGAGGATTGGAACACAACCCAGGATCAGCAGATGCCAGCTACATGCCTTCCCAGCTAACAGAGGTTTTCTGGATGCCATTGGACTTCCTTTGGTAAAGGTATACTTGTATTGATGCCTTGATTTCGACATTTTCATGGCCTTCAGACTGTAAATTTGTAACCAAATAAAACCCCATTATAAAAGCCAATTCATTTCTGGTATTTTGCATAACGGCAGCATTAGCAAACCGGAACACACTCCAAGCTCTACAATGTATCCAGTATTCTTATAAATACAATCTTATAAAAATGTTAGTAAGTTCACATCCCTCCTCTGTTTTATACACTTAAGGGCTTCACATTCTACTTACAAAGAAATATAAACTCCCTCCCAAAATGTTCTCTTGCTCTAGTTTTCAAGATACAACATATTCCTAGATTTTCTTCTTACTTCTCTAGTCACTTCCTTTCAGGCTTTGATGGAGTGTTCTGAACTCCCCTGCACACCTCTTTTGTCTACTCTATTCACTCTTCCCCAGATGACCTCATTCTTGCTTATGGTTATAATTACCTTCCATGTTGATCATTTCCAGATCTTTCTCCAACCTGAGCTCAAGATGTGTATATCCCATTACCTCCTAGAAATTTCCACTTGGATGCTCCATAGGTACTATAAAAGTAGCATATCTAAAATTGAAATAATTCCTCTTGTCCCCCCAAATGAGCTATTTCTACTACAGTCTCAACTCTCATGATGGTACCATTGTCTCCCCAATTTCCCAAGTAAGAACTCCAGAAGTCTTCTATAACTTCTTTCTCTCTCCCTCACCCAACACTATGAAAATTAAAAAACAAAACAAAACGAAATGAAAATTGTATCCAATCAGTCTCCAACTCCTCTCAACTCTACCTCTTGAATCTTGAGTCTCTCAAGTTAGGCCTAGAGTCCACTTGGGGTTGTTCTACCAGAACCTATCAATTAAACTCAGAGCTTTTGGATCTGTGTGTCTTTATTACTGAAGAGTAGAAGGCAAGATTGAAAAAGTCAACTATATAAGACAGGAGTGATGCTTCTCTCTCTATGAAAGGAAATGTGTTGTGTTCAGCAGAAGTAGCATAAAATGATCCCTGACTCTTTAGAGAAAAGTCTAGAAAATTTTTCCTACCTGAAATCAGGGATGTGTGAGCACACCATGCACAGTTGTTTAATAATGCATAGACACCAAGTCTATAGTCTCCACACATCCCACATGATGGTAGTAAAATAATTCAGGCAAAATACTTACAAGTTGAATGGAACACTGAACAAACACGTTTACCTCCTTTCCCTCCCCTAAAACTTGTTGAAATGACAGAAAAGTGGTATAAAAAAGAACGAATCGGTAACTTTGATGAAAACAGTAAAGAGAATGGGAGGAATGTCTGCAGACTCACTGAACAAGAGATTTCAACAAACTTCTGCATGACAAATTATATATAGGACCTTATTCACCATAGGAGGGGAAGCTAAAGAAACTATAGCTTATTTTTCTGTAAAGAGCCCCAGAGAGACCCCAAATTTGGAGCTGGCAGAGACAGAGAGCTAGAATGGCTTATGGGGCAATAAACATAAATTAAGCACCTGACTACAGAATAATTGGGATGAATAGCCTTTCTCATCTTCCTAAGTTTGATGGAAATGAAGTAACTGGCATTTGTATCTAATCTACAATCATGGAAGTGCTCACTAAAAAAACTGAAGATTTTTGTTCAGGGTAGAAAAGAGTTCTTAGTGTGGAAGTTGTAAATTCTCAGTCAAGTCTTCTTATTTTGCCGCTTTATTCCCCATGCAGGCATCCATCCATCATCCAGCCATTCATTCAATAAAAATTGAGAACCTATCATGTGCCGGGTACTATTATTAGTCCAAAGGTGAACATCAGTGAAGAAGATGAAGCCCTGTCCTCATGGAGCTTACTTTCTAGTGGGGGACAAGAATACAGACAATAAATAAGCAAATAAGTAAATTAACAAGTTAATTTAAAAAGAGAAAGGGCAATAAAGAAAATAAGACAGTGACATGATAATGATATAGTGTGTTTGTGTGTGTGCGTGCGTGTGTGTAAGGTGCTCTCTCAGTTGGGAATCATGGAAGGCCCTCCTAAGGTAATAGTTCAGCTGAGCCTAAATGACAAGAAGGAGCCAACCAAGTGAGGATCTTGGAGCAGAGGATTTCAGGCAGAAAGCATTGCCCACGTAAACACCCTAAGGAAGGAATAAAGGGCCTGGTGTACTCAAAAAGAAGCCCAATCTGGTTGCATCCTAAGTGAGCGAGAAAAACAGTAGCATAAGTTGAGTTTGGAAGAATAAGCAGGGGCCAGATCATTTAAGGCCTTAAAAGCCATGGAAAGAATTTACATTTTGTTCTAAATCCAATGGTATACGTTAAAGGGTTTTAAGCAGGAAAAGAACAAGCAATGGTTTGACAGTCCTCTGATCAGACGATCCGTTCAAGAAGCCTAAGTAATAGAAGTTCTAGAAAGCAAGAAGAGAAAAACAGAGGCGATAAAAATTATCAAAGAAATAATATAAGAAAAGAACAACCAAGTACCAGGCAGTATGAAAGAAAGAAGAACCATATCAAGGCACATAATTACGCAATTTTAGAACATCAGAAATTAAAGAGATCTTAAAAGCATCTAGACAGAATAAAGAGGTCACCACCAAAAACAAACAAAATAAACCCACACAAAAGGAAAATAAGCATATTTAGTAATATTGAGCAAAATACCAAAGAACTAGAAGAGTAAATAAAAAGTGGTTGTCTGAGAGTGGGTCTAAGTGAGACATGAAACTGCTGATGTTTCACTAACAGTCTGTTAATACTATTTGACTTTTTAAACTAGGGACATATATTGCTTTGATAAAAATTAAAACTAATTCCTAATTAAAGAAGGAGTTGCCAACTGCATCAAAAGCTTCAGAGTGGAAAAGAAAACTGAATTGGCCATCATGCTGTCTAAAGAAAAGCCTGTCAATCAACATGTTCCACCGATCTAAAGAGAGTTTGTCATCTACCATTCCATAGAGAGGAAACAGACATGGAACACGTAAAAGGAAATGTATTGAAGTAAACCTCTTTATATGTGAAAAAAAGGGAAATGTAAACAGTTATATAAATTAAGCAATCTAGACCTTCATCTGTAAATATGAAGGCAAAACAAAATATCACTAGACATTCAAGGAAAATTACTAATACAAAAGAGAGAATCAGGAAGACTAAGCTAAAAAGACTAACTCCAGATAAATGAAATAACTCAGGAAATAAAATTTAAAGCATTTAAAAAAGCAGTATCTTCAGAGAAATGAAAGAGGATTCTGCAACAATAAAAAAAGAATAGGCTACTACGAAAGGAGCAACAAGAAAGCACTAAGGGAATTAAAATGAGTGTCAAAATTGGGGAAAAGTTAATAAAAGATCAGATAGTTTTGCTGAAAAAAAATCTCCTAGAACTTAGAGCAAAAGCACAGAGGTGCCAAAAGGTGGAAGCAACCCAAGTGTCCATCAGCTGATAAGTGGATAAATAAAATGCAGTGCATACTTAAAACAGAATATTTATTCAGTAGTAAAAAAAGAATGAAGTCCTGATACATGTGACAACATGGATGAACCTTGAAGACATTATGCTGAGTAAAATAAGCCAGACAAATACAAGCAAAAGGACAAATATTTTATGATCTCACTGATTAAAAATAATTAGAATAAGCAAACTCACAGAGGCAGAATCTAGAACACAGGTTACCAGGAGATGGCATGGGGATAGGGAATAGGAAGTTGAGGCTTAAAATGTACAGGGCTCCTTTTGGAATGATAAAAATGCTTCGTAATGGATGGTGTGAAGGTAGCACAACATCATGAATGTATTTAACAGCACTGAAATATATATCTGAATGTGATTAAAAGGGGAAATGTTAGAATGTATATATGCCAACAGAATAAAATTTTTTTAAAAGATCCATGGAACTACACTACACAGTGAGCCCTAGTCAAACCATGGACTGTTAATAGTAAATTATAAAATTTGCTATCATCAATTTTAACAAATGTTTTCCCACACCAATGGAAGGTTTAATAATAGGGCACTATATGGGAATCCTGTACTTTGCATGATTGTTCTGTAAACCCACAACTTCTCTAATGAAGAAAAAAAAAAATACATAGAGGTGAAAAAAAAAAGATAAAAGACATGGAAGAGCAGTCTAAGAAGGTCAATGCCCATCTAACAGATATTTCTGAAAGAATAAAAAAAAAAAAAAAAAAAAAAGAGGAGAGAAACAGTAGAATAAATAGCTGAAGAAAATTCCAGAGTGGCATAAACTTGACTCTTCCAACTGAAAAGGTCTACTCGGTGCCAAAAAAGGTCAATGACAACATGACCTACATCTAGACACATCATTAAAAATTCTCAGATCACCAGAGACCAAGATTTTAAAACCTTCCAGAAAGAAAACCAGATTATTTACAAAGCAATGAGAATCATATTGGCATTAGATTTCTCATCAGGATTACTGAATGCCAAAAGAAATAGATCAAGGCCTTCATTACTTGCAGCAGAAGTATCATCAGATAGTTAGACATCAGATGTTAAACAATTCAGGAGTTGTAAAGTAAGTTCTTGAGAATGTACTCCCAGCAAAATGCAAAATCTTAGAAATAATTCCAATAAACAATGGAACTAATCCAAGAGTTTCAACATAAGAACAGTAGAAGACTCCATCTGAGCAGTGTGTCTAAAAAAACTATCAATCCACATAAGAATCAGAAAGTCAGAGAACTCAAAAATCAATGCCTTCAAGAAGAAAAGTAGGACACAATCAAGGTGATATAATGAAATAACTTGCTCATGGGAAAACTGGAGGGCAAAATACAACATAAGAGGAGACTATCAGAAGAGGAGCAGAGAGCATCTCTCCAACCAGAACTTGAGGACTGCTCCAGATCCTCAACAGCAAGGGAGCCATGACTCAGAGTGGGAAATAGGGCAGGGATACATTAAACAGGAGGCACAGCCCATTTGTACTTCAAGGGAGGGATATTTGTGGGTAGAAAGATGGCAACTACTTTTACTCTGCCTCAACAGTAAAAATTTTACTGGTGGGAAAGTACAGGCAAGATGCTCCACTGGAGACCAGCTTGTACTTAAAGGTTTCAGTGAGAGGTCCCAGAATATAACTTTAAGCAGTGAAAGTAGTTTCCCCAGGCCTTAGCAGAATGGGAAGGCTATGAGAATATCTGTCCTTAATAAGTAGGCAAACATTTATCCAGGAAGAAGAATATAATCAATGCTTTTACATCAATTATTAAAAAGGGAAATACAAGAGGCCCAATTCATTAAAATGGGAAATACAGGAGACCCAATTCATTGGCCTCCCTGGTTATTGCATACATTGCTGTCTTCACTTGCTTTTGTGCAAGCAAAAAAGCTGTTCCTGCAAATAGATTGTTCCTGCTGGCTCAGGTCAGCCAGTATGTCTTTTCCAGCAATCACCTTTTTGTTTACACTATAAATCAACAGTTCACTGGCTCCTTGCCACAGAAACAACCTGCCAAGTTATCAGGCGGGGCCTCGGACTCAGTGCTGCCTGCACACGCTCAGAGAGAAAAAGCTGCTCACAAATTTTCCTGGTTGCTATGTGAGTCTAGAGACGGGTAAGTACATTCTAAGTTAACTGTCTCATTTGGGAAGCAGATAGAGATACTGATATGCTTGAGAACTGAACAAGAAAAATAAATGTAAGTATAGATCTTAGTAAGTTGAGGCCACACGAAGAATAAAATAGAATGTTTAAGTATTGAACAAGCACAAGATCTATTCAATGGAAGAGAAGAAAGGAGGGGGGAAATATGATAGAAAACATGAAAAACAGCAAAAATAACTCTCAACAGAATAATAATTACAATAAATACAAATGGGTTAAATATATCAACCAAGAGCAATGCTCAGATTGGAATAAAGCCAGTATTCAGCAAAAATTTTACAGATACAAATGATCCTTCAAAAAGTTGCAGGATGCTTGATTATAAAATTTGGAAAAAATATACCAGGCATATATGAATCCAAATAAGCTAGGGTAGCAACCTTAATATAATTTTAAAAAATCAAGTCAGAAAATATAAGGGATAAAGGAGGGACATTATATACCATAAAGCAAAAATTCAATAAACATGGGTTAAAAAAAACAGATAAATCAATAATTGGAATTGCCTATTCTATCATATCCTTCTCAGAAACTAATAGAGCAAGCAGACAAAAAATTAGCTAAGCTACACAGGATCTGAAAACGTGATTAATGAGCTCAAGCTAGTAAATAAATATAGATCTTTTTTTTAAACTATATTTATCAAAAAAATTAAAAACAAACAAAAACATTTCAAACAAAACAAAGGAATAAGAAGAACAACCTAAAATAACTACATTGCTTCCATCCTATACATATAGATCTTTACACCCAACAGACAGAAAATACATTCTTTTCAAAGACAGAACATTTACAAAAACTGACCCTGTATTAGGTCTCCAAAGAAGCCTCCATAAATTTTCCCCAAGTCAGTATCATATGATTTATGTTCTCTAAGAATAATGCAAAAATAACTATAAAACAATTGCCGTGGGGCTAAAAAAATAGCATACAGGTTAAGACAAAATGATAAGGGAACAAAGAAATACTCTGAATCAAATGGAGCTAAACATTCAACTTAAATTGGTTAAAAAAAAAGAGGGCAACAAACACAGAAATGGAGGAGACAGACAAGCAGGAGAAGAAACAAAATAATACAAATGTGGGCAGAACTAATGAATAAAAAACAAAAAAGTTGAGAAAATCTTTCTTTCGAAAAGACTTAATAAAATAGACAAATATCTGGCAAGACTGATTAGGGAAAATAAAAGCATAAAGATGCAAATAAACAAAATACAAAATGATAAGGGAGAAAGAACTACAAACATAATATTTTTTAAAAGTATGAAATAACATTATGAAAAACTATACATGGGGAATGGGAAGGAGTTATTGCTTAATGGGTGAAGAATTTCTGTTTAAGGTGATGAAAAAGTTGGGGTAATGGATATTGGTGATGGTAGAATAATATTGTAAACGTAATTAATACTACAAAATTGTGTAAACTTGACAAAAATATTTGCAATAAACTTGAAAATCTTGACAAAAGAAATGTCTCTAGACACGCCAAAATTGATCCAGGAAAAAAATAGAAAACTTGACTAAACAAATAGCCATTAAAGAAAATTAAGCATTAAAGGACAAAAATCATCTTGTCCATGTTCAAGCTTAATAATAATCAGCAAAATACAAACTAAAACACTGAGTTGCTACTTTACATCCACCAGATTTGGCAAAATTAGAAGTTAGAAAACTAGATATTAGTACTGAGCCAGACTCAGAGTTCAAAACCTGGCCACCCACTACTTAAGCCAGCCACTATCCTCTCTGTATCTCCGTTTCCTCATCTGTGAACTGGAGATAATAATAGTACTTCCTTCATAGGGTTATTGTGAGGATTAAACGTGTGCATATGTATGTATATTATAAGGCTTAAAACAGAGCCTGGCACTGAGCTATGGATGGCACAGTCACGTAATGCTGGCGAAAATGTAAACACAGTCATGTATTGATGATGAGAATATAAACAATCTCTTTTTCTCATACTGCACATCTGTTTCATCAGCTAATTCTGTTGGTCTTATTTTCAAAATACATCTAGAATCTGACCACTTATCCCCACCAGCTCTGCTACCACTGTCCTGAGACACCATCATCTCTTACCAAGATTAATGTAAGAGCCTGATTGACCTTGCTTCTACCCTTGCTATAGAGCAGCCTGTAAAAATTAAGACTGGATATGTCACTCCTCTTCTCAAAACCTTGCAAGCCTAGCCATTTCACCAGAGTAAAAGCTAAAGGCCTTACTACAATCCACAAACCCTACATGTTCTGTAACCTACTTCACCTCTCTCCCCTGAGCTTACTCTATCCCATCCACCCAGGATTCTTGTTATTACTTGAACACAGCTGACACACTCCTATCTTAGGGCCTTTGAGCATATATCACATGACTAACTTCTATACCTTTTTCAATCTTGGGTAAAATGTCTCCTCCTTGTCACAGGTCAACCTATTTAAACTCTCTCATCTATGGCCTCCCTACCTGCCCCTCTTCTCCCCACTGGCTTTCCCAGACCTTCTTATCCCAATTTACTTGATCTTTTTTCCCCACAGCATTTATCACCTTCTAATATACTATAAAAATACGCACTTATTAGGTTTATTATTTATTGTCTCTTCTCCCTACTAGAATGCAAACTGCATAAAGGCAGGGGCCTTTGTTCTGCTCACTGATTATACCGATTACCTAGAACAGGGACTGGCATGGAGTGGAGCTATATGAATGAATGAATGATAAATGATTTAGGGCAATGTGGATATAGCAAGACCAAAATCAGGGGTGCAGGGCACTAAGCAGGAGAGAAGATGAGGAACTAGAGAAAGGTGGGCATTACTGGAGTCACTAGATGAAAACAGGATTGAGTTCTGGGAAGGTGAAATGAAGAACAGAGGAATCCAAGAAAAGAACTGGTTGTAAACATAGTTGAGAAACAAAAGCCAAATATTAATACCTAGGAAGGCAGGGTCAAGAACAGGAACCTGAAGGTGGAAAGATAAATCAATCTCTCAGATGGCAGCATCTAGCTGGAACTGCTCATGGGCCAGCTATACAAACTGAAGATTCTACTCAGCAATGAATACCATCCACCACATTGAAAACTGTAGGTCCAGAATATGAAAAATCCTGCTAGTGACAGCTCAGGTTATGAATCACGTACTTAGTTACTACACTACAAGTAAGACTTTCATGTAAATGATAATACCTAATAGCAAATAAAATTACTCTATTTCTAGCTAAAGCTCTCCCCTACATCAGATTATTTACCATCTGCTGTTCACTTTTTATAGAGTATGATGTTCAAACTACAATTCATCAACTGACGGGATTACCATCAGGTAAATCAATAATCACTAGATCTACTGTTTGCTCTTATTAGTTAAGCACTTTTCCTTTCTATTTAACACACTAATTGCCAATAATTTACTAAAGAAGTCAACTTAATTCTATCAGGCAAACGCAGAAAAGCAAATCAGGATCAAAAAGAAGGAAGGCGTTAATACATGGCTGAACTTTAAAGATCAGTGGTTTCTTATTTATGGTATTTATTTTCAAGATTCACTTTTTATTTATTTGTAAGTATACCCAAAACAGTATCTAGAAATATGCTAACAATTGACTTTTTTTTATTTTTTTAGTTTTTTTTTTAATTTTTATCCAAATATTTATCTTAGTAGAATGTTCTTACCCAGAATCATTCAAATACGCTTTTAAATTATTTGAAACTGGACAGACATGATGGCATAATTATAAACATATATATTCTCAAGGCCTTATTTTATTGTACTTATTAATTTTGTAAATAAGGGGCCAATGGAGAACAAACATTTAAATAACTGAAGCTGAGAAATTGCTATTTGGGGTATTATAAGCAAATTCTTTCATTCTGTGGTAAAAACTAAAAAGGCCACTCTCTATAGGTTTTATTACACAGGAGCATTGGTCATTATCAGTTTGGCTTCAACAGGAAGACACAAACCCTATCAAACCTGACTCAGTTTCTGGCCTTCAGGATTTCCGTATTTTCTCCTTACCATTTTGACTGTAAGAAATACTACTAATTCTAGATTCTAGTTATAACTAGAATGGTTCAGTCCAAGGTAAGGAACCCAGGAGGCAACCCTTAGGATCAGGAATTTAGCTCTATAGAACTGCCTCAAACCCATCAAAACTGTCTCAATCCCCAAGGAATAGATGAGGCTACATTTTCCCACCCATTGTAAATAATGCAAACAGGTGTTCACCTAAAATTTTATCAAGAGGTATCATTCTCATTTTATAAATGAAAGTAAGGTTCAAGTTTGCTAATTAGTTAAGGCCTCCACATTTCTTCTTAGAACCTGGTTAAGGTGGGTTCCTGATGCTGACTATGCTCAGAGTCTACACTCAGATCAAAGAGTCTACACTCAGACCACAAGGGGAAAAAGCATTTGTTAGCATTTAATGAACCTCCCTCCTCATGGCTTCACGCCACAAGGACACACGCTCCCCCCACACCCTTGATCTTCTCCTCAGCTCTTCTGCTGAAGAATTTGGCCTTCATGATGACAGGCTGCTTTGGGAGCTTTCCCTTCCCCAGAATTTTGTAGTAGCCCGATCGTACCACATCAATGATGGGAGCAACTCCAGTCTTGTTTTTAGCAGCATTTACCCATGTCTGCTCACTGACTAAGGTCCACAATTTATCAAGGTTGACAGTTGGACAGAAGCTCTGGTTCCTCTTCAAGTGATGTCTCATACCAACCTTCCCAAAGTAACCTGGGTGATATTTGTCAAAGTTGATCCTGCGGTGATGCATGCCGCCAGCATTACCCCAGCCTCCCGGATGCTTCCAGTGTTTGCTGATACGGCCATGGCCATGGCTCATGTGGCCCCGGAGTTTCCGGGTCTTTCTCAATCTGGAAGGCATGTCGGCGGCCGAGACGAAAGAGCTATTATTATTTTTTATAACACCAACACATGTCACTGTATAGTTTGTCTTTAGCTCATCATATATCTGGGCATCTTAAAAGCTTTGAAAGTACCATATATTCAACTGACCCTTGGTTGCCCGATGGTATTAAAATGCCCTTCTTCCTATCCCCCATGTCCACAAAGTGGCACTTTACTTCCTTCCAGCTTAACCAAGCTTAACATATTCTAAATCAATTCAATAATCAAATTACCTATAATAAACCACAATTTGAAGGAAACAAAGAAAGACTGTATAAAAGGGAAATAATGTGACATGACCTGTGGAATGAAAAGGCAGAGAGAAGGAACAAAACTAGAGAATTTAGGAATGAGAAAATAAAATGAAACAGAAATTAACCCCGAAAATATTCATTTAGTACTCTTCTTCCTAAAAAAAATCTCTTCACCTTTGCAATAAGAACAGAATTTTTGTTGCAGATTATTTCCAAAAATAAATGTAAAAACAGATCAGGAAGGGCATATTATTTCTCTTTTACAAATCAATGATTTCATGAAGTTTCCCTTCATGCATATAAGTAAGCAAAATCCTGATCAATAGTCCTTAATGCTCCAAAGGCTTTGATTAATGCCAGAGGTATACATTCTCTAAAGTATGCATTCATTAGAAGTGCTCCTCTTCTCAAATCATTTAAAGGATATCCTCAAACTATTAATACTATTAAATTAATTCCCAAAGGTCAATTGCTCACATCCTAGTACACCTCTAATGATCCAGAAGCTATATATGATGAACGTCAAGATAATTTTTTAAATAGAACTCATTTAACTTAGGTTAATTTAAAAATAAATGTGATGACTTGTAAGGAAGGTAGAAAACTAGTAGAATCAAACCAAAAGAGGTGTCATAACCATCAAGAAGCTAGGAATCAAAAGTCACAGGTGCAAAACACTACTTTGGAATTTATACACCATAGATCTGAGTCATCAATTCAAATACTTCCTTGACTATCTCTTTCTACAAGATCCTGTTCTGTGTATTGAGAGGGATGCACAAGAAAAACAAATATGGTACCGGCACTCAAGAAGCTCAAAATCTGGTGAATGCTAATTACCCTTTTGCATGCTTTTAAACTCGGCTCAAAAAGCTGCTCACCCAGTCCTGATCTCTCAAAACTGCTCACCCAGTCTTGATCTCTCCTTAATGAAGGGATCACATGAATAAGTGATTTGAGATAAAAATTAAGATTAGGATAAAATAATTACGAAAAAGAGGTCAAGAAAATGGCACTATATTACCTCAAAATTTGTATGTTTTCTTTAGTAGGGAGCCCTCACTAAATGGAGCATCCCCATTAGAGCTTAATTCTCTCATGAAACCGTGGTTAAGATATAAATGAACTCGACTCAAAAATCCTTACATGATCAGGTATGTGTTAGTACACGCAAAGGAAAGAGGGTGGAAAGATATACACAGATCTCAGAGTTTGATGCATGTACCTCAATGAGAAGGCATTGTATGAGTGGAGGGGATATAATAACTTCCTCATTCTTTAACTTGTTATAATAAGCATAAATTACTTTTGTAATTTAATAGGATACCCATGGTACGTGTGAATTAAATAAGATGGTATATGTAAACTACTTAAGAATGTCTGGCACATAGGAATACTCATTTAATTTATTGATAACAGAAAAGTGAAAACTCTCCAGTTCTCAATTGACAATCCTGGGGAAGATGCTGAATGTGCAGGAAGAATACAAGCCCAGGGATGGAGTAACTGCAGCTTCCTCTAATTTATTTTTTAATAAAAACCCAAGAATAAGAATTCAAGAAGGATATTCAGCAGTTACAATCTTTACAGGCTGGGCTAAGAATAAGTCTACATGGTAAAAGGCCATGGTAGGGGGCTTTCGGCTGACCTGATACAGCTAAAGAAGTTTTAGAAAGAATGAAGGTAGATACAGAGTATCATATTTTGCTTTTATATATAACCTAGTAATAAATAGGTCACAGGTCTGGTTTTAAAAGGAAATTTTAGTTGTGAAAGTTCTCGTTGATGTCCACATTTCCCTGCTTCTACCCCATTTGCCACCTTTTGCATTTATTTTTTTGCTTTCTTGAAAATGGTTTGTCTTTTTTTTTTAATTGAGGTAAAATACACATAACAATTCAGTGACATTTAGTGCATTCACAATGTTGTGCAATCACTACCTCTGTCTAGCTCCAAAACATTTCATCACCCCAAAAGGAAACTTCATACCCATTGAGCAATTGCTTCCCATTCTCCTCTCCCCATAGTCCCTGGCAACAACCAAACTGTATCCTGTATCCATGGTTTAATCTACTCTGAATATTTCATATAAGTGGAATTGTACAATACGTAACCTTTTGTAGCTGGATTATTTCACTTAGCATAATGTTTTGAGGCTCATCCAGTTGTAGCATGTATTAGTACTTTGTTCCTCTTTATGCCTGAATAATATTCCACTATATGGATACACCTCGTATTGTCTGTCTGTTCATCTGTTGCTGGACATTTGGGTTGTTTCCACTTTTTGGCTGTTGTAAATAATGCTGTCATGAACATCGGTGTACAAATTTCTGTTTGAGTCCTTGTTTTCAATTCTTTTGGGTATATACTTAGGAGAAGAATTGCTAGGTCATATGGTTCTATGTTTAACTTTTTGAGGAACTACAAAACTGTCTTCCGCTGCAGCTGGCAGCTGGATGCTAAAGAGATTTCCAAAAATGTAAAAACAATGCCATTTGTTTTTTTACATTTGTACCAGCAACATACAAGAGTTCCTATTTATCCACATCCTCACCATCTGTTATTTTACATTTTTTTAATTACAGCCATCCTAGTGGGCGGGAAATAGTATCTCACTGTACTTTTGATTTGCATTTCCCTAATGACTAATGATGTTGAACACAATAAAATATTTTCACTACTTTTGTAGTCCTTCTTTGGAGAAATTTCTATTCAATTCCTTTGCCCATGTTTTAATTGGGTTGCCTTTTTCTTGTTGAGTTATAAGAGTTTTTAATATATTCTAGATACTGATATATGTATGATTTGATAATATTTTTTTTCCATTCTGCAAGTTGCCTTTTCACTTTTTTGACAATGTCCTTTGGATAAAAAAGAGTTTTGAATTTTGATGAAATCCTATTTTTACTTTGGTGCTCACTTTTTTTGTGTAATGTCTAAAAATCCATTGCCAAAATCCAAGGTCATGAAGAATTTCCTCTATATTTTCTTCTAAGACTTTTATGGTTTTAGCTCTTATATTTAGGTCACTGATATATTTTGAGTTCATTTTTATAAATGGTATAAGACAAGAGGTCCCAACTTTATTGTTTTCACATTTTATTTTTATCCTAAGAAAATAAGAATGATATGGTTATTCTAATAATTCCACATTATATTAACACATAAAGCAGAAAAACAGCTATAAGCTCACTGCTAACATTTTTCTGTATAGTTCAAGACTTTTTATTATACGTATACCTTGACCCTCCAGGTGTAGTCAGGGAATCCCAGGGGGTCCCTGACTTCTTTTCAAGGAATTCTGAGGTCAAAACTGTTTTCATAAGAATACTAAGACACTATTTGCCTTTTTCGCTCTCATTCTCTCACTAGTATACAGTGGTATTCCCAGAGACCTCTGAATGTACAAACAGATAGGAAAGTCCAGCTGTATTCTATTCAGCTGGATGCTAAAGAGATTTCTGTAAGTGTAAAACAATGCCATTCTTCTTACTTATTTTTTATGTTTGGAAAACATAGTTATTTTTCATAAAAATGTTATTTGTAATAACATATATTTGTAATTCTTATTTTAAGTATGAATTAATATTTTTAAAATCTCTCAGTTTCGATTTCTAGAATGGTAAATAGCGATAGGCCCACACAAACAATAGATTTTGAGGGTCCTCAATAATATTAAAGGTGTCCTGACCTCAAAAGTTTGAGAACCACTGGTCTATATAAATATCTATTTTTTAATTGAAAGGATGGAATCAAACCATATCTAATGTTTATACCTTTTCCTTTTCACTTATCAATATATCTTGGACAATAACAGTAAGAATAGCAACACTGAGCACTTACTATTCATGACAACCTGTGCTAAGTGTTTTATATAAATTATTTTATTGAATCCCTATACCGATCCTTTGAAGTAGATACTAAACTAGTACATGGGTACTTCTGATGCAGATGATGGGAAGACTAGTCTCCAGAATACTCACTAGCTGTGTGACCTTGAATAGGCACCTATGTTGAGGGCAGTTATGAAGATTAACTGAGTTTATATTTGTAAAGCACTTGGAACAATGCTTACAACAAACAGGACAGAAATGTTTGTTGACATTTAAATAGTGTTAAAAGCTCTGGGATTGAATGCAGTCATGCAGGGTTCTAGAAGAAGGTAGATAAGAAGGCTTAGCTTGCCAGAGGACACTTCAAATTTCTGAGGTCAGGAAGACAAGAGAATATGGCAAGGGAAACCGTGAGATTTTAGAACTAAGAGAGCATGGTATCCTAAAACCAAGTAAATACGGTGATTCAAGAAGGGAGTGATTTCATTTGGCAGGAAGGTGCTTCTATTTTCTTGATTTCAAAAGGAGACTATTAATGTGAGTCATTTGAAAAAGCATCCTGAAGTACAAAATAATTATGCGTTGCTTTTAAAAAAAATGAGGACATGCATCTTGACATTAAGGAGTTGATGTGTTTTTACTTCATCAATAGTCCACTTACAGCATCAATAATTTATTAGATCTGTAATACAATCTTGAGCCATGGAAATGGCAAGAAATCATCTAAGCTGTCCTCCCAGAATTCCCTTTCATTCTCTTTCAGGACATCTCACCAATTAACAGTTTTCCCTTCTTAAAGGCATTTCCAGAGAAATTTCTATATGGAAGGCATTTTGACTGTATTTCCACATTAAAATTGGCTCTAGAAAAGTTTATACCAATGCATATGAGGAAAGGATGATTGTCTTAATGAAAAACTAGATCCTCCTGCCTACATGCTTCATCAGCATGCTGCCTGGAGTTCATTGTGCTGTTTTATCAGAGGAAGTTTTCCAGAAATGTGGTGCTTGTTGTAAAGGGAGAGAACGGCTCGGAGAAACACCCATTTGTGCATGACCCATAACCTGAGAGGAGTCAAATGAGTCAGGCCCAGCCAACAACTGTCTCCTGCAAAACTGGGACCAGCTGCTTCTTTAACAAAGAGACGGTTCCTCCCCTCCCCCTTCATTTGAGGTGAAAGGATTGATACAAGGAGTTTCTGAAGAAAAGAGCACTTTGAATATGTCTCATCAAAACACATCTCCAACATGTCTGACAGCTTCCCTCTCAAAATTGTTACAATAGTACCCAAGTCTATTGGATGCTCCATAATCCCAGTCAAATAGCAATATGTACTAGTATTATAAACACATGAATATTTTTTAGAAATGTAATGCAAGAACCCCCTATATATATATTATACACACACACATAGATATACATATGCATAAATATGTATGTGTGTTTATATGTAGAAAGAAGAAAAGAGATTGCTTAATTAACTGATTGATTCATACAAGAAAAAGGAATCAGAAATATCTCAAACTATGCATCAAGAGAATGGTCACATAAATTATGGCCTAACAGAGAAAAAACGGGGGGGGGGGGGCTGCATTTACTACATGCCAGGTATGTCTTTATGTTTATCTCACTTAATTCTCTCCATCATCCCCTCAATTACCTCTTTAGGTAATAATCATTATTTCCACTATACAGAAGGAGAATGAAAAGTTCAAAAAAGGCACATAAGTGGCCCTGGGTCACAAAATTAGTAAATAGCAAAGCTGAGATTCACATCTAGGTTTTCTGGCTCCCAACCCAGTGTTTAATTCACTGCATCCCAGCCTTCTGCCCATGATCCATATTTGGACTATGTCAATAAAGGGAAATGTGAATATAAAATAATGTTAAGCAAATCATAGCATAGATATACTGATTTTCCTCATGTGAAATTTTATATGTTATCTACTGAAAAAGTTTTCCTACAAAGTTGCTTAAGCATATAGAAAATCACTGAAATCTGTTCCTCTTCCATGCATGCCTGTTCCAGGCTAATTAAAGTTAATAGGAATCAATAAATATAAAACAGCTTGTTAAAGGCTCAATATGTTCGGACCAGGTTAACACAGAGAAATACCCTGACCTTCATAAAATTCTCAGCTACTTCACAGCCAAACTAACTGGCAGGGTTTCTTTCTTATATCAAGAAACAGAATTTCTGCAAAGTGAAAAAACTTTGAGAGCAAGCTCATGTGTCTGCAGAAATCCCTTTTTCCTAAAATTAGCACCTGTATCATATCACAAACATTCTTCAAATTACTCCTTCAACAAAAGAATTTAATCCTGGGAGGTCCCCCTTGCAGTGGCTTTACCTAAGGAGCATCTATCACCTTCAGTCAAATAGAATTATCTTGGAATCCTCCCTCCTCCTGCTCCTCTCCTCAGGTCTGAGAGCTACACTGCTGCCTAATGGAGCAGCCAAAATTCAAGCATGAGCCTCAAGTGGGCCTTCACATAGCGTAGTAACTTGAAGAAATAATCAGGAGTAGTTGGCCTGGAGTGCAGGCCCCCTCGTCCAAAGAGTAAATGGGAATGCACATGAATAATAACTGCCCTTCTAAGGACAAACTAAGAAAAGGCTCACTAGGTTTACACAGTCCTATTCTCAAACTCACAAGCTGAGAATTGGGAAAGATGCCACTTTCATCTAGCCCCTTGGTTCTTTCATCTTTATAATAGGAGGTTATCTGTCTCCTAATTCAGGAAGACAGAAGAAGAAGTAAACATTGACCAAGGTTGTTGAGGTCTTTTTAAAAGGAAAATGGCTTATAAGTAGAATTCACTATGATGTCAGTTTCTTATGAAAAGTACTTCTTGTAAAAATGTGAAAGTAAAAGTTCCTCAAATAGTTTCCCGTAAAACCACTGTTTTGATTTAAAACTACATAACAGTATTCCTTGGTTCTCTTTGGTTTTAAAATTCTCACCTATTTTCTCTCTTCTTAATTCTCATGTTCACTACCAATAATAAATACCCTGATTCAAGGAAGGATCCAGGAAAATGTATACAATTACTACAATAGAATTGACTCACAATAGTACTGAACTTGAGGATAGCAATTTTACCCATAGTCTATTCAAATCTTACTAACAACTTCACAGAAAAATCTGGATTATTAAAATGACTGCTCTCATTCTTAGCTTCTGGCTACAGCCCCAAAGGTTTAATGACAGAGACATTTACTGAGAATTTTTTACATGCATCACTCAGTTAAAAGCATCACATATACTCGCTCATTTAATCCTTATAAAAATCCTAGGAAGTAATTATCAGGATTGTTATTATTGTACCCATTTTACAGACCAGGAAAATTAAAGCACAGAGAATAACCTGCCCAAGAGTACTCAAAGAACCTGGAGGAGACCTTAGTAAGTTGGAGTTAAAGCTGAACCCCAGGTGGTCTGGCTCCAGAACCCATGGGGCCTTCACACCATCAATGGTATTCTCTGCTATGTCTACTCAGAGGGCTCCTCCTTCCCCCCAAAGTCAAGTACACTGCCACCAAACCCAAACACAAATTCAAACTCACATCTCTCATCATTTTCACTGCTTCCCTGGTCCTCCCGAGTCTTCTGGCACACATTGCTAGCCTTCTTTTGATGTAGACCAAGACATTGGTGTCTCGTCCTGAAGAGGGAGATATAAAACATCAAAATTTAAAAACAAAACAAAACAAAAAAAACCATGTAAGCTTTCAGCTGAGCAGCAAGAGAAATTACAGAAGCCCATTTATCATGCCCTTAAAGGAATCCCAGAGAGAACAGACTGCTCCTTGGCCTTTCCTTATCGCTAGGACCATTGATGACTTTGTTAATAGTAGAATGAATACAGAGTAAAGTCAAAGTACTTAGACTTCAAAAAGATCTAATCATGTGACCAGTGACCTAATCTATGCTTTTGAGTTAGGAATGTTGAATATTTGATAAATAAAATCATCTGCCAAAGAGTACTGAGAACATACCCACTTTGCATTTGGTTTACAAGCAAGAATTCCACATTTTTCAAGTGTGCATGTTTTTGGTAAAAATGCAGAGAGGTGAATCTAAGGTTGCATCCCGATCAACTATTTTTTCTCCCCTCTTGATATTAAGTCTGGAGAAGCCTCATCTTGAACTTCTGTTTTATATTATTCTTTCCCTAACAATAGTGATATCATAATCATCTCCAGGTCCCCCAAAGCAGTCAATTTTAAATGGCAATATAACACATTCCAGATAAGACAACAGAATATGCAAAAAAATGAAAAACTACCCTAGTGTTAGAGAAAGCATTGACAAGATAAATAGTTATACCAATAGTCATCAAAATGGCTCTTAAAAAGTATATTAACAACTTCTTTATCTGAAACTTTTATTTAATTATATGTCTTTTGGGATATATTTCCAGACCAGTGAGAACATGCATGTGCTTAATCCTCAATAAAATTACCATGTTTTGGAAAAACATGACACACCTGTTACAGATTAAGTACATGTATAATACGCAGCTATTAAAAGATATTAAGACCAAAGTCCTAACATTTCAAGTTTTAAACAATGAAAACAAGATGTGGGCTGAAAATTTGCCAAGTACCTACAAATTATTTTAAAGATATGATTATGTTGTTTGGATAGATCATTGAAATGTTTTAATTTTGAGAAGAAACAAAAATTTTTAACTGTAAAAAAGATTATGTAATTTTATGTGTTAATTCCCATTTAGTTTACAAACTAGACATTTACTACATATATTTTCAAAATTCATAGCATTATACATTTTTTTTAAAAAAAGAGCAAGATGATTAGAGACTTGATTAACACATATAGTCACTGCAGAATAAAAATAAAAATCTGTATATTGATGGATTGTATGGATATACTCATGCATATGTATGCTACAGTCCAAAGAGCTCACTGGTACCTGAGCCAAAGGAACTTACACACTCAGTTTCTACACTGAGTCCAAATTTAACACTAAAATTTAATTTTATAATCTCAAATATGAATGAGATACACTCCTACTCTCCAGGGATGCAGAAGGGAGAACCAAGGTGAAAAGAATCCCACCTTGAAGATAATGAAAACACTCTCCACCAACAAGGATGGCTAAATTTTGTTTAAAAAACTAACCAATTGATGAATCTAGGAGCTCAGGGAATTCCAAAATGATATTGACTTGTTTCTATAATCTTCCCCAAAATATGACTTACTCTCAGTTTCACTGAAATGAAAGGTCTCAGATTTTAAAGTTATCTTAAATAAAACATGGCATTAATTTTAATATAAAAAGGGAAAATAATTAAAAACTCATGGCTCTTCCTCTCTGGAATCTAACACTAATGCTTCTTATATAAGAGCTAAATGCTGAAACAATCACCAATAACTGTTACGTTCTTAATTGTCCTATCTTAATCCATGCTGTAGAAGACTCATAAAAACCTTTTGATAACACTAGTTTCCCAATTAGTAAAGAGAAGCAGCTGATGACACAGATATATGTGGGAATTCTGTGAGGAAAAAAGTTACCATTAAAGGTTATTACTATTTATTTCTAAGATTAGCAATGTATGGGCAGGAAGAGAATCTGAACATAAGGTAATGAAGCTATAAGTTAATTATATGTACCAGGTGCTAGTACAGGAAATGAGAAAAAAATAACTTAAAAACAAAGAGAGGCAAAAGCCAATCTTTGTTCTCATTTAGGAGAATTATATTTGAAATGGCCTGATTAATCATTTTATAATTCTGATCCCCCAGTGAGTAAACCTGGAGGAAACCTTACTATGTTGGGCTTCATACTGGGATCCGTGATGCTGTAGCTGCTGAGAACGCCGGTAACAGCCATCTCCAGCCTTCAGGGCCTGCTTAAACAGTTTTTCGGCTTCAGCAATGGTTGTTGCTTCCTCTTCAGCCAAAAGGATATAAGCAGTTGCACACCTGTCCATTCAGACAATAGCCACCATCAATTACAAGTCCAACAATACTGCAACAGACCATAGGAGTGCATGCAGAATGGCAAGGAATTACGCCAAACATGCAGAGTGGCCAACTGGTTCATGCACCCGTTTGCAGCTATTGACACAAAATAATGGTACAAAAGAAATGTCTGTATTTTAGCTTGAGAGGCAGGATGCATAGTGTTAGGAGTGTGGGCTCTGGAGTCAAAAAGGCCTAACTCACACCTGGACTCCAACCCTTATTATTGTGTCACTTTGGGCAATTATTCCTCTGCCTCCCTGATGGAGAACAACATGGGATCTATTTGTTCACAGTGTTGTTGTGAAGGTTGTATTAGGTGACACTTGTAAAGGACTCCATATCATAGTCAGCATGTGATACATGCTCAATAAATGTCAACTACTGACGGTGGTGATAACAGCTATTAATAAATGTCTCCTTCCAATACAAAATGTTAGAGGTACTATATATAAGTTTACTTCTATTTACTAAACAAAGAGTCACTTCGATCTAAGGACTTCTTCAGAGCGAGAAATTCATTAAATTGAGTAAGTTACTCCTTAAAAAAGAAAACAAACAGTGCTTCAGTATCTCATTACAGTTAGCACTGATTTTCTACTTCAGAGAAGTCACTAGAAGAACCTACAGGCAGTGTTATTTCTGAAGAGCTCAAAATCTAATCTAGCTACAGTAGCTAATAGGAGTTCAATCTCATGCCTTTAAATTTACAATAGCTACTATTTGTTGCTTAATACCAGGCACTTAACATATATCATTTCATATAATCCTTTCAACAATCCTTTCTTCTCTAAAAGAAGTCAGAAAGGATAAGCACTTAATGGGGACCTGGGAGCTACTGGAAATTTAAACCTTCCAAATCCCAAAAGGAATAACCCACTGCCAAAGAAAGGAAACACAAAAGGTAAACAGAGAGGCCAGAACAGACCATGCAGGTCCTGATCTGCACCAGATCCCTTCACCTTCCTCCTCCTCCACTGCCCCTCTTGTGGCCATTTCTCTGCTTATCAGAACCTTTGTCAGACCACAAAAGAGAAAATAAGCAGAAACTAAAACAAAATGTTACTTTTACCATTAATAAACTGCTACAGCCAGTTAGGAAAAGGAGTCTGAACTTACAATTAATGTCAGGTTTGGGATTACTAGTTAATCTTAACCTTGAGGAGGGGTCTTGTAAATATCTGAGCCAATCCCTCTAATTTCAGGCAGGACTGATCAATGGGGCTTTAAACTGAATGTGATGAGGCTGGGAGGGAAATGTCCAGAAATAAAAGCTGTAAAACCAATTAGTATGGAGGGCAGCAGATATGACTTAGAAAGAACAATAATGATGCTGAAGCTGCCCAGTGATTCACTGCAGAAAATAACTGGGATAGGCATCAGAAGCAATACTTAAGGCTTCAGATGCAGACATATAAGCATAGGTCAAGGGTAATGAAGTGAAAATTGAGATTATAATACTGAATGGTAGATACAATATCAGAGGAATTAACTATAAGATTGTAGTTGGTGGGCTTGGAGCTCAAGACTGGTTGGAGCTAGCTTGCTTGCTTGCTTGATTTATATTTCAAATAGTATTCTTAGGAGGAGAGGCAGAGTAGCTCTACTGGCCAAGAAAACATAACTCTATGTGGAAATTCATGAGTCCAGGGTAGAAACATGCTAAGAGCTTGCGAGTGAAGGAAAAAGGAGAGAGTAATAGAAGTGCTAATGATTGGGGAGTACAGAACAGACTGCTCAGCTCGATGGAAGATATAGATGATGCATCCTTGTCACAACACAACACACACACGGAAGCAAGAAAGTGTGGTGATGAGGGTGTCAACCATCCAGACATCTGCTAAAAGAAGTCTCATTTGGTTAGAAGTAGGGCACCCGACAGGCTCTTGACTTACTTTGGTAACAATTTTATCTCCCAGATGGTAGAGGAAGCAATTAGGGGAACTTCAACTCTGGACCTAATTCTGACCAAGAAGAAAAAAATAGTTGGTGAAATGAAAATTGATAGGAACATTCAGAGAGTTACTATGTCATTTTGGGGTTCAGGAAAATCAAAGAGGGGAAAGTGAACCTCAAAAAATTCAAAGACAAGAGGCATGATTGAATGGCATGAGACTCAGAAGGAAAAATGTTTTAAGACAGTTGAGAAACTTTCAAATGTGCAATTGTAATCACAATCACAAATGATCTTCTAAGGAAGAAAAGAAGTGCGACACTTAAGGAACCAATATGGCTGCATAGAAAGCGCTCACAAGATCAGATTTTTAAAGCAGCTGTAAAAAAGATAGAAGGAACGGCATGTAATAAAGGTCTATAAGAAAGTGGAATGAACTTATAAGAATACTGTCAAGAGAGCTAAAGCTCCAAATTAGCTGCAGCTTTAAAAAAAAAAAAAAAAAAAAGACCAAACAAAACAAAGTGCTAAAGACAACCACTACTCCCTACTTTAAAATTATATTTAAGGCTCTATAACCTCTCCATTTTCTCCAAAATCACCACAAAAACAAATAAGCAAAAAAGACAAACAATACAACAACAACATCAAAATGAGGAAGGTTTAAAGTTAACAGTGGATAATAAAGAGAAAGCAAAACTCTCTAACTCCTACGTTGTTCCTGGCTTCTCCATCAAGGAGAATGATCATCAGACTTAAATGGGGAGAAGAAATTAAACTCTAAAATGGATAAAAAAAAGATGTAATAGAGGAATTCACTGATCTATTCTAAATGAATTAATGTACTGGGATGGGCAAATTAGATCCTAGGAAACCAATAGACCTTGTAGGCAGGGCATAGAATTGCTCTCTGTGGATAGCGGAGGAATCAAGAAGAATGGAGAAATACTAGAAAGATGAGATGACAAATGCAGCATAAATTTTCCAAAAGGAGAAGAAGGCAGACTTTCCAAACTACAGAATGGTGTTTTGAAAAGATATTCTAATGGATTATTAAAAGGATAGTCTTCAAGCACTTTTAAAAGAACATAGTAACCACTAGAAGTCAGCTTAAATTCACTAAGAATAAAGAAATCAGGTGGTGTTAGCTTAATTTACTCTAATAGATTTTCTAAACATTAAAGATCCATAGCTACAACTGGCATTCTTAAGATCAAAATGGAGAAATATGGGCTGACTCACAGTGTCACTGGGTGGCCTAGTAATTGGTTGAACAATACCAAAGGATGGTAATTCATGAAGACATGAACCTGGAGGGTGGATACCATACATCATGTCACAGGGTTCTATCCATGGCCCTGATATTTTTATTAGAAATGTGGATGACACAGAAGGCAGGGATATCAAATTTGTAGATGACAAGAAACCAGAAAATAAATGTTGCATGACGGAATCAGAAACCAAATAGACCAACAGGTTTCAATGACAGGATTTCAAATCCTCAAGTGAATCTTGTCTTTTTCCTGGACCTCTAAAGAAGATTCTGTAACCTTCTTCAGAAAAAAGTCATGAAATAGTTTAACAATGACCACTTGGCAGTGATAGTGTCAAGGTGATTCAAGCATCAGATGGGTGGTTGAGCTAAATGACCTTTAAGGTCCCTGCCAACCCTGAGTTTTTATGACTACAATTTTAAGAATCATTCTCATTTTCTGAGATCTCAAGAAGAGATTTCCAAGCTTTCCTTGGTAACCCACAGAATGTTTAACAACACTAAGGATAACATTTTCTCTTTGTCTTGATTTTGATATATTTTAAAAATATTATTTTTTCACCTTATGTCTTTATTATGTTTCTCCTACTAGCAGATAGTCTATCTAAAAATGTGATGGCACAAATGAGCATTCCACATCTGAAAAAATTTCCCTGTCAAAATGCTTTAGATATGTAGGGAACTGCATTCATTATATGTTCTCACAATATCCCAGGGATAGCCACTGAAGAATTAATTTAGGGTCACAGCAGAGCCACTGAACTTCTTTCTAAAATGACTAAAACCACCTCCACATGGCTGTCCTTCATTGAAAAATTTTATAAAGTAACACCCCTCAAAATAACCCTCAAGCTCAAAAGCATAGTTTAATGTAAGTATCCCATCAAAAGCAACTGAATACATTCAGCAAAAGATGAGATTTCTTTTTTAAAACAAGATTTTCTCCCACTTACTCATTTATCTCCAAGGCCTCGTGAGCTGCAGAAATCCTAGCTTGGGGGTTTCTCTCTCTCCAGGCTTTCTGCATTACTATTTTAGAGAAATAGAAAAGGCAAGTCAATCATTACACATCACTAGGAATTCTCACTAGGACAATAGCTAAAATTAATAGCTTTCAGCTTGAATTACAAAAGAATATTTCATTTACCAAGAGGATCAGCCTTGATCTCCAAAGATACAGAAATATATTCAATTTTGCTACTTGTTTCTGATATCAAACCTTTCTGTGCTCCTAACACCACAGGTTTAAATCTTAAAGACTAAAGAAATAAAGGAAAGAAACGGCACTTTAACAGAGCTTTATATTTCTTTTTCTCATTCATCTAACATTTGGTGTTAGAGAACCTATATTATTTTACACATTAGAGATAACATTGCTACTATTCTCTTCCTTCCACTTCAACACAATATAATTTCTATCTGTCATTTTCCCAAGCACTTGCTACAGGCTCTGGATAACAGACTCTTTGGAAACCATTTGAAGAATTATGAATTGGGTCAGAAAACAATGTTTTAGTCTTTTGCTTAACCTGCTTTTCCTATTTCCAAAATTTGCCTGCAAGTCAGTTTTTATATATCAGTGTAAATTTTGAATATAAAATGGGAAGCTTAATGCTTAGAATATTTATTGCACAATAGCGTTCCACAATGGCAAAGAGTGCCTTTTAAAAATAAGTAACAATCTTCTTATTTAATTTGTTTTATAAGTTTGAATTTTATAGTCAGTTTCCTAAGAACATGTAGATATTCCTTTTTTAAGAAGCATTTTTTCATTACTTACTTTGAATAAGTTTGATATATAGAAATATCTGTAGTAGAACTATTTGGAACTCATGCAGTGTGAATAAAAAAGTTCTAAGAAAAGGTAAACAGAGTCTTCTCCAGGATGGAAAACAAATATGGACTTCAATTGCCAAGACCATGTCCCCATTCAATTCTAGTGAACCTACAAATAGGCATATAAATCATTATGATATATTCATAAAGCATTTGGATTCATTGTATCCAAATTTCTAATGAGAATATCATCAAGGAGACCACACACTTTCTTCTGTGTCAAACAAGGATTCAATTAGCTTCATGTAAGTATCTATTTCTTTAAAATATTTGAATCCAACTTTGGTATATTTTTAAAAATCACATTTAAACTTATAATGAGGAAACTTGTTTCTACATTAATGGTTCATTGTGGTAAAGCATTTACTTTAGTATCAGAATCTGGGGTCTTACTAGTCAATCACTGTAGTTTTTATAGAGCAGATATTCTAAAAATAGAAATCATGGTACTTATAACAAATATACAAACAAAACCTTCCCACCCAGTAACTATCCAAATATGCAAGGATTTTCCATACTTGCATCTGCAGGACGCAGATGGTCTGAGTCACAAGTAAAGAATGTCTGGTGGTCCTGGGCAGAGAGATTCATGTCATAGTAAGTCAGAGGCTCTCGTCCCGTCACCCAAGTGTACCTGCAAAGGGCAAATAAGACAATTGAACATTTTTGAGAGAGGAAAAGAAGACCTACAAAATATTAAGCTGCTTAAAGATTGAAATATAAACCATTAACCAAATACTAAATCAACTTTGCTGATGAATGCAATTTTTTTTTTAATCACTCTATTCTCCTTTCAGGAAGTATATCAGCAGAGAAAAATGTAAACATTTTATCCCTATATTTCAGTTTTAAAATTTTACTAACACTAGCTATTGAAAAACCTTTCTTAATCACTATTATGAATAGACATTTCCCAAAAGGTATGAAAATCCTAATTTGTCTAATTACTTTGGTAAATTAAATTCCAGCATAACTTCTATGGCATCTTTATAACCACATTCTAACTAAGCGTAAAAATGCTTTGATTCAGGAGGTGGGCAAGACAGCAGTATGGGGAGGTGAGGAATTTAGTTAGTCCCCTAGAGCAACCAGTAAATAGCCAGGAACAACTAGAAAATAGTCTGGAACAATTGATGGGGGGACTTCTGGGGCCAGACAACATCATACACCAGTCAGGAATGGGTGGAAAGGCTGAGATCATAGCATAGAACTGCAAGTAAAGCTTCCCAAACTGCGGAGCTGGCACCCCACCCCCACTGGCATGGCAGGCTGAATTGCAAAACTTTGCTGTGGGAAAAAGAAGCAGTTACTACCAGAAGCAAGGGAATGTAACTCAACCAAGCTCCAACTGTGGTTTTAATTAGCAAATCTGCATTACTGAATACAGGCTATGGGCACAGATAAACCTGGAGCAAGCAAGAAAGTAACCTGGAGGTTTATGCTGGCAGAGAAGAGGCAGTGCTGGAGGAAAAAAATACATAAATAAATAAAAACAGACGCTTTTGGAGTCCACTAAGATCAGAATATTGGAAAAGGGGCACAAAACTGGGTACCAATTCTGGTTTTTGCCTGGTGAACTGGAGAGTTGGGGACTGGCTCTGAAAGGGGACTCCTTCCTTTCCCCCCCCTTTTTTTTTTTCCTCTCATTGTAAGTAGCTCATTAGAGAAAGCCTCAGGCATTTTCAGTTGTCAACACTGACCCAAGCAAGGGTGGAGTTAAGATAGTCAGAGAGTCCAAGGAAAAACTCAAGTGTAGGAGATAATCCCCTAAAGGGCTTATCTTCCCTAAGAAAAGAGGGCAGTGGGGCCCAGTTCATGTGGTGGCCCTCCCTCAAGAGAACTCAGACCCCAGGGCCAGGGAGGGGGCGGACAGAGAAACAGCTTAAGCTTGGCTTCTGACACCTTCAGACCCTTGCTGGGACAGGGCCCACTGAGAATTAAATATACCACACCTCTTTACATTGCCGGGGAGCTGCAGGCTGACAAGCACCACCTGCTGCTAGGCAGGATAGGAAAAGCAGAGTCTAGAAGTCTCACAGGAAAGTCTGACAATCTACTGGGTGTCACCCTCAGGGAAATCTGATACTGAATACAGCCTCCTCTTGAGACCTGGGCCCATCTGGTCTGGGAAAATCTGATTGGGGTAATCAAGGAAACCAGATGCCTAGACAACAAAAAATTATAAATCACACTAGGAAAAACAAAGATAATGGCCCAGTAAAAGGAAAAAACTTACACTTCAGATACAGGAATTGAAACAGCTAATTATTAACCAAACAATCTCCTAAATGAATTAAAAAATCAAATCAATGAGTTGAGGGAAGATATGGCAGAAGAGATGAAGGATATGAAGAAGTCATTGGGCAAACATGAGGAAGAACTCAAAAGTTTGAAAAAACAATTGGCAGAACCTATGAGAAAGAAAGGCACAACAGAAGAGATGAAAAACACAATGTAGACAGCAGATTTGAAGAGGCAGAAGAAAGGATTCATGAACTGGAGAACAGGACATCTGAAATCCTACACACAAAAGAACAGATAGAGAAAAGAATGGAAAAATATGAGGAGAGTCTCAGGGAACTGAATGACAAAATGAAGCATATGAATATATGAGAGAAGGGAAAAGTGGCAGAAAGAATCATGGAGGAAATAATCACTGGAAAATTTCCCATCTGTTATGAAAGACATAAAATTACAGATCCAAGAAGTGCAGCACACCCCAAACAGAATAGATCTAAGTAGACCGACTCCAAGACACTAACAATCAGATTATCAAATGTCAAAGACAAAGATAGAATTCTGAAAGCAGCAAGAGAAAAACAATCCAAAAGGAAGCCCGATAAGACTATATGCGGATTTTTCAGTAGAAACCATGGAGGTGAGAAGGCAATGGTATAATATATTTAAGATATTGAAAGAGAAAAATTGCCAACAAAGAATTCTATATCTGGCAAAACTGTCCTTCAAAAATGAGGGAGAGTTTAAAATATTTTCAGACAGACACTGAGAGAGTTTGTGAACAAGATAACTGCTCTACAAAAAATACTAAAGGGGCACTACAGGCAGAAAGGAAAAGACAGGAGAGAGAGGTTTGGAGAAAAGTGTAGAAATTAAGACTATCAGTAAGACTATAAAGAGAGAGAGGGAAAAAATAAAAATAAAGTAAGATATGACATACAAAATCCAAAAGACAAAATGGTAGACAGTAGACATTATGTTGAGTATAATTACCCAGAAACAAAAGGATAGATACTGTATGGTTTCACTAACACGGACTAACAATGATGAGCGAAATTTGAGAGTTCAGAACATAGGTTATCAGGAGATAGAAAGAGGTTTAAGATCAGGCATTTGATGCTGAAGACTTGAGTACAGAAGTTTCAACAGGATTGAGTACATAGATCCAGAAATGGATAGCACAATACTCTGTGATGGCAGCACAATACTGTAAGTACTCTGAACAAAGATGAGTGTGAGTATGGTTGAAAGAGGAAGGTCAGGGGCATGTATGACACCAGAAGAAAGATAGAAGATAAAGACTGGGATTGTATAACTTAGCAAAACCTAGAGTGGTCAATCATGATGATTAAACATGCAAATATAAGAATGTTTTTAAATGACGGAGAGAAAATGAATGTCACCATTGCAAAGTATTGAAAACAGGATGGTATGGGGGAAAATACAATCAATGTAAACTAGAGTCTATAGTTAACAGTAATATTGAAAGATACTTCCATTAATTGTAACAAAGGCAATATACCAAAGCTAAATGTTTATAAGAGGAGGAAATAAGGGAGTGATATGGGATTCCTGGTGGTAGTGATGCTATCTGAACTTTTCATTGTATTTTATTTTTATTTTTCTCTATCTTTTGCATTTTTACTCTTCATTTTTTCTCCTTTTCCTCTGTCTTTGGGGAAGAGACGGAAATGTCCTCATATAGATTGTGGTGGTGAATGCATAATTATGTGATTATACTGGGAATCATTGATTATTTACTTAGGGTGGATTCTATGGCATGTGAATAAAACTATTTTTAAAAAAAAGGGCTACAAATGCTGGATAAAATGTGGAGAGAGGGATGTACCTATCCTCTGTTGGTAGGGAAGTAGAATGATGTAGCCCAGCTGGAGAGCAGTGTGGTGGTTCCACAGGCAGCTAACTATGGGGTTGTCATATGGTCTTGCAACTCCATTATTGGATATATACTTGCAAGAACTGAGAGCAGGGACATGAATGGACATTGCACACTGGTGTTTATTTTATGACAGCCATAGTCACTATTTGCAATGGCTGGAGGTGGCCTAAAGGTACATCGACAGATAAACGGAATGGTGAACTGTGGTGTATACATACAATGGAACACCAAATGGCACAAGAAGTGAAGTTGTGAAGTATGCACCTAGGTGAATGGACTTTGAGGACAGTATATTGAGTGGAATAAGCCAGAATCAAAAAGACAAACATTATAACGCCTCACTAATATGGACTAACTATAATGTGCAAACTCTGAGAATGGAATCTGAGAGCATAGGTTATCAGGGGAAGGCTTATGGTATAAGCTCTTATAGCATTCACATCTATTCATGAGTTTAATGGACATCTTTAAATTCTGAGATGCTGAGCTGTTTGTGTATAACCTGGTCAGTCCCTGTAACTTCGGGTATCTGTGTGATACCTGAGACTCAGAGTCAGAGTTTGGCAGCTAGGAATGTCAGCATTACCCCATACAGCAAATGTTAAAAAAGGCAAAAAAGAGATCAGACTTCAATTAGAGAGATGAACAAAATGGACTTGATTAGAACTAAGGTAAACCAGACTAAAGGGAAAAGGATGATATTGATTATATCTTAAAACTTCAACTTCTGTGTGAAACCAAAGGAAGAAACATTTATTTGTTGCAAAATCTATACTTTCTGTAGCATGCTCTATAATTTAACTTGTATGGTCAGTTTATTCAAACACCGTAATTACATGGAAACTTGAATAGGGGGCGGATCTGGTTGGTTTGCACAGGGTAGTGCGAAACCCTGACACATCCCAGAGTAATTTGGGCAGAGAATAAAAAGTATTTGTAAACCCCCTTGAGGGCTTGGGGAAAAATGTGGAAATATTAAACTGCCCCACCTGGGGAATTCCTGGTATTTTTGCAAGCATTGGGGAATACCATTGTAGTAGGCCAAGTCCTCGATCTTGGGGCTTGCCCTTATCAAGCTTCTTACTGCAAAGGAGAGGCTAAGCCTACTTATAATGATGCTTAATAGTCACCCGCAGAGAACCTCTTTTGTTGCTTAGATGTGGCCTGTCTCTCTCTAAGCCCACTCAGCAGGCAAACTCACTGCCCTTCCCACTACATGGGACATGACTCCCAGGGGTATAAATCTCCCTGGCAATGCAAGACATGAACCCCAGGGATAAGCCTGGTTCCAGCATCCTGGAATTGAGAAAGCTTTCCTGACCAAAAGAGGGAAGCGAAATGTAACAAAATAAAGTTTCAGTGGCTGAGAGATCTCAAATGGAGTCGAGAGGTCATTCTGGAGTTTACTCTTATGCATTATATAGACATACCTTTTTAGTTTTTAGTGTACTAGAATAGTAGAAGGAAATACCTGAAACTGTTGAATTGCAATCCAGTATCCTTGATTCTTGAAGATGATCACATAACTATATAGCTTATATGTTGTAACTGTGTGATTGTGAAAACCTTGTGGCTCACCCTCCCAATATCCAGTGTATGGACAAATGAGTAGAAAAAAGGGGGACAAAAAGTAAATGAATAATAGGGAGGAAAGGAGTATGAGATGTTTTGGGTGTCCTTTTTTACTTTAATTTTAATTTTTATTCTTATTCTTATTTTTTGAAGTAATGAAAATGTTCAAAAAATTGATTGTGGTGGTGAATGCACAACTATGTGATGATACTGTGAACAATTGATTGAACACTTTGGATGACTGTATGCTTTGTGAATATATCTCAATAAAATTGCATTAAAAAAACAAAAATGCTTTGATTCTCTGAAAAGAATGACAATAGAAAAATTCTAAAAACTATAAATTTCTGTACATTATCTCAATGCCAATGCTAAAATATTTATAAAACAGAAAAATCAAAACATTTGAGGATAGTAGCAAGAACTGGAAGCACTAAACAAACTGTTACAATGGCCCCTAAATGAACTGGCCAAAATATGAGCTGCTGTCTTTGCTCTCTGAACCAGATCTATTTATTTTCTAAACTGTCAAAATGCTTACCGATTATATTCAGCACCCCTAAATAAATTTAGTGGATTTCGCCATACTTTGCATTCTGCAAGAGAGAAAAATATGAAAATGTTACACATAATAGTTCAGAGAGACTACAAGTTAATTAATTCAGCAAAATACCCTTCCTGTACATTTGATAAGATAATTTTATTCTTCATCCTCAACATGGGAAGCACCATGGAAGAACTCTGGGTGGTTAGTCAGGAAATGTGGCTTAGACACCAGGACTTTGGGAAGTTTCCCCTAATCTCTCTGGCCCTGAGTTTCCTCATTTGCTAAATCAAGGTACATGCCAAAATCAGCTAGCTCATAACTTCAATGGTCATTTCAGCAAGTCTCAATGGATTCTATGAATTTATTTCTAAAATTATAGGTAGAAAATATAGGTAGGCATAGGTAGAAGTAAAACTACTTCCTGTTTCTCTAAAACATGTATTTTTAAAAGAGCTTCACATGTGACAATCTAAACTTAAGCTCTAGAGTATAAGATGCAAAGACACTTAACCCCTAATAAGAGTTCATATGAATATTGATTTTGTGATAATTCACCATAGTCCATTTGGGAAAGGGAGTGATAAAAAATTAATAAATTAGCATTACTGTAGTGAGAAATGCTATGAAAATAAATTGTTTTAGGTACACAGACATAATGTACTAATCAACATGCTAATATCATAATGTCACATCTCTTTATTATATAACAACTATAGGACTTTAGAACCACGGGATTTTAACTTCGGAAAGTCAATTATTAGCTTTAAGACTATGTTACAGGATGTGTGTCACTAACTAGCTACAATTCCTTTAAAACAGCCTATGATTAAGACTTTCTATTGATTTAGAACACAATGAAATACAGAATACATCTGTTTAGATGAATAAGGTTTGATGAAACTATAAAATCACTTAACAGTACTTAAAACATCCAGTCAGCCAAAAAACACAAGCAGTGCTAAATACATACAAAAGTAAGCAATTAGTGCAGAAATCAAAAGACATGGTGATTCATTAGGTTTCTATCCTTGTTCCTGTACACTCAATATCTTTCCAAACATCTGTCCATCTACCCACCCACCCATCTATCCATCTATCCAATGAGCATTACTGTGAGTACCCAATGGGGGAAACAAACAAGTAAAAAATTACGAAATAGTACGATAATGCAAGAGAACATAAAGCACTATGGGAGCATCCTATGTAATCTCCATAAATACTTGTTAGAAAAAATGAATGAAGGTGAACACACAACAGGAGGACACATTTTTATTTAAAGAACATAAACTTATCTTTCAATTAGGGCAGAGTCCCACTTAAAATTTATTCAATGTTTATTAACTTAGATTCACTTGCCATTTAGGAAATGATCTTTGTTCAGTTAATTAAACATCTCAGAGAAACTGAGATTCAATGATTGCAAATGGCTGTCACTTTACATAGCACTAACTAGAAAATGACACTTTCCTTAAATAATTACTTTTTCTCCAGACATAAACCCCTGAGAGGAGTCATTAATGCATTGACTCCAGATCATGGCTTGAAACACACTGGTGAGCCAAACAGCCATGATCCCTTCTCCTAAGGCTTTTATAACTCTTAGAACCATACCACCTCCATCCCCTCCTCATAGAATCTCTTTCAAAATTCACGGTACTCTTTCTTAAAGCTTTTTGGACATTGCAAGGATTGTATTTAGCATATAATAAAAATGCACAAATATTTATGTACACCTAGCAATATTTACAATAAAACAGGGACTTTTGGGGAAATGACTCTCCCCCAATGAATTTCATCTGAACTATCAGTAAAAAGGTTATGGTAAATGTTTTGTCTCCAACAATTACATTAACATGCCACCTGGAAAGATAAGCACTATTCAAACATTGATTGATAAATTACAAAGCAAATTGCCTTCAATTAAAATTTCAATTCTATTATATATCAGATGTAAATTAAATTATTTCTAAACAAAAATAACTCCAACGAGGAATAGTGTGTATACCTAAAGTAGTTACTAAAGATGCTATCTATACTTAGGAAGTGCCACAATATAGCCAGCAGAGGGTGCAGCAAACATTATAAAATATAAGTTGCTTCAATGGCTTCTATTACAGAACAGAACTTTAAAAAAAAAACATTATTGTTAACATTTGCATCCTATGTGTGTTTTGTACTTAGTTTTCTTAAACTATCCCTGAAACTTAGAAATGAGGATTTGAGAAATTGAAACAAATATAAAATAGTCTGAGCGAAAGAAAACATGAAGAGATAGATAAGAAATGTCTTCATTAGTTATACGTTTTAAATTGAGGGTACAGAGCAGGCATAATTTTATTTGAAGAAATAAATAGAGCAGTAGCAATCTAGAGGCCAAACATGGACACATGTCAAAGTTTCATTTTAAATTAGGTCCTAGCTATGTTAGTTTCTTCTTTACGGCTTTCTTCCCATAATTTTATCTTTATTGAAAAACTCTTACTCTGGAATCACTTTAAGGAACATAATCATATGTTCCCAAACATCAGGCTGTCTAATAGTTTGGTGATATGGACAAAGGGTGTAAATGCCAAACATATTAGAATAGGAAGATTTAAGTCAAGAAACTAAACTCAAGCCTACAGAGGGTAAAAATTTTCCACATGAGGCTATTTTATCTTATTTGTGCTTTTAAAGAGTAAATTCTATATTTCAAACCAGAGTTAAGATTTTCCCTCCAAAAGGAATTTTCCATTCTTCTTTAACATCAACTTACGCTCTTCGGAAGCACTTAAAGCTGACTGGGACTTCATCAAGGGCTTGCTTATGTCATTAATAGTTTAGTTAAAAATATGCTTCTGCTACAATGATCAACCTCTCCATGGCTTCCATTTCCAGGAGTTTACAGTAGTGACAGAAATGCTGACCACATCTCAGCATGCACAAAAGAATGTAATTCAAGAGAAAGAGAAGCAGCAAATACTGGAATAACATTTATTTAGTCCCAAAGTCTGCAAGACAGATCCCCTGCCTCCCACGTTTGTCAAATGGGCTGATTACAAAATTTCTGTGCAGGAGACAAAAATATATATATAATGCTTACTACCATCAAGGACTTCTAAAACATAGCTCCGATCTTCTTTTCAGCATTCCTTCTCACCATTCTCCACAAAAAACCTTCTCTCACAATCATACGTTTTTCATACCTTTTCATATTCAGTTATTCTTCCAGAATGCTCTCCCCATCACTCATAAATGAGTGGCTACTATGCATTAGTCCAGCATTAGGGCCCTGGGTTACAAAAAAGATATACCTGATTACCTGGAAGAGCTTATAGTCTTAGAGGTAGAAAGATGAAGAGAGCATTGAACCTGGCATCCAACTAAAGAAGCTCTACAGAAGGAATAAATGTTCTGAGAGAACCACAGATTTTTTTCCTTTGTCACAGTCTTCAAGAAAAAGAGAACTTAAGGGCTTTTAACAACATAGAAGGAAATATTATTCTACTTTGAACTTAGTTCCTAAAATGTTTTTTATTCCCCTAAAATAAAAAAAAAATTAAAAAAATTAAAAAAAAAGATAAAATCCCTACTCATAGAGCCTTCAATACATATAAATTACTAAGTCACAGCCTAGGAAAATTTATTAGACTAAAAAATTACCACCTCTTCTCAGAATCTAAAATCTGATAATGATAAGAACATTACTACAAACAGTATCAGCAGTAACTTCTGTCTTAACTATAGCTTGACTTACATTTATCTTTTCTATAAAGGAACTCAAATCTCAAGTATTCTATGCCCCTAACATAAATTAATGAGGCCCTTTTTACAGAAAGAGAAAAGTAAAGCACAGAAAAGCTAGATAACCTTTCCAGTATCCATTATAAGTGAGATTCAGGCCTGGGGTGCTTGCTCAACTTTTAGACACCATCTGCAAAAGAAATGCTTTCCTTTGACATCATGTTCTGAAAATCCTCTGACTTCATCAGTCAGATTTTCCACTAGGGAAGCAGTGTTGAAAATATCTTCCGGTGTAATATTAGGCACTTTTTAATAACACTTTTAAAATACTTTAGATCCAAAATACAACCGAAAAGAGCCCACAATAGAAAATTTCTGAACATGTGATTCTGCGTATAATATTTATTAGCTTTCATGCTTTAGAATTAATAACTAATTCCATACATCAAACAGATCTATTTAAGTCATCAAGAGTAGAAAATACATCCATTTTCTTAAATAATTTACCTTTAACTGTTTTCATAACTTTTCAAAATTGTTTTGAAATAATGATTAGAGGTATAGACATTAAGTAACAAGTAGGTGGCTTTCAATTCAACAAAAAAGTTGCTCACTCAAATCCTTTTATGGACTGAGGAAAAAGATAAGTATGATTTTTAAGACCATTTTTATTGATCTTCTTTGTTCAAGACAGTGTACTACTTGCATCTCTCATATATTTCAAATGGTCATTTCTAACCTATGTCAATCAACTCTGCCAAATAATATGGAAATCATTAAATAAATGATCACCAGGGACTAGAACTGTTGTAGGCATTTGCACCATTTATCTGGAGATCTAATCTATACTAGCAGACAAATTAAGAGATTTTAAAAGATATTATAATAATCAACTAAGATAATTACTTTCAACAAAACCATTAGACTTTGGCAAGTGCAGGCTGAGATTTCCTTCATTGAGACTATTGGAGAGCAGCCCCAAAGGTCCTTGACAAGTAGCAATTTGCAGTTTTGCTGAGGGATATATTTGAAATGTAAGCAGTGAAAAGCCTGTATGCAAAAGTGAGTCACTGAGCCAGTGAGTGAGCTTTGCTGACCTCTCGGCCATATCTCCCAAGTGGTTGTGCCATTCTCCCCAACCATTTTCATGAAGGAGCCATTTTATCTGAGGATCAAGTAAGATAATACATGTAAAGACAACAGCAGGCATTAAGAGTGTTAGTTACTTCAATGAGGAAAATTACTTGTCCTGGTGGTCTTAGAATTCAAGAATCTATGAAAGTTTTAGGAGGTATCCTTATACTTTATTAAATTTCTTCATTTCCACTGCTTTTCTTTAACTTATTCAATCAGTGCTTGAATTGCCTCTAGGGATTATTAATGTAATGAACTTCAATTTAGAATTCAATCAGAGATGCTTATCAAAATTAAATGAGATTAAAGCTAGATGATTTGAGACAGGAAGCCAAGAGACTATAACAAAAGCTTGTCTAAAGGTCCAGCTCTATTCAAGAGGCTATTAAAGTGTTTCAGAGAACTTAAACTTGACTTTGGCAAGGATACCTCTCATGTGATGGAGTACCTGGCACTTTTCCAAGTATTGTGAAGAAGGGGAACATTGCAAACCTTTGTCTTTAAGGCATCTTATTTGAAAATAGGGCCTGTTATCAAACAGATGTTACCATAAACCCAAATTCAGAATGTTCCTGAACCCTGAGAATCCCTTCCCTTAAGAGAGGGAGAAGTTGGCCAAGTTTTAAATCCCTATGCATTCTCAGCTCATAAGCTAAGTTGAATTGAGAAATGGCGGTGAGAAATGTGGTAAGGTGGCAAATATACCAGCAGAGCTTATCAGAAACAGTATATTTGAGAGCCTGGCTGCCACCCCACTGTTCTGAAGGGGTTGAGCATGTACCCCGGAGATGGAAGGGAATCCGGGAGCTGCCCGCCCTCGACCTCCAGGGCAAACTCACCCTTTCCATGCATGTGGGCTGCTCCGCTCTCCCAGCCCGAGACCTCCTGACTCCAGACCTCAACCTCCATGGCTCTGTCTTTGAAGAGATTCAAAAGGAAGAGATTTTTCCTTTAATTTTTTCCTTGTCTGTCTCCTCCAGTCCAGACCGGCAATGGCTCCATCTATAAAGATCTCGCAAAAATTCTGTTGGCTTTGCATGAAGCATGCAGGGGTCAAAGCCATCAGACAATAGGAGTTTCCACAAATCCTTTCTGCTTAACTCCTTATCCAATCTTGGCTTGTCCTCAGGTTGGGCTGTAGCTTCTGGGATTCTACCCACTGGAAGCCCGTAATTTTCCAAGCCATCAACTTCTGGTTTCTTTGAACCCAAGAGTTCAGTTCTAAGTTTATCTCTCTCTGCTCACATTTTACTATAAGCTGCAAGGAGAAGCCAGGATACGTCCTCCACACGTAGTCTGGAGATCTCCTCAGCTAAGTATTCCAAGTTGTTGCTTCCAGATTCTTCCTTCCATCTGACACCAGGACTCAATTTTGCCAAATTCTCTGCCACTTTAAAACAAGGATCGCCTTTCTTCCAGTTTACAACACATTCATCATTTCTGTTCAAGTCCTCATCAGAAGTATCTTTAGAGTCCATATTTCCACAAACAGTCTCTTTAAAGCAGTTTTGGCCTTTTCTATCAAGCTCCTCACAATTCTTCCAGAGTCTTCCCCTTATCCATTTGAAAAGCCGTTCCAACATGTTTGGTATTTGCAAACTCAGCAGCAAAAGCACCCCACTTCTCTGGTACCAAAATCTGTCCTAGTTTGCTAATGCTGCAGAATGCAAAACACCAGAGATGGATAGGCTTTTATAAAACGGGGGTTTATTTCACTACACAGTTACAGTCTTAAGGCCACAAAGCGTCCAAGGTAACACATCAGCAATCGGGTACCCTCACCGGAGGATGGCCAATGGCCTCCGGAAAACCTCTGTTAGCTAGGAAGGCAGCTGGCATCTGCTCCAAAGCTCCGGCCTCAAAACGGCTTTCTCCCAGGATGATCCTCTCTAGCAAGCTTGCTCCTCTTCAAAACATCACTCCCAGCTGCACTCTCTTTTCTCTCTTTGAGTCAGCTCATTTATATAGCTCCACCCATCAAGGCCCACCCCAAATGGGCGGGGCCACGCCTCCATGGGAACATCTCATCAGAATCATCTCCCACAGCTGGGTGGGGCACATTCCAAGCAAATCCAACCAGCACCAAAACTTCTGCCCCACACAAGACTACAAAGATAATGGCATTTGGGGCACACAAGTTAAAAAAATATATGAACAATCTGCCTTGTAACAGTAACCTTACCTCACCCCCATCTCCTACCCCAGGTGCTTAGGTAAGCAAGGTCTTTCCAGCTTTTAAATAAAACAAGTGGTTCTTTAAGGAAAGAAACCACACTATCAGGTTTCATGTTTATAACTGAAATTTTCAATTTATTTTTAGTTTTCAAATATTTTCTCAAAATAAAACAATGTCATTATTATGAGGATTAAATGAGATAATACATGTAAAGACAATAGCAGGCACTAAGAATGTCAGTTACTATATAGCCTCCAATGGGGAAAATTATTAGCCTTTCGCTAACAACCATGGGTCTTTGTTAATCACATTGTCTGATATAAAATTCAGCAAAGAGTTGACCTAGGAAACTCCAAGAAAATCAAGAGAGTCATCCTTCAATTATTAAGGAAGTAAGTATTTTAAAGCAGATTTTTCTATTTTAAGGAAATGCATCTATTTCCCCAGGTTTGGACCTTCTTTTTCCTTTATGCATAGCTGAAACTGGACTATGAAACAGGAAGTGATTAAGGGTAAAGATAAACATGGACAATGTATTTTTATAATATTTTTCTTATTTAAAAATAAAAATCACTAAAAGAATAGAGAAGCAAAAAATGGCATTAGTCCCATGGTATCTAGTACAGCAGCTTCCATACCAGCATACATGTTTGTTGGACTGAATTAGCCAAATATTAGAAGCACAAATGTCGAGGAGAAGTGGGCAGATTGAGCCCTAAAAATAATACAGACAAGTTAAATTTTCTTTAATCTAACTATTTGAATGTTTCTATGCAATTGGATCATAAATGCTATATCTACTACATAGGAAATGAATAAAATGTGGAATGCTTAGTAGGTACTCAATAATGCTCATAGAATTCCATTAATAATAACATTTAAAAGCTCAGTCTTAGAGTAAAACTTGGTAGAAATAAAACTGAGAATCCCCCCAGCTATTATTATTAAATGTAGTTTTATATAGAGCTTAAGTTCTCCCTTTGAAGCTGCTGCTGTAGCAACACTAAGAATAGCACCAAGATTTATGTAATAAACAAACAGACTTCTAACCAAGGCATCCAAGAAGAGAGGCAGGAAAATAATAGCGACAATATGAACTCTTTATTTCATCAGGAATGATGTCAAGATATTTACACTGGGTAGAGAGAGAACTTTAGTGTAAAAATGAAAATATAAATAATATATTCACTATAAGGAATGGCCTTTAATGAGGGTGCTTTCTGTTTTCAATTTGTTAATTTTCTACAATGTCATTCAAAGATTATAATGACTGCAGTCAAACAAAAGCACATTTAATCTGTGGAGCCTTCACAGCAGATGCTAAGTGGTGGCAATTATCCACAAGTGTTTATGTGATAATAAATGAATGCTCAAGATTCCTTATTAGAATAATATGTAATATTCCTTAGAGTAGCTGGTTAAAGTAATGTTTCTCTTTGCTCACATTTCTCTCTGTTTCTTTCACAAAGCAGATCAATTTCCAAAGTTTCAGACTATTTTGTTATCTAGTGGTTCCATCTCTCATACATGTACCCTTTAGAATGAAATAAATGTATACTAGAGCTGCCAGTGCCACTCATGGCTGCTGGCAATGGGTCTATTAAAAGGGCACTGAGGAAGAAAGAGTGGAGTGAGATGCTTCAGGGCTCTGTCCACCCACAAGAAGCACTGAACAACCAGCAAGAACTGACGAAAACATTTTTCTCAAAGATCCAGCAAACAGTTAAAGGACTGCAGTAACAGGACAAGTGCAGAATCAACAAAAAGCATACTTAAAAGCAGTAAGATCTTCTGGAGCCCTGCCAGCCCCTTGCTTACACATGAGTAGCATAGAGCCCTCAGTGTAGATATGTGGTCCCTGAAGCAAGCAGAGTAACCCTCGTACACATACCGGGAGCATGTATGTCTGGCCCAATCTGTCTAGAGGTGGCCTGAGGGACTTACCATCCCAGAACTAGTCCTGTATGTAGAAAACTCATGTAATTCGCCTACAGAATGCTGTGGGAGAGCAGTCACATCATGCTGCCTGGGGCAAGGGCTTGCTGGCTATAGAACACACCGTGCAGTGCCTGGGACCACGAAGAAACTTGTTCCTAGGGAAAAGGGGACATTTGGAACCATGTAAACAGGGGAATTCCTAGGGCCACACATGCATGCCAAAAACAAAATTCATGCAGAGAAAGGATCAGGGAGGCCTCTGAGTTTTGGTATCCCATTGGATACCAAAGCCCTGAAGGAAAGCACTTGCACAATGTACAAGAACTAGGAAAGGTGTTTTCTTTTTTTCCTTCTGCATTTTTGTTGTTGATAGCTCCTGGCAATCAAGGAAAGCTATGTCATAATACTAGCTGGATACAAGCGCAAGAAACAAAAAGCCTCAGAGTCTAAATACCAGTGGTAACACATTAAAATATCAAAACATCCAGGTCAGCAAAAGGTCGCAAAACATAACAAGAAAGAGGAAGTGATGGTCCAAGCAAAGGACAAGATTAAAGCATTAAAAACCATCAATGAAGAGGACCAGATCTGGGACATACCAGACAAAGATTTTTAAAACAATGTTCCTAAATATGCTCAAAGAACTAAAGGAAAACATGGACAAACATCTAAAGGAAATCAGGAAAACTAGATAAACACAAAGAGAATATCAAAAAAGAGATGGATATCATGTAAAGGAACCAAACAGAGCTGAAGACCACAGTAACAAAAATTAAATTTGCTAGAAGGGTTCAGTAACAGATTGGAGCTGGCAGAAGAAAGAATCAGAGACCTTGAAGATAGATAAGACAACTGAAATCATTCAGTCTGAGGAGCATAAATAAGAAAATGAAGAAAAGTGAACAGAGCCTGAGGAACCTGTGGGACATCAACAAATGCACCAATATACATATTATGGGAGTTCTATAGGGAGAAGAAAGAGAGTAAGAGACAGACAATATTCAAAGAAATAATGCCTGAAAACTTTGCAAATTTAACAAAAGACATGAATACACATATCCAAGATGCTCAACCAATCCCAAACAGAATAAACCCAAATAGACCATGACACAGCATATTATAATCAAACTGTCAAATGCCAAATGATAGAGAATTCTGAAAGTGGCAGGAAATAAGCAATGTGTCAAGTACAAGGGAGCTTCAATGATATTAAATGCCAATTTCTCACTGGAAACCATGGAGGAAAGAAGGCAGTGGGATGACAAATTAAAATGTTAACAGCAAAAAATTGCCAACCAACAATTCTCTATCTGGCAAAACTGTCTTTCAAAAATGAGGAAGAAATTAAGACATTTCCAGATAAACAAAAGCTGAGGGAGTTTGTCACCATGAGACCAGCCCTACGAAGAGATGCTCAAGAGAGTTCTGTGGGTTGAAAGAAAGGACAAATAATAAACTGAAGCTGCATGAAGAAATAAAGGTCTCCAGTGAATAAATCCCAATACAATTGTATTTTTGTTTTGTAACTCCACTTTTTGCTTCCTGCAGGATCTAAAAGGCAAAAGCATAAAATTTTATGATAAATCCATGGTTTTGGATTCACAATGTATAAACACGTAATTTGTGACGAGAACTAGATACAGGTGGGGGAATGGATGGGGTACAGGAACATAGCTTGTGTATACCATTGAGGCTAAGTTGGTATCAAAGCAAATGAGATTGTTATAGACTTAGGGTGACATATTTAAGCTCTATGGTAACTACAAAGAAAGTATCAGAGAATATGCAAGCTCATAGAGACAGAAATTATAAAACAGGTTGCCAGAGATGGGGGGTCAGGGGAATGAGGAGTTAAGTATAGGGTTTCTGTTTGGGGAGATGAGAAAGTTTTAGTAATGTAAGGTGGTGAGGGTACTGCAATATTATGAATGTGATGAATCCCATTGAATTGTGTACTTCGGAGTGGTTGAGATGGGAAAGTTTATGTTGTATATACGTTTCCACAATTAAAGGGAACAAAAAGAAAGAGCAACAAAAGAGACAATGGCAATTAAATGCAATACATGTGCCTGCATGGGATCTAGCAAGGGAGGGGAAAAGGATCAAGGGAAAAATGGAATACAGACTAGAAATTTTATATCAATGTTAAATTTCTTGAACTTGATAACTTCACTTAAGCAATTACAAAAGTGAATATCTTTGTTCTTAGGAAAGGTACATGGCAGTATTAAATATTCAAGAACACGATGTATACAACCTACATACAAGTGTTCAGAAAATGGATTGATTGATAAATAGGCAGACACACAGATAAATAGATAGAATGAATGATACAGCATATGTGGCAAAATGTTAAAGTTGGTGGATTCGGGTATGAGAAGGGGGTTAGGGAGGGGTATATTAGAGTTTTTGTTTGGGGTTTGTTTTATTTTTGTAACTGTCCTGTAAGTTTGAAAGTATTTCAGGATAAAGAGTGTACTCAATCAAAATCAGGAACAAAATAAATTTACAATGCTCCTTGATGCTCATTACCTGGCTAGACAGCTGTGAAATGTGGACTGAGTTATTCTAGTTAACCTACTTTTTTAATTTCTTCCTCTTAATCTCTTAAGATCTCAGAACCGATGCCCTCTCCTCCATGAAGCAAATCTTTTCCCCCAGTTTGAGTCAAGAACCTCTCCTTTGTTCTCCATGACATTATATACGTTTCTCTCATAGGATCAGAGCACTTATCACTTTGAATCCTTCAGCAGACAGTTAAATGGGGACAAAGAGTTTGATTTTTTAGGGTCATAATATTTATAAGACCCTTACAAGGCCAGATGTATAATAAGTATTTAGGAAATGTTTACTGAATTGACTAAGAGACTGAGCTTAGGAAATTAGATTTTTTTCATCTTCTTTCAGGAGTAGAGAAAGTACAGGCCTGTATACATACACCCATTCAGTTGTTCACTGACTTTGAATGATACAGGGTCACTATGTTAGATTACATGCTAAAGATCCTACAATTTAAAAAATGTTAGCTTAAAAATTACAATTTATGTTGATAAGTGTTGCTAAAGATAAAAATACTAAGGATCTACAAAGGTGGAAAAATATTATACAACATCTCAAAGATGGCTTCCCAGGAGGTAACATTTGACCTGAGTTGTGAAGGATGAACAAACAAAAAGGAGAGGAAAACAGACTTCTAAGCAGAGTGGCATAAGAAACAGTGGCATGTTCAAGAAATGGTAAGTGGTGTCAGGTGACTAGAAAACTGGACATATAGGGGATGGAACTGGATGTGACAGAAGTCAATGTTGGCAAGACACGTTAGCAGCATCTAATACTGTACTATAGAATCTGGGCTTTATCTTTTTTTTTTTTTAATTAAATTCGGTTCTATTGAAATATATTCACATACCATACAATCGTCCATGGTGTACAATCAACTGATCACAGTACCATCATATAGTCATGCATTTATTACCCCAATCTATTTTTGAACGTTTCCCTTACCGGGCTTTATCTTTTATGGAATGAGAACAATGAGCCTTTTAAGCAGAGGAGGAGTATGATCAGATCTAGTTAGACCCAAAATTTTGCAATCAGCATGGGGGAAAATGGATTAGTTCAGCCAGTGAAATTTGAGAAACTCCCTAGGCTCAGGTTGGGAACATTAACCTAAATGACCATTAGCTAAATGAAATGAGAGAGAAAGTGAAATTAATCAAGATGCATTTTCTTTCCCTGACATGATACACCCTAGTTCTCTGATATAGGTTGCCAAAATAAAATAAAATAAAATAAAATAAACTACATTTACCTCTGAAGTCTAATTTTTAAATAGCAACGTTCTCACTGTCTTACAATAATAATAATTCAGAAAGAATAAGCAAATGATGTTGCAAATAGAAAGAATTTCCATACCTGAGACGCTTTGCCTATTGGAATCCGAGTCCCCATTACTGGAGTTAGAACTGTTGGAGGAGTTGTTGTCAACCCCTCCCAGAAGGGGGCGCAAGTGGCTTACTGAGACTTGTTCAATGAATGATGTTCCATACTTGCGAAAATACCACCATTCAAATATCTAGAACAGAAAAATAATAAGTGTGTTTATGATCCCTGTTATCATTTATGTCTCTTGTATACATACCCGTAAAATATGTTACAATTACTAATACCCACCTTAAGTACTTGATGGAACAATTTTATTCCAAAATTTTTTTTTAATTTGTTCCAAACATTAAAGAATTTAATCAAACTATATGCCAATTACATTTAAAAATTCTAAGTGTTGTCTTTACTTAATATTGTTATTCAAAAATAATTACAAATACAAAACATAACAAAAAAGGAACACTGGTAAGATCTCATTATTATTTTCTTCCAAAGTTACATTAATAATCAAATAAAATCACCATATCTGAAAGACAATCCTAATTAAGCCACTTTTAGAAGTATGGCTTATGATACATTCCAATTCTTGGAGCTTTACATTCTGATAAAACCATACTTTCATAAAATGTTTAAGATAGCAAAATACCACTGTGCTTTTATAAACTGCCTCTTTAGAGAAAGGCTAAATTTGTAGAAAGAGAGAGAGACATCCCGTTTTATGTACGGATGGAACACAAATGCTAAGAGATTCGTCAATGTCCCACTGGCTAAGAAGTGATTTATAAACACAAGCATGTGTTGTATGACATTAAAGTTTCTAGTTCACAAGCTTACCAATTGTTATACACTGTGGATTCCAAAAGAGAGAAGAAATAACTTTCATTAATAAAAGGAAAGTAATAATGCTCAAATGACTAGATGAAAATCAGGACTCCCTAAGCACTGGAAAAGCAGGCAACCTTCCCCACCCCTTCTTACCTAGATTCCTCTGCTTCTACAGAGAACACTGTTTCTCACAGTTGTTGAAAATTGCTCTCTCCCATATCCTTCTCTCTCCTTTCTGTTTGATATGAAATTTGTTCCTTAAGCAGTCAGAAATCTTTCCATGGAAGAATCTTAAGAATCAACTATATCCCAGAGTCTCATAGGATGTTTATATTATACTATTATAATATAATATAGACTATGGAGTTGATATAAAATTAATTACCTTTATCATTACTTATCATAAAAACAAGATTTTGCTATCCTGGAATGGACTTTGGGCTATCATATAAAACTGGTGTTTTCTCTCTTTTGCTCTTCCAAAGATTTCTTAAAAAAGACAGAAAGAATATCTATGAATGACCAGTAAGAACTACCATTCAATCCAAATGTTTCCAATCCTATAATAGGGCAATTTAATTTCATTCCAGGGTTACCTCTTCTAATTATATGCATTTTCACATTGCAACATTCAATTACAGGCAAACCTTGTTTTATCGCCCTTTGCTTTGTTACACTTCACAGATACTGAGTTTTTCACAAATTGAAGGTCTGTGGCAACCCTGTGTTGAGCAAGTCTATTGGTTCCAGTTTTCCAACAGCATGTGCTCACTTCATGCCTCTGTGCCACATTTTAATTAAAGTGTATGCACATTGCTTTTTGAGACATAATGCTACTGCCCCACTCAACAGACTATAGCATGGTGTAAACCTAACTTTTATATGCACTGGGAAACCAAAAAAATTGTGTGACTTGCTTTATTGCAATATTTGCTTTGTTTTGCAATGGTCTGGAACCGAATCTGCAATATCTCCAAGAGATGCTTGTACTTTAACTGGGCGGATTGGGGGTAATAAAATAGAAAAGCCAAGAAAGGATAGAACTAGTCTGTAACATCTGGAATGCTAGTAATAAGATAAGAGAAAGTTCAAGAATGGTAAATTTACAGATTGTGGAGATCCAAAATGGAGTGTGTAACCCCAGGTGAATTATTTAATATATTTGAACATCAGTTTCTTCACCTGTAAAGTAGAAATCACTTATCCTCAAGGGTTCTCACTTAATTTTCACAACAACTCCACGTAAAACACCTAGTTCAGTGCTTGCTGCACTATTGGTACTCAAAAGCAATAGCAAGGCTATATTTATTTTGTTAATGATGTACACACCTCCCAAGGGCAGCACACCTCACATACTGCCATGATGCACCCTCTTTATGGCACTCTACAATTAAAGCTAGTACAGTATCTTGTCTCCTAATAGGCTGTTGGCTAAAAACCCTAGAAAACAATTGTGAAAGGGAACTTTTCACCACACAGTCTTGACCACTCAATAAACCCCTCAAGAGATTCACAGCTTTGCCTTTATTGGAAGAGAAGTCTGGCTCCAAAGGATCCAGAGCATCAGTTACAGAACTGGCAAAGGCTCTCCATCACTTGTGAGGAAGGGCCTTCTTTGCCCAGGTCTTTGCTCTGCTTTCTATATTGTGCTGCTGGAGGCCTTGTCATCTCCCCCAGTTCATCCCTTCAATCACACAGCACTAGGTGCCCCACACCAGGCATGAGCTGCATTCCGGAGTTATAAAGCAGAGATATGGCTTCTGGCATGGCCTGTCTCAATCACAGAAAACTTGGGGTTCTTCAGAATCCTCAGTTCCTCCAGGAGAATTCCTGCACTAAAAGGGACCTTAAAGGACCATCTACACATCTAGAGATGAGGAATGAGGACTACCCATCAAGGTTGCAGTGACCTGACCAAAGTTATATGACTAATTGAATAATTGCTAAGCATGGAACCACAGCTCCCTAATCATACCAGGGCCCTACAATAAGAGGTCTTTTTGTAACTAACTCTCTTGCTTCATTTAAACAAACACAGAAAGACAGAGACTATAATTTCCTTTTTTAAATCTTCACTTCCAAGAGTCCTTTGACCCAGTGTCCCTCCATGCTTCCTTAACTATCAAAACCAATCCAGAAGTAGTCTATCAAATGGTACCCAATAATTCATCCTAAGGTACAATGAATTGTATTAACTGGACATTTTCATTATATTAGGAGACAGTCCTTTAACCGAGTATTTCTAATGCAGGAATAATATGTTTCAGCAAAAACTGGGTTGATCACACACTTGTTTGGGGGAAATGGAGAGTTTTTTTATGACAGTAGAGGTTCCAAAATTTATTGAATGAACACCTAGGAAAAGGAAGTAGGGAAGAGATTTGAAACCTTCTCAAACTGCAAATCAAGTCTTCTAAAAACAATCTGTCCCCTGCTCTTATCCTGAAACATGTCAGACTTTGAGCAGCACCTCACAGTATTTTAAAAGAGCTGCAAAGATCCAAATGGGCAGATGGTGTTACTTAATGTGCTCATATTTGGTGTCACTTTGAATTCTTCTCACTGGTGCATAACCTACAATGTAAACCTCAAAGCTCATAAACAAATTCAGATTTTAAAATCACTTCTTGGACATGCTAATAGCTTAGTGGGCTTACCACAGTGGAACAAATCAGTCTTTAACATGATACATAACCAAACAATCAAAATATAAATTTACACATTTCATAGGTAGTGGTTTTTTTCCTACTCATACTCTACCCCAAGAGTTATACACGTCAATTAAGAAGAGATTTAAACACTTCAATTGGGTTTGCATTTGGGGTGTCAAAAGTGACCCTACCATCTAGTTTGAAGATAAAAATCCCAATACACTTCATGATAGCTGAGTTTTGTGGCCTTGGTTGGTTCTCTTGATTCTCTGGAGCTGAGTTTTCTAATGTGTAAAATACAGTAATCCCTCAGTAAAAGTTTGATGGATGGATGATTAGAAGGTTGGATGGATGGATATTACGAGCTAACCTGGTTTATTTTATGAGATATAAACAAAGAGCAGGATCAATGAAAGGTTTTGTGTTCACTTTGTTTCTTTGTTAAAATACAGAGAGGTGCACATGTATTTGTGGAAGGGGAACCAATTCAGTGGAGAGGGAGAGACTAAGGATTCAAAAGACTATAAATAATCCAGGAGCACGATGACAAGAGTCCAAGGGGCATATCCTACCCTGAAAAGGTAGCCTACCACTTCTTCCTGTGAGACAGGAAGAAAGTGAAGATGAATGGAGAGAGACCTTCTCTTTTAGATAGTAAATTATGATATGGGCTGTTTCACAGGTAAGAAGGAAACAAAGGGATAAACTGGGTAACAATGATCTCTGTGGAAGTGCAGGTAAGGTTTATTGGCTGACAATAAGGGAGGTGGGGGTAGAATTGAGAATGTGAGGATTGAAGAGGTGGTTCAAACTATACCATGCAGAGAAGGGCCATAAACTATACTCAGGGCCCAGATCATATTTAAAACAAAGACCCATTTGCCTAGGATCCAATTACAAATGTTCAGTGACTTCCTCCATTACTATCTGACAAAAAGCAGAGAGGATGACATAAGAGGAATGGGGGCTAGGCTAGATATACAGGTTTGCTGTTGGCCTGAGGTACAAACTTGTTGCATCATTCCTTGCATTGACGGAACAAAATCTGGCAAAGGGAACATAAACAAGGTCCTTCCATCTATCTCTAATAGACCTAAAATCTGAATCTTTTCTGAAAGTGCCTAGATTTTCCCTAATAGGACATTCTCTTCCTCTTAAAGTGCATGTTCTCTATTTAATATACTTCTCTTCAGAGATCAGGGATTTTGCCATACCTTACATTTCACTAAAGAGTGTTTCAACATTCCCACAGAGCAGCACCTCAGTTAATTCTATGCCAATTCCATTAAGCTCATGGGAAATATCAAGATGGTAAAACCAGAAATTGGCAACCTTCTTCCGAAGGGTTAAAGCAAATGATGATGTTTGTATCACAGGAGGATACAATGATGGTAGAGCCTGAAAAGGAAATATGAAACTCTACTGCCGTCTACTCCCAGAAGAAAAGATGGCCAAATTGACACCTGCTCTAAGTCATCAAAAATATATCTAACAGTAAACAGTTTTTTGGCAAGAGGGGATCTTCTGGGCTTAAAAATAAACTAGAGGAGGCGGGGCAAGATGGCAGACTGGTGAGCTGTATGTTTTAGTTACTCCTCCAGGAAAGTAGGTAGAAAGCCAGGAACTGCGTGGACTGGACACCACAGAGCAATCTGTCTTTGGGCATACTTCATACAACACTCATGAAAATGTTGAACTGCTGAGATCAGCGAAATCTGTAAGTTTTTGCGGCCAGGGGACCCGCGCCCCTCCCTGCCAGGCTCAGTCCCGTGGGAGGAGGGGCTGTCAGCTCCGGGAAGGAGAAGGGAGAACTGCAGTGGCAGCCGTTATCGGAAACTCATCCTACTGATCCAAACTCCAACCATAGATAGACTGAGACCAGACACCAGAGAATCTGAGAGCAGCCAGCCCAGCAGAGAGGAGACAGGCATAGAAAAAAAACAACAACACGAAAAACTCCAAAATAAAAGCAGAGGATTTTTGGAGTTCTGGTGAACACAGAAAGGGGAAGGGCGGAGCTCAGGCCTTGAGGCTCATATGCAAATCCTGAAGAAAAGCTGATCTCTCTGCCCTGTGGACCTTTTCTTAATGGCCCTGGTTGCTTTGTCTATTAGCATTTCAATAACCCATTAGATCTCTGAGGAGGGCCCTTTTTTTTTTTTTTTTTTTTTTAATCCTTTTTTCTTTTTCTAAAACAATTACTCTAAGAAGCCCAATACAGAAAGCTTCAAAGACTTTCAATTTGGGCACGTCAAGTCAAGAGCAGAACTAAGAGAGCTCTGAGACAAAAGGCAATAATCCAGTGGCTGAGAAAATTCACTAAACACCACAACTTCCCAAGAAAAGGGGGGTGTCCGCTCACAGCCACCATCCTGGTGGACAGGAAACACTCCTGCCCATCTCCAGCCCCATAGCTCAGAGCTGCCCCAGACAACCCAGTGTGACGGAAGTGCTTCAAATAACAGGCACACACCACAAAACTGGGCGTGGACATTAGCCTTCCCTGCAACCTCAGCTGATTGTCCCACAGTTGGGAAGGTGGAGCAGTGTGAATTAACAAAGCCCCACTCAGCCATCATTTGAGCAGACTGGGAGCCTCCCTACACAGCCCAGCAGCCCAGAACTGCCCTGGGGGGATGGCACTCACCTGTGACATAGCACAGTCATCCCTCAACAGAGGACCCGGGGCGCACGGCCTGGAAGAGGGGCCCACTTGCAAGTCTCAGGAGCCATACGCCAATACCAAGGACTTCTGGGTCAGTGGCAGAGACAAACTATGGCAGGACTGAACTGAAGGATTAGACTATTGCAGCAGCTTTAAAACTCTAGGATCACCAGGGAGATTTGATTGTTAGGGCCACCCCCCCTCCCCGACTGCCCAGAAACACGCCCCACATACAGGGCAGGCAACACCAACTACACACGCAAGCTTGGTACACCAATTGGGCCCCACAAGACTCACTCCCCCACTCACCAAAAAGGCTAAGCAGGGGAGAACTGGCTTGTGGAGAACAGGTGGCTCCTGGACGCCACCTGCTGGTTAGTTAGAGAAAGTGTACTCCACGAAGCTGTAGATCTGATAAATTAGAGATAAGGACTTCAATAGGTCTACAAACCCTAAAAGAACCCTATCAAGTTCAGCAAATGCCACGAGGCCAAAAACAACAGAAAATTATAAAGCATATGAAAAAACCAGACGATATGGATAACCCAAGCCCAAGCACCCAAATCAAAAGACCAGAAGAGACACAGCACCTAGAGCAGCTACTCAAAGAACTAAAGATGAACAATGAGACCATAGTACGGGATATGAAGGAAATCAAGAAGACTCTAGAAGAGCATAAAGAAGACATTGCAAGACTAAATAAAAAAATGGATGATCTTATGGAAATTAAAGAAACTGTTGACCAAATTAAAAAGACTCTGGACACTCATACTACAAGACTAGAGGAAGTTGAACAACGAATCAGTGACCTGGAAGATGACAGAATGGAAAATGAAAGCATAAAAGAAAGAATGGGGAAAAAAATTGAAAAAATCAAAATGGACCTCAGGGATATGATAGATAATATGAAACGTCTAAATATAAGACTCATTGGTGTCCCAGAAGGGGAAGAAAAGGGTAAAGGTCTAGGAAGAGTATTCAAAGAAATTGTTGGGGAAAACTTCCCAAATCTTCTAAACAACATAAATACACAAATCATAAATGCTCAGCGAACTCCAAATAGAATAAATCCAAATAAACCCACTCCGAGACATATACTGATCACACTGTCAAACACAGAAGAAAAGGAGCAAGTTCTGAAAGCAGCAAGAGAAAAGCAATTCACCACATACAAAGGAAACAGCATAAGACTAAGTAGTGACTACTCAGCAGCCACCATGGAGGCGAGAAGGCAGTGGCACGATATATTTAAAATTCTGAGTGAGAAAAATTTCCAGCCAAGAATACTTTATCCAGCAAAGCTCTCCTTCAAATTTGAGGGAGAGCTTAAATTTTTCACAGAAAAACAAATGCTGAGAGAATTTGCTAACAAGAGACCTGCCCTACTGGAGATACTAAAGGGAGCCCTACAGACAGAGAAACAAAGACAGGACAGAGAGACTTGGAGAAAGGTTCAGTACTAAAGAGATTCGGTATGGGTACAATAAAGGATATTAATAGAGGGAAAAATATGGCAAACATAAACCAAAGTATAAGATGGCCGATTCAAGAAACGCCTTCACGGTTATAACGTTGAATGTAAATGGATTAAACTCCCCAATTAAAAGATATAGATTCGCAGAATGGATCAAAAAAAATGAACCATCAATATGTTGCATACAAGAGACTCAGACACAGGGACACAAAGAAACTGAAAGTGAAAGGATGGAAAAAAATATTTCATGCAAGCTACAGCCAAAAGAAAGCAGGCGTAGCAATATTAATCTCAGATAAAATAGACTTCAAATGCAGGGATGTTTTGAGAGACAAAGAAGGCCACTACATACTAATAAAAGGGGCAATTCAGCAAGAAGAAATAACAATCGTAAATGTCTATGCACCCAATCAAGGTGCCACAAAATACATGAGAGAAACACTGGCAAAACTAAAGGAAGCAACTGATGTTTCCACAATAATTGTGGGAGACTTCAACACATCACTCTCTCCTATAGATAGATCAACCAGACAGAAGACCAATAAGGAAATTGAAAACCTAAACAATCTGATAAATGAATTAGATTTAACAGACATATACAGGACATTACATCCCAAATCACCAGGATACACATACTTTTCTAGTGTTCACGGAACTTTCTCCAGAATAGATCATATGCTGGGACATAAAACAAGCCTCAATAAATTTAAAAAGATTGAAATTATTCAAAGCACATTCTCTGACCACAATGGAATACAATTAGAAGTTAATAACCATCAGAGACTTAGAAAATTCACAAATACCTGGAGGTTAAACAACACACTCCTAAACAATCAGTGGGTTAAAGAAGAAATAGCAAGAGAAATTGCTAAATATATAGAGACGAATGAAAATGAGAACACAACATACCAAAATCTATGGGATGCAGCAAAAGCAGTGCTAAGGGGGAAATTTATAGCACTAAACGCATATATTAAAAAGGAAGAAAGAGCCAAAATCAAAGAACTAATGGATCAACTGAAGAAGCTAGAAAATGAACAGCAAACCAATCCTAAACCAAGTACAAGAAAAGAAATCACAAGGATTAAAGCAGAAATAAATGACATAGAGAACAAAAAAACAATAGAGAGGATAAATATCACCAAAAGTTGGTTCTTTGAGAAGATCAACAAGATTGACAAGCCCCTAGCTAGACTGACAAAATCAAAAAGAGAGAAGACCCATATAAACAAAATAATGAATGAAAAAGGTGACATAACTGCAGATCCTGAAGAAATTAAAAAAATTATAAGAGGATATTATGAACAACTGTATGGCAACAAACTGGATAATGTAGAAGAAATGGACAATTTCCTGGAAACATATGAACAACCTAGACTGACCAGAGAAGAAATAGAAGACCTCAACCAACCCATCACAAGCAAAGAGATCCAATCAGTCATCAAAAATCTTCCCACAAATAAATGCCCAGGGCCAGATGGCTTCACAGGGGAATTCTACCAAACTTTCCAGAAAGAACTGACACCAATCTTACTCAAACTCTTTCAAAACATTGAAGAAAAGGGAACACTACCTAACTCATTTTATGAAGCTAACATCAATCTAATACCAAAACCAGGCAAAGATGCTACAAAAAGGAAAACTACCGGCCAATCTCCCTAATGAATATAGATGCAAAAATCCTCAACAAAATACTTGCAAATCGAATCCAAAGACACATTAAAAAAATCATACACCATGACCAAGTGGGGTTCATTCCAGGCATGCAAGGATGGTTCAACATAAGAAAAACAATCAATGTATTACAACACATTAAAAACTCGAAAGGGAAAAATCAATTGATCATCTCAATAGATGCTGAAAAAGCATTTGACAAAATCCAACATCCCTTTTTGATAAAAACACTTCAAAAGGTAGGAATTGAAGGAAACTTCCTCAACATGACAAAGAGCATATATGAAAAACCCACAGCCAGCATAGTATTCAATGGTGAGAGACTGAAAGCCTTCCCTCTAAGATCAGGAACAAGACAAGGATGCCCGCTGTCACCACTGTTATTCAACATTGTGCTGGAAGTGCTAGCCAGGGCAATCCGGCAAGACAAAGAAATAAAAGGCATCCAAATTGGAAAAGAAGAAGTAAAACTGTCATTGTTTGCAGATGATATGATCTTATATCTAGAAAACCCTGAGAAATCGATGATACAACTACTAGAGCTAATAAACAAATTTAGCAAAGTAGCGGGAGACAAGATTAATGCACATAAGTCAGTAATGTTTCTATATGCTAGAAATGAACAAACTGAAGAAACACTCAAGAAAAAGATACCATTTTCAATAGCAACTAAAAAAATCAAGTACCTAGGAATAAACTTAACCAAAGATGTAAAAGACCTATACAAAGAAAACTACATAACTCTACTAAAAGAAATAGAAGGGGACCTTAAAAGATGGAAAAATATTCCATGTTCATGGATAGGAAGGCTAAATGTCATTAAGATGTCAATTCTACCCAAACTCATCTACAGATTCAATGCAATCCCAATCAAAATTCCAACAACCTACTTTGCAGACTTGGAAAAGCTAGTTATCAAATTTATTTGGAAAGGGAAGATGCCTCGAATTGCTAAAGACACTCTAAAAAAGAAAAACGAAGTGGGAGGACTTACACTCCCTGACTTTGAAGCTTATTATAAAGCCACAGTTGCCGAAACAGCATGGTACTGGCACAAAGATAGACATATAGATCAATGGAATCGAATTGAGAATTCAGAGATAGACCCTCAGATCTATGGCCGACTGATCTTTGATAAGGCCCCCAAAGTCACTGAACTGAGCCATAATGGTCTTTTCAACAAATGGGGCTGGGAGAGTTGGATATCCATATCCAAAAGAATGAAAGAGGACCCCTACCTCACCCCCTACACAAAAATTAACTCAAAATGGACCAAAGATCTCAATATAAAAGAAAGTACCATAAAACTCCTAGAAGATAATGTAGGAAAACATCTTCAAGACCTTGTATTAGGCGGCCACTTCCTAGACTTTACACCCAAAGCACAAGCAACAAAAGAGAAAATAGATAAATGGGAACTCCTCAAGCTTAGAAGTTTCTGCACCTCAAAGGAATTTCTCAAAAAGGTAAAGAGGCAGCCAACTCAATGGGAAAAAATTTTTGGAAACCATGTATCTGACAAAAGACTGATATCTTGCATATACAAAGAAATCCTACAACTCAATGACAATAGTACAGACAGCCCAATTATAAAATGGGCAAAAGATATGAAAAGACAGTTCTCTGAAGAGGAAATACAAATGGCCAAGAAACACATGAAAAAATGTTCAGCTTCACTAGCTATTAGAGAGATGCAAATTAAGACCACAATGAGATACCATCTAACACCGGTTAGAATGGCTGCCATTAAACAAACAGGAAACTACAAATGCTGGAGGGGATGTGGAGAAATTGGAACTCTTATTCATTGTTGGTGGGACTGTATAATGGTTCAGCCACTCTGGAAGTCAGTCTGGCAGTTCCTTAGAAAACTAGATATAGAGCTACCATTCGATCCAGCGATTGCACTTCTCGGTATATACCCGGAAGATCGGAAAGCAGTGACACGAACAGATATCTACACGCCAATGTTCATAGCAGCATTATTCACAATTGCCAAGAGATGGAAACAACCCAAATGTCCTTCAACAGATGAGTGGATAAATAAAATGTGGTATATGCACACGATGGAATACTACGCGGCAGTAAGAAGGAACGATCTCGTGAAACATATGACAGCATGGATGAACCTTGAAGACATAATGCTGAGCGAAATAAGCCAGGCACAAAAAGAGAAATATTATATGCTACCACTAATGTGAACTTTGAAAAATGTAAAACAATGGTTTAGAATGTAGGGGAACTAGCAGTAGAGAGCAATTAAGGAAAGGGGAACAATAATCCAAGAAGAACAGATAAGCTATTTAACGTTCTGGGGATGCCCAGAAATGACTATGGTCTGTTAAATTCTGATGGATATAGTAGGAACAAGTTCACAGAAATGTTGCTATATTATGTAACTTTCTTGGGGTAAAGTAGGAACATGTTGGAAGTTAAGCAGTTATCTTAGGTTAGTTGTCTTTTTCTTACTCCCTTGTTATGGTCTCTTTGAAATGTTCTTTTATTGTATGTTTGTTTTCTTTTTAACTTTTTTTTTTCATACAGTTGATTTAAAAAAGAAGGGAAAGTTAAAAAAAAAAAAAAAAGAAAGAAAAACAAGGAAAAAAAAAAAGATGTAGTGTCCCCTTGAGGAGCCTGTGGAGAATGCAGGGGTATTGGCCTACCCCACCTCCATGGTTGCTAACATGACCACAGACATAGGGGACTGGTGGTTTGATGGGTTGAGCCCTCTACCATAAGTTTTACCCTTGGGAAGACGGTTGCTGCAAAGGAGAGGCGAGGCCTCCCTATATTTGTGCCTAAGAGTCTCCTCCTGAATGCCTCTTTGTTGCTCAGATGTGGCCCTCTCTCTCTGGCTAAGCCAACTTGAAAGGTGAAATCACTGCCCTCCCCCCTACGTGGGATCAGACACCCAGGAGAGTGAATCTCCCTGGCAACGTGGAATATGACTACCGGGGAGGAATGTAGACCCGGCATCGTGGGACGGAGAACAGCTTCTTGACCAAAAGGGGGATGTGAAAGGAAATGAAATAAGCTTCAGTGGCAGAGAGATTCCAAAACGAGCCGAGAGGTCACTCTGGAGGGCACTCTTACGCACACTTTAGACAACCCTTTTTAGGTTCTAAAGAATTGGGGTAGCTGGTGGTGGATACCTGAAACTATCAAACTACAACCCAGAACCCATGAATCTCGAAGACAGTTGTATAAAAATGTAGCTTATGAGGGGTGACAATGGGATTGGGAAAGCCATAAGGACCACACTCCACTTTGTCTAGTTTATGGATGGATGAGTAGAAAAATAGGGGAAGGAAACAAACAGACAAAGGTACCCAGTGTTCTTTTTTACTTCAATTGCTCTTTTTCACTCTAATTATTATTCTTGTTATTTTTGTGTGTGTGGGAATGAAGGTGTCAGGGATTGATTTAGGTGATGAATGTACAACTATGTAATGGTACTGTAAACAATCGAAAGTACGATTTGTTTTGTATGACTGCGTGGTATGTGAATGTATCTCAATAAAATGATGATTAAAAAAAAAATCAATGGCCCATAACCAAAAAAATAAATAAATAAATAAACTAGAGCTTTTTTGAATCAGAGCACTGGGAACTGTAATGGCTGGGGCTTTCTCCACTGAGCCAAAAAACAAACAGGCAGTCCCCTTCAGACCCAGTCCAAAGTGACCCTCCAGCTCTCCAAGCATCATTTTTCCAAAGAAACACTCTCCTTCACTGAGGCCACAATACCCTGGTGGACTTTGAATTTGCAGCTAATTTGGTAGAGTCTGTGACAGGAAGGAGGATTTGATGGTGAAGCCTGGATGTATAGTAGGAATGCACTTATATGGCCACCTCACCATATATACTTATAGGACCAGTGATACCAACACTTCCACAGAATTTGGGCTTCCAGGAACTCTTGATATGTATTTGCTGATGGTGAATTGAGACCTGGAGATAGCATGTGCCTTTAGTGACTCAAGGATGAGAAAGCCAAAGATGCTGGGTGGCAGTCTTAACATCCTGTTCAATGGAATTATTCTTTCATCACTTGCTGCAAGCATTCCTTCCTTTGAAACTAAGACATCAAGGCAAGGAAAGTCTAATGTTACAGTTACAGGATGAAGAAAAATTCCTAATAGATCACTTATGGGTAATAGTGAGTGGTTCCACTCCCATAAACATTCCTTGATTCCTGGATCTGTGTTTTCTGGCTGTGGAAAAAACTGCTCCTGTACCTGTATTTATGGCTATGGAAAAAACTTCACCATACATTGGATGCTGATTGAAAGCATATGCCCCCTCCTGGAAATCACAAGCCCAGTGCTCCTAATTATTACCACATAGTTGGCATTGAAATTGAGACTTCAATAGCACAAATATCATTCAGTAAATAAAGCTCTTATAGGAGATGGGAAATATGGTTCATTCAGTCAATTTCATCAACATGTGTCCATTGTTACACTTCATGTGATAAAAAGTGAGTTACTTGATCCAAAACAATGCTGTGTAGAATATCATTATGGTAGATAAGGCATTATGTAAGTACACAGATGGTAATTTAGAGAGAATCATTGAATACAGTGAAGACAAAGTCATATCCAGAGTAAATGTATTCCGATAGGAAAATAACAAAAACAACAAGAACACAGCAGCTCTCATGATGGAAGCAGACCAAAGTCATCAGCTTGTCCTCAGTTAGTTGGCTCATCACTTTGGAGAATGGGACCATATCAGAATCAGTGTTGCTACTGGCAGATTGGGCACCCTAGAATGACTATAGCAAGGCCAGCCTTGGTGAATGGAAGTTCATATTGCTGAGATCATTCATAACCTCTATCTCTGCCACATGACAATGTCTCTCAGAAGCCCATGGGTCAAAATATGAGTGGCCTGTGACAGAGGCAAACTGGTTCTAAAATAACAGGTCATCAAATCAACTGCATTATTAGGATCCTCCTTTCTTAAGAACATCCTAGAGTAAGCATTCACAGGGACAAAAATATCATGTTTTGTGTGTGTGGTTTTCTTTGTAAATTCAGAAAAGTCAATCCATAAACCTCTTTCACTTGATCTAAAACTGTTCTGCCTATACAGATCAAGTAATAAATTAGTATAGTGCCCATCTATTTCACCTCTAGGTGTAAGAAAATCAGCAAGCCATTGCCACAGGTCATTGTGTATCAGATTATTCTGATTTCCACTTTGACTCTACTCTCTATTATGGTAACAAAGCCCACATTGTATCTGGTGATTAAGTGCCCTAACCTGGCTCCTGCCAACAGAGAAACTGATCATTATCTTTGTTTTTAAGGATCCAATTCTGTGGTGGCAGTTCCCACATTAATATCTGATCTACACAGAAGAGAATCCATGGAGCTATTCAGGAATATGGAGCTGTTCTAACAAATTTATTCCACACAATTATAAACTGTGTCCTCTGGGCAAACCTGGGAGGTGAGCACATCTTACAAGTCATATGCACTCTAATATCCAATCTCCCTAAGCCTGTGTATCCCCTCATCTACACTGTCCTAAGAAAAACCCCATCTTCAAAAGGAAGTGGTGTAGACAAGATCAGTCTAATATAGGCCTGAAGTCCCAAGCAAGTTTCAAGAGTAAATACCACAAATGCCCATGACCCCCACTGCCACTACATTATTGTCTATCTTTCCACACATACCTACAGCCTCTTGGAGAGTTTCCTATGATAAGTTGACTGAGAAAGGTTAAATTTGGGCCACATTTGCAGACAGTTCTGTGTGACATACAGGCACCACACAAAACTGGATGGTTGTAGCAGTACAGCCCCTTTCTGAGATGGCCTTGAAGGACCATGTTGAGACAGGTTAAAGAACCAGAATCCATTGAATGAATGGAAGCTCAGATCTCTTAGGGAAGGCCCCTTTGACGCTGCTGCTGGATTCAATTTGTGAGTATTTTGTTGAGGGCTTTGGCATCTATATTCTTTAAAGAGATTGGTCTATAGTTTTCTGTTTTTGTAGTATCTGTCTGACTTTCATATAAGGTGATATTAGCTTCATAGAATGAGTTAGGTAGTTTTCCCTCCTCTTCAATTTTTTGAAGAGTTTGAACAGGATTGGTACTAATTTTTTCTTGAATGCTTAGTATAAATCACATGTAAAGCCATGTGGTCCTGGGATTTCATTTCTTGGGAGCTCTTTGATGACTGACTCAGTCTCTTTACTTGTGATTGGTTTGTTGAGGTTGTCTATTTCTTCTTAAGTTAATGTTGGTTGTTCATGCTTTTCTAAGAACTTGTCCATTTTGTCTAAGTTGCCTAGTTTATCAAAATATTGTTGCCCATAGTATCCTCTCATTAGCTCCCTTATTTCTGAGGGGTCAGTAATTAAGTCCCCTTCCCATTTCTGATTTAATTTATTTGCATCCATCCTCTTTTATTGTTAGCCTACTTAAGGGTCCATTGATTTTATTGATTTTCTCAAAGAACCAACTTCTGGTTTGTTGATTCTCTCTACTGTTTTCCTGTTCTCAATTTCATTTATTTCTGCTCTAATCTTTGTTATTTCTTTCCTTCTGTTTGCTTCATCATTAGTTTGCTGTCATTTCTCTAGCTCCTCCAGGTGAACAGTTAATTACTCAATTTTTGCTCTTTATTCTCTTTTAATATATGCATTTAGGGGAATAAATTTTCCCCTCAGCACCATCTTTGCTGTATCCTATAAGTTTTGATATGCTGTGCTTTCATTTTTGTTTGCCTCAAGGCAGTTACTAATTTCTCTTGTAATTTATTCCTTTACCCACTGGTTATCTAAGAATGTGTTGTGTAGACTCCAAATATTTGTGAATTTTCTGATCTTCTGACTGTTATTTATTTCCAGCTTCATTTGATTATGATCCAAGAAAATATTTTTTAAAATATCAATATTTTTAAATTGGTTGAGACTTGCTTTGGGACTCAACATGTTGACTAACCTAGAGAATGATCCATGAACACTTGAGAAAAATGTGTACCCTGGGATTGTGGGGTGTACTGTCATATAAATGTCTGTCAACTCTAGTTCATTTATCATAAAATACAAAATTTCTATTTTCTTATTGATCCTTTGTCTAGATGTTCTATCTATCTCTAGATAAGAATGGTGTATTGAAGTCTCCAAATACTGCTATAGAGGTATCTACTTCTCTCTTCAGTGTTGACAGTGTTTGCCCCATGTATTTTGGGGCCCTATTGCTTGGTGCATAAGTGTTTATGATTGTTATGCTTTCTTGATAAATTATCTTTTTATTAATAAAAAAATAAAAGATAAACTAGATAAACCAAGGCCATTGGTTTATAATATCTGTAACCTCTTTAGATTCCTTCTTGAGTTATCAAGTATATACTTTACTCCACATCCAATGACTCTTTCAAAGTCCCTCCCAATTCCTCATGACAGACATGACTTTTTTTCACTCCTGGCTTCTACATGTTTTGTTTAGGAACACTGAACAGCTACAGGGTAGGTTTTGCCCACTGCTTCCTCAGTCTCAATCCACTCCTCCTCAGCCACCTGTTCCCCTAAACAGTTGTCTATTTTAAGAACTGGTATTCATGCCTTTCCACCCCCTTCCTTGGCCACCAGTTGCCAAGGCTTTAAGAAAAAGGAGAGAAGACAGAGGTGAGAGTACGATGCAAACCTACCTCAATGTCTGTATGTTCACAGGATGAGATTTTCTGTTAGATCATTAATTACTATGGCCTGAAGGGGAGGGTCACTCTCCTGGGGTAAAGTTATGAAGTCCAATGAGAAGTAGGAGAAGCTGGCCTGTGCCATACACCCAAGCCCTGGCAGCAGCTGTTCTCTAAAGCCCCTCACCTAGGGATTCTGATTCAGTTGGTATGGGGTAGTGCTCAGAATCTGTAATTTTATACAAGCTCACCAGTTAATTCTGATTTATTTGATTCATTGATTCATTCACTTGATCTTCTGTTTATTCAAGAGATGTGTTTTAAGTGTTTACTCTGGCATTATAGGTAGATATGGTCCCTTCCCTTGCAAAGCTCACATTCTAAAGAGGAAGAAGACATTAAGTGATTACACAAATAATCTATAATTATGAATTGTGGTAAGTGTTGCTCCATAGTTCCAGACTGGTCAAATCTGACCTAATCCTTGACCAATAAGAAAAAGAAAAAAAATCTCTCCTCCAGACATGGTTGCTTGTACCCCTCTTTTCTCTCTCTGTTTCTCCCACTCTCCTTCACTTCCTCCCTTCCTTCCTGCATTCCTTCCTTCTTTCCAATGTCAGTTCTCAACTGTATGACTTATGCTCACATATAAACCGAAAATGCCAAAAGCGAAGTTTTGTCCCTTTATCTGCCATTAGCTTGTTCATCTTCTTCATTTTGGCCTGTCTGATCTACTCAAATGCTCATGTTCACAGTCAGACCTGACAGACATCTATCTACTACTCCTTTTGTATGATACTTGATCTCCAATGGAAGGTAATTAATCTTCATGGGGAACCCAAGAAGCTATAATCCGATAAGGCTAAATGAACCTCAGTTTCCTCCCACTGTGTGCAGGCTCCTCTTCCATCTGACCCCCACAGCATCTCTCACTCTTTATTATAAAGCCAGGGTACAAGATGCTTCATAATTGACACAGCCTGATATTTATATGCTGCATCCCACACCCCAAGAACTCTTCTTACCAAAGTTCTTTGACTCTTTTCTTCACTCTTAGCTCTAGGAATACCATCATTTAGGTGATACTTATGCTTATCAATTTAATGCTACCTCAAGTGCAGGTGAAGTCCTTTAGATGGACGGAAAGAGTTGAAATGAACCATAACAATCTTCCACCCTCCCTACTCCCTTACTTTTGAATAGGAGGGGATGGACAGCATGGCCAGAGAGATGTGGATTCAAATCCCACTATTTATCTGCTGTATGACCTGGACCAAATTATTTAATCCTTTGTGTCTGTTTATACCCAGAAGCATAAAGGGGCTGGTTCTATCTACCAGACAGAATTTCAGTGAGAATTAAATGCAATAACATATGTAATGTAGTTAATACAGTACTGGCACAGAGTGAGAACTCCATAAACGGGCTTTTCATTATAAATGAGTCTAACTCAGTCATTTCTTCGACCTCTTACCCAAAAACGTACTTCTTTTACATCCAATCCATGGACTTATTCTTTTATTTACTAATCTAATTTTCTCTTTTTTGTTCTTGATTCTCACTTTTAAGAAGTATGTCCTGGAAGCCTTTTTTATACCTCTATAATATATATGTGTAAAATGTAGGTATAGGAGAGTGCCTATATGTATTTATGTGTGTATGTGGATACAGGGATCTATGCTAAAGCAGACAGAAGACTAAATTGGCAAGTTTGGACTGTGATGACAGGTGTAGTTCCTGTGGCTGGAACTGGACTGGGAAGGGAAGGCTTGTGCCAAGCCAGCAGAGAGGCAGCTTGAAGTTAAGCAAGGGACAGAGCTGCCTGGATGAGTATGGGCCCAGAAACCAAAGGGAACAGTGAGAGGTAGGTGGTATCACAAACTCATTGCTAGCTTTCAACCTGTGAAATTAAGAACGATCTGTGATACCTAGTAAAATATACACTAATTAGCTTTCATTTATTTTTAAGCACATTAGTGTAAAAGACAACGGTATTTGGTAAATGAATTTTATTTTTATGTATATTTGTTCAATTAAATGACTTTTTCTTCATACGTGAAAATACCAGACTTTTTTTTTTTAACCTCCCTTCTCCTAAGATACCAAATAACATGATATTTTCAGTCTCCAGCATAGGAATCCCCAATGTCCCCAAATAACTGATTTCCTGAGGGGCAGCCCTACACTTGGAATTTTCATTACCTGGCTATCAGAACATTGCTTAGAGGAAAACACTTAAGTAATCATCTCCCTGGGGCCAAGAAACAAACCCCTAAGCAGTTATATGCACACAGCTATTTTGCATAGCACCTGATCCTTTACTTCAACACTGCCTCACCCTGAAAAGCACTTGGCAGAAAAGAATAGGGGTTGAATAGAAACCTCAAACAGGGCTAGGAAAGCTGAGTTCCCAAAGGCTAGACAACTCCAATGTTAATAATTTCAAAAGCAGGAGCCTTTGATAAAGAGCTATTCCTACACTGTAGGTACTTAAATCTCAGAAAAGATCAAGCTTTTTGAGAAGCCTCTCAAAATCTACATACACCAGGGTTTTCCTCAAAGTTTCATGTCAGTCAGGTGTATCCTCTGCTTTCTGAGAGTTAGACAGTACAGCCATCATGAGGTTTCATCAACTACACTCCACATGCAGGCAGAAAGCTTTGCCTTCCTAGATCTGCAAAAGCAGTTATGATCTAGGGAAATCTCTTCATTTGAAGGGCAAGAGAAGCAAGCTGATAGTACAACACCGTTCCTGGGTTAGAAGAGAAAATGACTGTGGGCCTAGCTCACCAGAGTGAAACAAAATAACCTAACACCGAAGTCATTAATTTATAGCCTGCTGAACCCACACCAAGATATTGCTAGAATAAAATTCAGACCCACCATTTGCTCAGCAAGTAAGAAAAAGAGCCAAAAGCATAACCAAAGAGGCAGTGGGTTCAAATCCTGGCTCTGCCATTATTAGCTATGCTATGTGACCTTTGGCAGGTTACTTACTTGCCTATTCCACCTCAGCTTACTTACAAGTAAAATGGAAATAACATTAGCAATTACTTCATCGGGGTTGCTGTGAGGCATGAGTTAGCATGTACAGTGCGTAGATCAGTGCCTGGCACATAGTCAGCATCATCTAAGTGGGTTATGTTCCTAAATGACCATCCCAAGACAAGAAAAGCACAAACAAAAATCTACCTTTCTGCATGAGAATGAATTACTGATTTCAGCACTATATGAAATTGCTATTCAAATTGTATCCAAAAAAGTTCACTTTTGTTTGTACTTGTTTAATCAAAAAATATTTTAAAATGTTTTATAGAGAAAACATTAAAATATTATTTAAAATATGTGATAATCTTTGGATGGAGATTTATAATACCTCCTTCCCCCTTGCCAAAAAGTATATATATGTTAAAAGTTTTTATGCTTTCAGCATATACTTATTAAGAATTTATCAGGCATGTGCAGTATTTTCCAAGTCTGGAGTTTCTTCTGCCAATTTAAGAATATTAAAGTGGAAATCTGAGGACTTAGGTTCTAGGCCTGGCTTTGCCACAAATTCACTAAGTGAATGCAGGCAAGAAGTCATTTTCTTTTCTTTCCTTCGGAAATCTCATTTTTCTCTTCTGAAAAATGATGGGCTTGAACTGAATGACCATAAAGTCCTAGACCATTAACAATCCATGATTCTGCCCTTGCTTTTTCTCTTCTATCACATGTTTCACTGATACTAATCTCCTTTTCATTATGTCCTCTCTTCATCTTCTACCAACCTATTCCTTTTCCTCTTGTAGATAGTGCATAATTCTCAATTTATAAATACAATTTCTTGCCTGACTTTAAACAGTAAGCCTAAGTCCTCCTAAAGAAAATCTTCCTTTTAACCAAGTAACTTTGAAGACTTGGGAATGAGAGATTTATTCCCATACCTTCAAAACTGTCCCACCTTTTTCTGTGGTTTTATACTAATGCAGTTACTGCCAGCTTTGTTCCATCAAAGCTTCTCTTGGATCATATTCCTCTGCCCTGGACCCCCTATATTGGTGAACTTTTCAGAAACTGCCTAAACCTCTTCTACTCTTTATTTATTGTCTAGGTCAGACTCAAATATTTTTGCTTACTTCTCTCCTTTGGGACAATTTATGTTGCTCCTCCACAGGTTCAACAGAAGTAAATTCTTGTGGTTCTTGGTCTCTTAGGCCAGTGGTTCCTAGAATTTTGAATTTTACATTTCATTAAAACCCCTCCCCCCACCATCACCAATCTGGGAACCAATATGAGGTTGTTCAAGTTTTCTTTGCCGAGTGAAAATAGAAAAATAAAACCTCCATCCACTATCACCATCATTTCAGAAGGAAATTTTAACATTAAAAAATAAGAGGGATACAATCTCAGAGTAACATACAGTCCTTAAATGGAATAAATTAATGAACTACTTTATATCTTTATGAGCAACTCTCTACAGTGTCCTTATTTTTCCCATATTTTCACAGAACTGGGGAGACTTCAGACACAAACATGAGTTTGCAGATCAGCATTTAAGTGGCAATATGATGCAAATTACCACAAGCACTTCATTTCAACCCTTTCAAGAAGGAACTTTAATATACTTCCCCCCTCACCTTGGCTTAGTCTTTGCAGCCAGCACGGGACTCTCTCTTTGGAGTTCCTCTTACATAATTACCTTGGAGTGGTTCCTGCTGCTATTCTTTCATATTCCTGGCCCAACAATATCAACTTCAAAATTCTCATTCCTTGAGTTCAGCAGCCCACATAAAATTAAACTGCATATACTCTCTCTGATAATAAAATATCATCCACACATGGCAAACCGTGAAACACTGATAAAACAAATCAAGGAAGACTTAAATAAATGGAAGGACATTACATGTTCATGGATTGGAAGACTAAATATTAAGATGTCAATTCTACCCAAAATGATTTACGGACTTAACACAATCCCAATCAAAATTCCAACAGGCTTCTCTTCAGAAATAGAAAAACCAATTATCAAATTTATTAGAAATGGTAAGGGGGCCCAAAATAGCCAAAACATCTTGAAAAAGAAGAACAAAGTTAGAGAACTCACACTTCCTGACTTTAAAGCATATTATAAAATTACAGCAGTCAAAGCAGCAAGGTAATGGCACAAGGAGAGATATACTGATGAAGAGAATCAAATTGAGAGTTCAGAAACAGACCCTCACATCTATGGCCAACTGATTTTTGACAACACTGCCAAGTTCACTCAGTTGGGAAAGAATAGTCTCTTCAACAAATAGTGTTAGGAAAACTGGATATCCATGTGAAAAAAATGAAGAGGACTCCTATCTCACATTATATACAAAAATTAACTCAAAATGCATCAAACACTTAAATATAAGAACCAGAACAACAAAATTCCTAGAAGAAAATGTAGGGGAGCATCTTCAGAATCTTGTATTACACAATGGTTTTTTAGACTTTACACCCAAAGCAAAAGCAAGAAAAGAAAAAATAGATAAATGGGACCTCAACAAAATTAATAACTTTTGTGAATGAAAGGACTATACCACAAAAGTGAAAATACAACCTACAGAAAGGGAGAAAATATTTGGAAACCCCATATTCGAAAAGGGTTCAATATCCAGAATATATAAAGAAATCATACAACTCAACAACAAAAAAATCAAACAACCCAATTTAAAAATGAGCAAAAGATTTGAATAAACATTTCTCCAAAGAGGATATTCAAATGGCTAAAAAGCACATGAAAAGATGCTCAATATCACTGTCAGGGAAATGCAAATCAAAACCAAAATGAGAGGAGTCGGGCAAGATGGCGGCATAGAGAGGAGTGGAAGCTAAGTAGTCCCCCTGGAACAACTACAAAAAAACAGAAACAACTAGTAAATAATCCAGAATAACTGTGGGGGGACAAACGAGACCATCCACTCATCATACACCAACCTGAATTGGGAGGAATGCCTGAGAACACAGCATAAAATCTGTAAGTAAAACCTGCGGAACCAGGTCGGGAGACCCCCTCCCCCATAGTCCGAGCTGCGGAGCCGCGTGGTGCCACAGAGAAGCTCTCTCCCAGCAAGCGAATACAGCTCACCTGAGCTCCAACTGGGGTTTTAAGTAGCAAGTGTGAACTGCTCACTACAGGTATGCAGCCCCAAAAAACAGACAGAGGCTTTGGGTGACGACTGACCTGGGAGAGCTGGAGGGTTGCCTTGGACTGGGTCTGAAGGGGACTATCTGTTTCTTTTTTGGCTCAGTGGAGAAAGCCCCAGTCATTTTCAGTTTCCAGGGCTGTGACTCTGGGAAGGGTGGAGACACCACAAGCAGAGAGGGAGACCACTGAAATGCTAATGACCTCCACCTAAGGGGTCTGTCTTCTCTAGGAGGAAAGGGGTGGGGCCCTTTCCATTCAGAACCAGACCCCAGAGCCTGGGGGAACACGGACATACCTCCTCACACCAGTCAAGAATTATAGGCTAACAGGCATCACCTGCTGGGCAGAAAAGCACAGTGACCTGAGGCATCAAAGGGTGGAGCAATTTTCTAAGACACACCCTCAGGGAAACCAGATACTGAATATTTCTTCCCTCTGGGACCTGAGCCTGTTCTGGTCTGAGAAAACCCAATTCGGATAACCAAGGAAACCATGCCTAGACAACAGAAAATTACAACCTACACTAAGAAAAATGAAGGTATGGCCCAGTCAAAGGAACAAACGTACACTTCAACTGAGATACAGGAATTTAAACAACTAATGCTAAATCAATTCAAAAAGTTTAGAGAAGATATTGCAAAAGAGATAGAGGCTGTGAAGGAAGAACTGGACATGTATACGGCAGAAATCAAAAGTTCAAAAAACCTACTAGTAGAATCTATGGAAATGAAAGGCACAACACAAGAGATGAAAGACACAATGGAAACATACAACAGCAGATCTCAAGAGGCAGAAGAAAACACTCAGGAACTGGAGAACAAAACACCTGAAAGCCTACACGCAAAGGAGCAGATGGAGAAAAGAATGAAAAAATATGAGCAACGTATCTGGGAAGTCAAGGATGAAACAAAGTACAATAATGTACGTATCATTGGTGTCCCAGAAGGAGAAGAGAAGGGAAAGGGGGCAGAAGCAATAATAGAGGAAATAATTAATGAAAATTTCCCATCTCTTATGAAAGACATAAAATTACAGATCCAAGAAGCGCAGCGTACTCCAAACAGAAGAGATATGAAGAGGCCTATGCCAAGACACTTAATAATCAGATTATCAAATGTCAGAGACAAAGAGAGAATCCTGAAAGCAGCAAGAGAAAAGCAATCCATTACATACAAAGGAAGCTTAATAAGACTATGTGCAGATCTTTCAGCAGAAACCATGGAGGCAAGAAGGAAGTGGTGTGATATATTTAAGATACTGAAAGAGAAAAACCGCCAACCAAGAATCCTGTATCCAGTAAAGCTGTCCTTCAAATATGAGGGAGAGCCCAAAATATTTTCTGACAAACAGACAATGAGAGACTTTGTGAACAAGACACCTGCCCTACAGGAAATACTAAAGAGAGCACTACAGGGTAATAGAAGACAGGAGTGTGTGGTTTAGGAACACAATTTTGGGAGATGGTAGCACAACAATGTAAGTACACTGAACAAAGGTAACTATGAATACGGTTGAGAGAGAAAGATGGGGAGCATGTGAGACACCACAAGAAAGGGGGAAAGGTAATGACTGGGACTCTGTAACTTGGTGAAATCTAGGGTATTCAACAATTGTGATAAAATGTACAAATATGTTCTTTTACGAGGGAGAACAAGCAAATGTCAACCTTGCAAGGTGTTAAAAATGGGGAGGCATTGGGGGAGGGATGCAATCAGCATAAACTAGAGACTGTAACTAATAGAATCATTGTATTATGCTTCCTTTAATGTAACAAAGGTGATATACCAAGGTGAATGCAGATAAGAGGGGGGGATAGGGGAGGCATGTTAGACACTTGACATTGGTGGTATTGTCTGATTCTTTATTCTACTTTGATTTAAGGTTATTTTTCCTTTTGCTGCTTCCTAGCTGTCATTTTTTTTGTTTCCTCTTTCTTCTGCCTCTCTACCTTCTTTGACTCTCCCTCCTGCCTTGTGGAAGAAATGTAGATGCTCTTGCTTAGTATGAGCAGAATGTTCAATTAGGATGAACTTAAATGTTTGGAAATGAACAGGGGTGTTGGTAGCAAGATGTGAGAATAACTAACAGCGCCGAATGGTGTGTGAATGAGGTGGAAAGGGGAAGCTCAGAGTCATATATGTCACCAGAAGGAAAGTTGGAGGTCAAAAGATGGAAATGTATAAAACTGAATCCTATGGTGGGCAATGTCCATGATCAACTGTACAAATACTAGAAATCACTTCATGAACCAGAACAAATGTATGACAATACAATTAGAAGTTAATAATAGAGGGGCATATAGGGAAGAACTATATACCTATTACAAACTATATACTACAGTTAGTAGTATTTCAACATTTTTTCCTAAACAGTAACAAACGTACTATATCAATGCTAGGAGTCAACAATTGAGGGGGGTTGGTTAGGGATAGGGGAGGTTTAGAGTTTCCTTTTCTTTTTTTCTTTTTACATCTTTCACTTTATTTCTTGTCTGGAGTAATGAAAAGTTTCTAAAAATTGAACAAAAATTAAGTGTGATGGATGCACAGCTGTATGAGGGTACTCAGGGGCAAGTGATTGTACACTTTGGATCTTTGGATAATTGTATGGTATCTGAACAATCTCAATAAAAATGGAAAAAAAAATAAAAATAATAAAAAAAAAATAATAAAACAAAATGAGATACTATTTCACACTCACTAGAATGCCTACTATTAGAAAAAAATAAAATTACAAGAGTTAGAGAGGATGTGAACAAATAGGAACACTCATTCAAACAGTGCAGCCCTGTGGAAGACAGTTCGGCAGTTTCTTAGAAAGCTAACTATATCATTGCCATATGACCCAGCAATCCCTCTACTAGGTGCATACCCCAAAGAATTGAAAGCAGAGACTCAAACAGATATTTGCACACCACTGTTCATAGCGGCATTATACACAATTGTCAGAAGATGGAAGCAACCCAAGTATCCGTCAACAGATAAATGTATAAACAAAATATGGTATATACATACCATGGAATATTATTCAGCTGCAAAAATGAGAAATTATGAGACATGCAACAATATGGATGAAACCTGAAAACATTATGCTGTATGAAATAAGCCAGACACAAAAGGACAAATACTATATGATCTCATTGATATGAAATAATTAAAATAGGCAAATTCATAGAGTCAGAAACTAGAATATAGGTTACCAGCGGCTTAGGTAGGGGGTAGGGAATGGGGAGCTAATGCGTAATTGGAATGCAATTTCTGTTGGGAGTGATGGAACAGTTTTGATAACGGATGGTGGTGATGAAAGCATAGCATCGTGAATGTAATTAACACCTCTGAACTATATATTTGAATGTGGCTGACGGGGAATTTTATGTTGTATATATGTTACTAGTATAAAAATTAAAAAAAAAAAGAACTGTACAATACAGTAAGCCCTGACATAAACTATGGACTGTAGTTTATAGCATAATATTGCTCAGCTATTACATCAAAGGTACCACACCAAAGGAAAGTGTTATTAATAGGAAAACTGTGCTATGAGGGGAGTTTATGGCAGTCTGTATTTTCAAAATGATTTTTCTGGAAATCTACAGCTTCTCTAATATAACAAATTAAATGAATTTTCTTTCATTTGTTTGCAAGTTTCTGCCCTGCACACATTTCTCCACCTTTTTACTCTAGCTCCTTTTACAAGCTTCTGAAATCTTCCATTATTGTAGGTCCATATATGCTCTTTGTCCCACATTTTTGTGCACTTCCTCCCTAAAACTTCATCTACTAACCTTAGATTTTTCTTCTTTTAACATCAACTCTATATCTTTTTTGTCCCTTTTTCTGTAATAATTTTTAGCACAGGGGTATGTGTGCAAGAAAAAAGAAGCTTCCTAAAACCCCTTTTTCCATAAAGGTCATTTAATTATAGTACAGAGTCCACTGAGTTTAGATGGCCCCTATTTGAGGTCATTTAAAGAAAACCTCCTCAGGTACTTTAATTTAGGACCATTACAGAGCATAAAGTAATTGAGCTATATGGATGATAATCCTACTGCTTTTTTACCTATTTGGGATTTTTTTTTAAAGTAAGCAATAGGTAAGTAAATGTAAATTTTGAGAGAAAAGAAGGTTAAAAAAAAAGTTTATAATTGCCACATTCCATGTCAATCAAGTTAAGAAACTGGACTGTGTTCCTACTGATCTTGTTTCTGTCCATTCAACAATCAAATTTGATAAGGGTGAAGAACATTTTTTTAGTTGGGCTGAGTCACATTTATTTTATAATATTTATTTCTCAGACACGAGAATTTGATACAGAATTGTGTATTTCTTTATTTTTCATTTTATTTAAATACTATTTCCCCCTTCAACAAAAGTAATACATGATTGTTTTAAAATTTCTTTCAAACATTTCAGGACTATACAACCTAGGTAGTGAAAGGGCTTGGATAAGACCCCTCACCCAACATATACACACATGCAAGATATCATTATAAGCTGTTGATGTATGTTCTTCCAGATTTTTTTCCTATATACATACTAACATATATATTAGTAAAGGCCATGTTTTCAAATGGGAATGATTCCACTTACCAAAATAAGTCCTGATATTAGTGAGGAAGTGCCTGTCAGAGCCACGTAGAACTTTGGTGTTAATGTGTTCAAAAACATGCTCACTGAAAAAAGAGAGGGAGAAAAACAAGGAATGCGTAAGTACATAAATAAAACCAACTCCTTCATTTTTTTTCTTAGTGAAACATTTGTCTATGATGATGAGAAGTCTTAAAACCACAGCAAAATCCATTAAAATACTCAGCATTACCAAGGCTTGGAATACTATGTAAGTTATACATTCTGGGGGAAAAAAAAAAAGCAGCTTTTTTAGTTTCTGCCTCTCAAAACTATTGTTATGAATAGTTTTCATAGATTCATAACCACTGAGGAATTCAAAGCTGGTTATTAAACTGTCCATCAAAAAGATGCTCTTAGATGCTTTGTGGGACCAGAATATCAGAATCCTGGATGAACCAACAAGTAGTATTTTGACCTTAGAACAAGTAAAAATTACTATATTAAATAGTTATTAAAGATTGTAATAATATGGTAACCACTGAGAAGGAAGGACAAATTGACAAAAGTTTTTGGGTATTAGTAAAAGTTCTTCCAATTTATTTAAAAGACTATCAGACTACCCATTTAAATAAGTGGGTTCAATGAAGAAAGGTGAAAAATAAACCACTGAAAATGAGTATTTATTGCCAGGCATCTTGCTGACAATTCCAGATACTGTTCACATCAACTACATAGTTAATCTGGTTGCCCATTAAGTAAGGTTCACTTACATCTTCTGTAAATATATTTTAAATCATTGTCATTTATATCTAGATACTGCACAAAACTTAGATTTATGTATGGATGGATGGATGGATGGATGGATTTTACTAAAACAACAACTGATTTAATGGGTCTTTTGCAAGCATATTCAGGTTTCCTTCCTGAATTGATTAAGGAAGAATATCACACCCAGACTCGTTTTGGAATGAAGGATTTACAACTTTGATGCCATTGGGGGAAAGGCTTGAGCATCTATCTTGGGTATAGCCCAGAAACCACAGTAATATCATCAAGGTGAATAGAGAACCCATGTTCATTCATTCAACCAATATTTGTCTCTGTTTATGAATGAGTTCACAGACAAGGAATGAAAGAATGAATTATACACAGCTCCCATCCTCTACAAGTCCACAGTCCAGTTGGGAAACAGATAAATAGCCAAGCACAAAGTTGATATGTGCATAGGATGATCATGAAACTATATAAAAGGGACTCAGCTCAGGCTGGGGGTTCATGGGAGGTGTCCAAGAAAAGGGGATATCTCAGATGATTCCTGAAGAGCAAGCAGGAATTAAGCAAACCAAAGGGGGCAGGAGGAGGGATAATGGGGATACCAGTTCAGGCCAAAGAAAGAGTCTTTCTAAGCAGCTGCACTGGTTGAGGAGAAAAGGAGAAAAGGAGCTTGAGCTATCATCCTTGGCAAAGATTCAGATGGGGAGGGTACCCTGATTCCTGTCCATCCTGCCTTCCCAGTCTCAACAACACTACTCCTGCCCCACACCTACTCTCCAATTAGTTTGAACTGCAGTCTGTCATTTATAATCCCAAGAGACTGGACTAATATAATGTGCTCAGTCAATATTCAGGAATTGAACTAAGTGGGGAAGTAGAAGTGGGCATGGAAGGAGTGAACAGCTTAGGGTTGTAGGGCAAGTAGAGGAAGGTACAGTTGAGCAGTTGGGGTGGCTTTGCTTGGCCATTAAAACAACAAAAGGTAGTGATTTGTCATTTCCCAAGCAATAGTTAGTTAGTGGAAGGATATGGATTTTTAAAATAGAAAAAACCAATCAAATAAACAAAAAATCCTAGAGTTCATAACTGCTAGTCTGATTCTGAGGTACCTAAAATTCTCAAAATTCCCCTCCTCACTCTCTGAATGTCCCCATATTCCACATTATTAAAAAAAAAAAATCCAAAACAGAATATTGCTTTGTTATTCTGTAAAAGCAATCATAGCTGTACTTTTCACTAGGTTTCTGGGGACAACATTAGCACAGAATTCAATGAAATCCGTTTCTAAAATGAAGAGGAAAAGATTTGCCTGAATCAGAAGTGCTTTAGTAGCTCTGTTGTTAAACCCCAGCAACAAAATCATAAAGAAGTAGAAGAGAAAGTTTTTCTACTGGAAATCACTGATCCATTGTGGCAAGGGGGGCTCAAGAATTAATTGGTAAGTTAAAAAAAAATTATTTGAGTTTTTTAAAGAGATTAAAAAATTCTATTCATTTTTTCATTAAGATTATCAAGCAACTGTATTTAATAATCAAAATACATGTTTCATTATATCCAGATATGGAAAGCTGGCTAAAGTTGGAAGAGATAGATAATGGCAGGCACTAAAAGAAAATAGAGGCACAGAAGAGAGAGAAGCAGAAATAGAAACACATAGAGAGTGGGAGGTGCTCATTTAATAACCTATTAATAACCTGATGGTATGTCTAAAAATTCAACCAGAAAAATTGTGAAATGTGTGCTTGAGACACACAAAAGCTATGTCCCTGAAATCTAGGCATATCGGGACTTATCAATGTTACCTCCATACCTGGGAAGAATGGAGGCAAAACAAATAGGTAGACTAGTCTAGCTTTGTGGAGAAAAAAGTCGTAATACTTTACTAATGTCCTATTTCAATCCAGAGTCAAAAATCAATAAATCAGAAGGGTTTTTCATTTGATCCAGCTGGACATTCCTCACAGGTCACTGATCAAAGAGTATTGCATCAGTTATTCAAGGGGAGCCTCTGGGACTCACTGCATCATGGAGAGTTCTGAAGATGCTGAACTTTAACTTAGCACAGGCTTCTAATTTAATTATTGAGTGAATGTGAAGGAGTTAAGCATGGCACTGAGAAGAAACTAGGTAGGAGGGGTGGGTGCATGGATTGAAAAGCAATTGACCTCTATGGATCAGAGAAAAGAGTAGACAAAAAAATAACGCAAAGACATAACAGGCACAAAGGTGACTATACAACTGTGGGAAACAACAGAATCACTCCTGTGAGCAAGCACTAGAATATCAGAGGCCTCACCTAGGAATCATGAGGAATGGCCTTGAAAGGCCATTATCTCTGAAGACTCTGACACATTTCTGGCTGTCATTACAGTAATAGAGTCCCCTCTATATTCTTCAGAACATGAGCAATCCCCAAATTACCATCCTGGGAAAAGCCTCTGTAAAGGCGAGTGAGGACATGACCTTGTGCATTTATGTCTCCTTAGATATATTCCACCCCACACAGAGAAGCCTTCGAATGAAGAAACCACTCCTCATCAGCATCAATGAGTTTGAGGTATTTATTAGACAGAAATGAATAAGCAGCAAGATGACATCTGCAATGTCCAAATATGTGGGTCTGCTCTGTCCTGTGTTCCTTTTAATACTCTGCTAAAATACAGCATGAGAAGCAAATAATAATAATAATAATAAGCAATGAAATAACAACCAGCAATCATGGAAGGGTTGGGGAAAGTCCCTAGAAGGCAAAGTTAAAGACACCAAGTTTATTTCGGTTGAATAGTTTAAAAAAAAAAAAAAAGGTTTGAAAGGATCTTACATAAAAGCATTATGCCTGGCAAGATACCAGAGTTAAGAGATCTTGGTCCCTATATGTGAGAATAACTCTGCTGTGGTGCCCTGAGAAAGTTCCACACCCTCCCAGAGCTTTAATCTCCTATTTATTGCCCAGAGTCACTCTATGCTCAGATGGAATGTGCAGTCCCTTGTAACTTCAGTTGATACTCATGAGGTGCCTACCCTGGGCCAGGTGCTAGGGATACAACAGCCAACAGAGTACTGGCTCTGCCCACAAAGGGCTCCCAGTCCAGTGGGTCAAAGAGGTAAGTAAGTAGATAAGCAATTACGAAAGCAGACACATGAGGGAGTCATGAGGGCACAGGACACCCAACAGGAATTGGGAAATTAAGAAAAATTGCTGACAAGAAACGTCATCTCATCTGAGACTTGTAGGATAAATAGGGATTCATCCAGGTGGAGAGATCTGTGGCAGCAGGGACTAGGAGTGGTGAGGTGTAGAGATATAGAGCATTCCACATAGAGTCCTGCTGCCCAGGGACTGAGACTGCATGCCATGGAAGGAAAATGAAAGGCAGGGCAGATGCAACAGAGTTAAGTGTGTGTTGCAGCACTGGTGGGGAATTGCTATTAGAAATGTGAAAATATTCTGAAAGTGCCTGGTATACAAATGCATGGAACATTGATTGACTAGAAGCAAATGGTTATTCTCAGTTTCCATTTAGATGAGACAAATTAGTAGGGGTCCAAATTGTATTTCTAAAAATAAGGTATGTTCACTTATCCTTACTGAAACTTCAAAATTATTTATGGAATACTTTTCTCCAAAGATTTGATGCAATGAGTACACATACAATGCTGCCTAAATAAAAAGATACTTAATAAGAGACTCTAGTTTACTTACTTTTCTTACTAACTTAATATAAATATATTTATTTCAACACATGGTGAAAGTATTTATAAAAAGTCTTAGTGTTCTTTTGAGGCTGTTTCCTCATCCATGAAATGAACATAATAATATGTGTCTTGCAGGGATGTTGTGAGGACTGTGATAGCATACAGCAAGTGCCTTACACAGTAAATGTCATCAACATTTATGGTTTATGTTACTCTTCCTTTTATGATTTGGCATCTTGTAGCACTGTAGTTGAAGAAAGCAAAGGAAACTCCACTGAATGTGTAAAAAATACTAATAGTAGTAGGAGTCTTCAGACTGAGCACCCTTTAAGTGCTAAGCCTGTACTATAAAGAAAGCCCAAGAAGTAAATCAGCTACACTGTGATTTGTCTTTACGCTAAATATGGATGCCCTTCAAACAAATGAAGAGTAAGTTAAGAGAAGGGTCCTTTTAACTGGATTCCAATTACTTCAGGTGGCACTGCGCTTAATCAGATAAGTTTAAAGGCAGTTATTTAGAAAGCAAAGAAATGATTAGTGAGCCCCCAGAGTCTACTATGTAGCTTGACATCTCTGATCACTGCCTTACTTGATATTGAGGGAACAATCAATTCAGCCACAGGCCATATTGGATCTGCAAGTTATCCTTCTCCTTACTTTTATTTAAGTCCCCTTGTCGCTTATGAATACATAAACATATTAAACCCTAAACCATAATGTATGCATGCTGGTTTGCAAATGTTTTAATTGTAAGGGACAATAATAAAGGCCACAATACCTTACTAGTCCTGAACTGGGGACATCTGGGTGAGTAGGAAACGATCTACTGTAAGCAAAGCAACACTTCTGACTTAGTTATAAAAAGTTTGCATAGAGACTCATGTGTATAGAAAGGGTATTAAGGCTCATGTTAGTCCAGCAGTAACCTTCTTTCAAACTATTTTCCCAAACCTTCCAAATGGGTTAGAGAACACACTGAAACAATTTAATCCATCTAAGAATAGTTGCATTTTTCCATCATTTCATTGTTCTTTCAACCTTGCTAACCTCTCTTCCTTCCTGTCAGCTTGCGTCAAGTAAGGCTACAACTTCATTTCTGCCCTTCTCATTTACCAAAGGACAAGAGAGTGGAAAATGAAGTTTAATAGCTTAGCTCACATGCATCCCAGTTCTGCACAGAACCTGCCCTTTGTCTCAGAACATCACTGTGATGAACAAATCCTAAGATGGGTCCAATGAGCCCACTTCCTGGTGTTCACAACTTTATGTAATCCCCTCCCCTTGAGTGTGTGTGGAACTGTGACTTCCTTCTAACCAATAGATATATAAGATTTCATCTTGCTAGCAAGCATGCTAGAGACTTTCCTTGCTGACTTAATAAAGTAAGTGGCCATGTTGAGAAGCCAATGTGGCAATGGATTGCAAGCAGCCTTGAGGAGCTGAAAGTGGCCTCTGGCCAACAGCCAACAAGAAACTGAAGGCTTCAACTCTATAGCTGCAAAGAAATGTCTTCTGCCAACTTGAGTGAGCTTGAAAGTGGAATCTTCCCTAGATGAGCCCCGGATGAGGCCAACATGTAAGATCCAGAGCAAAGGACCCAGGCCAACATGTGAGACCCAGAGCAAAGGACCCAGTAAGCCATGCCTGTCCTGACACAGAAACTGTGAGATGAATGTGTGATGTTCTAAGCTAAGTTTGTGATAATTAGTTATGCAGCAATATAAAACTGATAGTCACCAACGTAATAATTCATGGAATGAAAATTAACATAGACAGCTGATAACTCTAGCTAACTGCAGGATGCCCAGAAAGGGTGCTAAGATACACCAACTCTATCTACTCAAAAAGCTTCTTTCTCAACTGTTAATAAAAGAAATGCGACTTTATCCTCTGTTGCCATGACAACATGTTATTCCACACACTGTCTGTAGTTATCTTTGCAAATTTACCATTATTTAAGTAGACACTGGGAGGATTTTTTTTAAATATTGAAATCAAATCTTTCCATTTTACCCCAATAAATGGTCTTTTTTTTCCCCTAGGTACATTTTTTAATGTACATTTCAAAAAAAAAAAAAACTGTTTTACATCCAGCATAGCATTGCTTCAAAGGAGAAGTAAAACATTTCATGAGCACTTCTCTTCCTCATTTATTGCTTCTGTTTCTCCTCTCCTTGACCTTTGCCCTGGTCTACTTGGGCTCCGATAACGTCTCAGGCTTTTATGCATCACAATTCCCTTGACAAATCTTGTAGCATTCACCCTTGTGAGGAAAAAGACCTGATCTATTTTTAGACCTGTTCCAATGTCAAGAAACCCTCATAAATCATTCTGTCTTCTCTTCCCTCTACCCTTGATGTTGTCTTGGCAACCTTAGAGGTATACCATTTCTCCCTTTCTGGGCAGCAGGCTCTCCTCGGGAGTACAGCCGAGCATGTTCTTTATTTCCCCAGCTGTGGTCCCTAGGAGCACAGTGCTCTGAACAACGCAGTGCTCAGTCTTCATGGCTCCTTCTCCCTTGCTGGAGGGAGTCCATCTGTCAAGCTGTGAAGGACTGTACAGAACCCAGTCAACATAAACTTTGATAATCCTCAACGAGTGAGGCAAGATCTCAGAGTATCTGTTCTCTTTTAGCAGACTGATAATGAGGAACTATACCCTGGTCAAGAACAGGAGAGAGGCCTGTATAAGGAATTATATTTTTAGCCATTTGAAATATATTTTATTTTTAAGAATCTTTGTGTTTCTCATAAATTGTTTAACATTAAGAAGAAAAAAGAAATGTTTGTCTTTAGGGGAAGAAAACTTTCCCCACAGTTATGCTGCAGAGAGACAGCAGTCTAGCCAGGACATGGTCCTGTGGGTTCTGGGCACACACATATTATCTTCATACAGCAACACTTAGGGTATATAAAGCCCCCAGAAATGAGGTATTTGGGATAGTCGAGGATGTATCCTATTAAACAGTAAAGACTCTCTTCTTTTTAAAGCAATTTTACAAGGAAATCTTTCCAAAATGGTTACGTATTGGCTGCACCTTTAAACAGAATAACCTGAACATATTTCAATCTTTGATGGTTCTAAGTCATCAAAATAAACATAAACAATAGTATTGTACTAGCATGAAGCAATGTTTTCAGAAATTATCCAAGTACTCTAGGTTATTTCCCTCCCCAAACAAAGTGATCTCAAACTAATGTGTGTTTTGAGTCTTTTTCCTACTATTTTTGTCACCTGTCATGCTATAGGGTATTAACTATTATTTGTTGTGGTTGTGTGCTTGCTTCAAACCACTTTCTCTCCTCCTTACTATGCTACTTAAAATCTCTTGTTTGCTCAAAGACAGGTAACGAGCCTTGGTCATTCAATAATGCATGCCAGGCACTCATTAAATTCTGGGGATACAAAGATGAATGATACATAATCCTTGTCCTGAAGGAGCTCTCTGGGTTTTCTGGAAGAGACAGACACAGGCAAGTTAACAGGCAACTATAATTCTGTGTGTTGCTATGGAAATACAAAAAGGGTACACCTAACTCAGCCTTGGGCCCAGGGGATGGGGGGTGGGGGCAAAATGTCTGTCAAGAAATTTTTCTTTGAGAAAGCTGCTAAGGAGAATCCCAAATGATATGCCTTGGAACTATGTAATAAAAGCTGTGACTGACAGCCAAAATTAAGATCTCTCCTTGGTAATTCTTTTGTGCTCCATCTGTATGGGCTATAAACATTGGCCTTTTGTTACTGTTGTTGTTGTTGTTGTTACTTAGAGCTTGGTAGCCTGGGGAGTTGAAATTACTGATCACTCAGTTCCTGAGAGGCAAGGTTTCATGGCAATGAGCTATTATACACACTCTTTTAGGACAGTTGTAATGAGTGGTGTGCTAGTTTGGATGGATTATGTCCCCCAAAACACCATTATCTTTGATGCAGTCTTGTGTGGGCATGAAACGTATTGGTGCTGATTGGGTTGGAGACTTCTGATTGGATGTTTCTGAGGAGATGTGCTCACTCAATTGAGGGCAAGATCTTTCACTGGATAATATCCATGGAAGTGTGGCCCCGCCCATTCACTATGGGCCTTGATTAGTTTACTAGAGCACTATATATAAGCTCAGACAGAAGGAGTGAGCTTGCTACAGCCAACAGGGACACTTTGAAGAAAGCACAGGAGCTGAGAGAGGAGCTGCAGATGAGAGACAGTTTGAAGACGGCCATTGAAAGCAGACTCTTGCTCAGAGCCCCAAGAGCAACTAAGAGTGACATTTTTGAGGAACTGCAGCCTAGAGAGGAACGTTCTGGGAGAAAATCATTTTGAAACCAGACTTTGGAGCAGACGCCAGCCATGTGCCTTCCCAGCTAACAGAGGTTTTCCAGACGCCACTGGCCATCCTCCAGTGCAGGTACCCGACTGTTGATGCGTTACCTTGGATGCTTTATGGCCTTAAGACTGTAACTGTGTAACCAAATAAACCCCATTTATAAAAGCCAATCCATTTTTGGTGTTTTGCATTCCAGCAGCATTAGCAAACTAGAACACGTGGTATAAAGAAAGGCACTCTAGACTCTCAATAGTTCTCATGATCACCCCAGAGTGTTCCAAAGGGCTACTCACAGCCTTACTATCAGCAATGCAAAATGTGCTTGGACTTTTCCATCATCTTGAGTAGAATCTGGTCACTAACCTCTCATTTACTTTTCCTTTACTAGAAGTTATCTGGAAAAATACTACAAAAATTTTAACAGCTAAAATTTAGGAATACTGCATGCAAAGTTGAATTCAGCAATTCACTTGTTACCTAATGTGCTATAACAGAGAGAATTTGAAGAAATGTAAATACCAAAAGACCTAATAGAAGGGCTTAAAATACTGGAGGCAATCAGCTGTTTGAACATAATTGTTAAATACAACATGTATAGAAATAACTAAGAAACATAAGAATATTAACAAGGGTAATGGAGTAACCATTATATTCTAAAACATCCTTCAGTAAGTGCTCTGCATTTATTAATATTATCCAAAATGTACTAAGCTTATAAAAAGTACAAGACACTGAAGTAGTTGGGCAATAAAATGACAGAGACTAACTTTCCCCATTTGTGAGCAGAGATATGAATGGCTAAGACAGGTGCATCTGATCGTAATGCAGTAATGAGTAAAATGTGCATCTTTGGGAATTATTTCAGAGAGGAGCTCTTATAATACTACTAGGGTAGGGAGTTGGGGATATCAGAGTAAATCAACATGGCTATTAACTGAATGTGGCAATAAGGGGTGAGAGTCTGGGGGGCATCAGCCAAGTTGGGGCAAAGTCAAATTGCAAGCAATTTAAGACAGTTAGTGGGTAGTAAGGAAGTTAAAGCAGCAAGAGCAGGTTACTTTGCCAGGAAGTCTGGCAGTAAAGAAATAAGAGAGTTTATGTAAGTTAAAAGAAAATACTAATAGCATGGAATCAGTTAGTGAGTTAGGAATTAAACTCAAACCTTTATTCCACTGCAACAAGAATATTAGCCCTCCTGAGAAATACAACATTCATTCATATACTAAACTTTGAAAGACATGTGGTTAAACATCAGAAATTTCTAAGAGTCTTCTCTTTACATATGCCTTCAAGAAAAATTAAAATAAAGTACTTTAATTGACAAGACTTTGCATCTGACAATTATACATACACATACACTTTACCAGCTGGGACTACATGACAAAACAAAAATAAATCTGTTAGAAGCTGGAATGTTCTAGAGCAGTGCATATTATTTTTAACTTTCATTTTCAGGCATTCTATCCCATTTATTCTGATTTTTACACTTTCTATTAATTTAACTTGCTTTGTTTTGAAACCCACTGCTGACGAGTTTGTCTCAAAGGAAGTTGATAGTTTGGTCTAAAAGGCCATGGAGTAGTAAAATTCAAATTTGACTCTAAGCTATGTTTTTATTATCTTTACATTCACCAAAAATTCAATGACTAATCTACTTCCCTGTTGAGGAGAAAGCTGCCCCACAACAGAATGTCTACTGGCAGCAGCATTAAAGCTATCTCCCCCGGGTGAGGGTATATCATCCACAACGATAAGAGGCCATAGAGGAAACCACCAGAGAGCCAGCATTTTAGTATTGCACTGCTTCAACTGCCTGGTTGTCCAAAATAAGCCCTTGGCTTTGTTATGTTCAATTCCAGTAAGAAGACTTGACTTTGTGTTTGCACCAAATGACCAGTTACCATTCCAGAGGGCATCTAAAATTATCTCCCCAGGTCCAGGGCTGGCAGCAAATTGTAAGTGGCAAATTGCAAATGCACTTGGCTTTCATCAGCAGATGACAGCCAGTGGAAACTGAAACACTGATATTTAAAAAATATTGGGAAACCAGTTTTTAAAAATCTATAAAAAGATGTATCTACATCCTGGATGCTCTGTGTTGCCCGTATAATATAAATGCTCCAGTCCGAATGAAAGGCATCTACCTCCCTTTCAAAGCTCTTCTTACTACCTCAAATATTTTCAGGCATTGTCTTCCATCACTGTGAATGACCCACTGATCTGTAATGCTTAAAAATGGAATTTGCATGCTTTTACTTAGTAATTGCCTAATGCCTAGATCCTCAGAACCCAGGTAATTTACCTCCAGATAAATCAATAGTTGGCCAAACCTGGGATTAATGAGGTCACAGACGCCCCTGAATGGGTCAGTCAACCTCACATCAGGAGTATATGTGCCACAAACTCAGAGGAATATTACAAATGGGTATTATACTGGGAGGCCAACCATCACAGTACCATAAAAACAATCCAATTTTAAAAGAAAAAGTAGATTGTGTTTCAAAGATGTTCTTCCAAAATATATTTTAAAACAGAAAACTTTTTTAAATTTCAACAAAACAACACAAAGAGAAGACAAACTTAATGATGGAATTGTGCAAGTTCAACATGCACCAACTAAAGCACAAAGAAATATTTAACATGATTACTCAGTAAGCAAATATAGTAAATTATGTGATTCACAAAATTATCACCTTAATTATAATTCAGATTGTTATCTGCAAAATATGCAAAACCATTTGTAGTGGTTTGAAGCTGTAGGCATCCCAGAAAAACATGTTTTCAAATTTAATCCACTCCTGTGGGTGTAAACCCACTGTAAGTAGGATCTTCTGATGTGGCTACCTCAGTTAAAGTGTGACCCACCTCATTCAGGATGGGACTTAATCCTATTACTAGAGTCCTTTATAAGAGAATGAAATTTAGAAAAACAGGAAGAAAGCCATGGAAGCGAGTTGCTATAAGCAACAAAATCTGGAAAAGAGAGACATGCAGATGCCAACACATGCCTTGCCATGTGGCTGAGAGCCAAGGATCACTGGCAGCTGGTCTTCAGGAAGAAGCATCACCTTGATGATGCCTAGTTTTGGACACTTTCTTGGCCTCAAAACTGTAAGCTAATAAATTCCCACTGTTTAAGCCAACCCATTTCACGGAATCTGCTTTAAGCAACCTAGGAAATTAAGCCACCATCCTTATGGTGACAAATAAAATGTCCATCAAGCCATTCAAATTCTTGTTTAAGTTCAACAAACATATTATGGAGGGAAGGGTTGACATATTTAGTGACCATCTACTGAGTGCTAATATGTCAGACACTGTTTTAGGTATCTGACGTATTTTAATCAACCGATCTCCACCAAAGCCCTGCAAAGTTAATATTATTACCTGTATTTTATGAGGATAAAACTGAGGCTTACCAATGTTAAAGGACTAGCCCAAGGACAATCAGCTATTAATCAGCTGAAATCTTGATTTGAGCATGCTCTGCCTAACCCCAAAGCCTGTGCTCTTTAGGTAATCAACAGTACATTTGAAGAAACAAAGCAAAGAGAAATGCCAAAGTTTTGGATTCACTATTTGAGGTTTTGACATTCACTGCCTCTTTTGAATTGGCAATTGTTCCCAGGGCCAGGCCCAGTGGCTGGAATCAGGGAGCGCTCTTGGATATGAGCGCAAGGGGCACAAGCCCGCAAAGATTTCCTACTGAGCTCAAGGTGGATGGTAGTTGATTACTAAGCCATTTTATTACCACATACACCTCAAGCTAAATAACTGTGACTCTCACACAAGGCTATCATTAACAATGAAGGATGATTCCTGTATATTTTCATGTTTATTCCACTGTGTCTCTTATTCATTTATCTTACTAGGTGTCAAGATAAAATCCAGTGCTAGATATTTCACACATAAGGAGCCATTACTGTCCAATGGTCAAAACATGAATATGGACATTGGAAGATGTCGATTATTGCTCCAATTCTCTCTTAGGTAACAGTATTCTTTTTTATTAATACCATTTTATTGAGATATATTCACATATCATACAATCATCCATGGTGTACAATCAACTGTTCACAGTACCATCATATAGTTGTGCATTCACCACCCCAATCTATTTTTTGAACATTTTCCTTATACCAGAAAAAGTAAAAATAAGAATAAAAAATAAAAGTAAAAAAAGAACACCCAAATCATCCCCCTCAACCCTATTTTTCATTTAGTTTTTGTCCCCATTTTTCTATGCATCCATCCATACACTGGATAAAGGAAGTGTGATCCACAAGGCTTTTACAATCACACAGTTACTGCTTGTAAGCTACAGTATAATACAATCGTCTTCAAGAGTCAAGGCTACTGGGTGGTAGTTTGATAGCTTCAGGTATTTACTTCTAGCTATTACAAAACATTAAAACCTAAAAAGGGTTATCTACATAGTGCATAAGAATGCCCACCAGAGTGGCCTCTCAACTCCATCTGAAATCTCTCAGCCACTGAAACTTTATTTTGTTTCATTTCGCATCCCCCTTTTGGTCAAGAAGATATTCTCAATCCCACGATGCCAGGTCCAGATACATCCTCGAGAGTCATATCCTGTGTTGCCAGGGAGATTTATGCCCCTAGGAGTCAGGTCCCACGTAGGTGGGAGGGCAGTGAGTTCACTTGCCGAGTTGGCCTAGCTAGAGCGAGGGCCACATCAGAACAACAAAGAGGTACTCAGGGGGAGATGCTTAGGCACAATTATAGGCAGGTTTAGCCTCTCTTTTGCAGTGACAAGCTTTATAAGGGCAAGCCCCAAGATAGAAGGTTCGGCACATCAAACTGTCAGTCCCAATGCTTGTGACAACATCAACACCAGTCCAGGTGAGGCAGTCCAACACTTCCACACCTTCCCCCAGCTCCTCAGCGGGGTGGGGTGGGGGGGCGCCCGGCATAAATATTTTTATTCTCTGCCCAAATTACTTTGGGATGTGTCGCTATTTCACTCTAACCTATGCAAACCTACCAGGTCTCACTTCCTATTAAAAGTTCCATGTAATTATGATATTTGAACAAACTGTACACATTAAACTGTTTAGGAAATATAGACCCTGCACCAAATAAACATCTCTTCCCTTGGTCTCACGTGGAAGTTGAAGTTTTAAAACACAGTCAGTATCATCCTTTACCCTTTGGTCTGATTTGCCTTAGTCCTAACCAGGCATGTTATTCATATCTCCATTCATATCACTAATTGAAGTCTAGACTCAGCTTTTTTAACAGTTGCTGTATGTGCTAATAACGACATTCATATCTGCCGAGCTCTAGCTCTAAATTTCAGGTGTCACACACATAACCAAATTTCCAGGGATCGATCAGGTTATACACAAAGGGATAAGCATCTCAGAATCTGCAGCCATTACAAGTCAGGAATAGATTTGACTACTGTAAGAGCTTACAATCTAGGGATCATTACAATAGTGTTCCCCTGATAAGTTGTGCTCTAAGATTCAATTCTGAGTTTACACACTGTAATTAGTCCATATTGGTGAGGCATTACAGTGTTTGCCTTTGTTTCTGGTGTAGTTCACTCAAAATGCTCTCTACAGGATCCATTCACTTCATTGAGTGTCTCACAGCTTCACTACTTCTCATTGTATGCACACACCACAGTTCACCATTCTGTTCCTCAGCCGATATACTCTTAGGCCTTCTCTGAGACCCACTGCAAATCATGCATACTGTCTCCATAAACACTAGTGTGCAAATGTCCATTCATCTCCCTGCTCTCAGATCTTCCAAGTATATGCCCCTAATGAGGTTGCAGGACCTTATGGCACCCACATACTTAGCTTCTTGTGGAACTACCACAACAGTATTCTTTTTTATTTAAAATTATAGTGTAAACTGGGAATTCCTAAGAACACAAGCAAACAAAAGACAAGGACAAGAAACAGGCTTAGAAAAGATAGAGGTACATGAAGTTCATATTCGCCTTGGGTTGATCTTGATAAGATGGATACACCCTGAAAGAGAGCATCAGCCAACACAGTCATTCTGCAAAAACTGTGAAAGGTACTTATGCATTGGTTTATTTGCTTATGTTAGCTCCTGGCACTCAAGGAAATCTCTGTCATATTGCTAACTAGATACAAACTTAAAGAACAGATAGCTCAGGGACTAAATCACAGAGTAAAAACTTTAAAATATTAAAATGTACAGTATGCAATGAAAGATTACAAGATAAAGAAACAGGATATAACAGCCCATCCAAAAGAACAAGATAAAAATCCAGAAACCATCAAAAAAAGAAGACTGAACTTTGGGCATACCACACCATGATTTAAAAAAAACAAAACAAAACCAAAAAATCCGCAGTATGCTCAAAGAGACAATGAAAACATGAAGAACTAAAGGATATCAGGAAGACAATGAACGTACAATATGAAAATCTTAATAAAAACATACAACTTTTTAAAGGTACCAAACAGAAATACTGGAGTTTAAAACCACAATAACTGAAAAGAAAAATTCGATAGAGGGTTTCACCAGCACATTGGACCAAAAAGAATCAGTCTCAAAGACAAGACTGAAGAATGGAAAGAAAAAAGAATGAAAAACAGTGAACAGAACCTAAGACACCTGTGGGACACCATCAAGCATACTCAACAGAAAGGGACAGAAGGAATATTCCAAGAAATAATGGCAGAAAAACTCCTATATTTAACAAAAGATATAAATACGCACAGTCAGGGAGCCCTACGAACCCCAACCAGGATAAACTTGAAGAGAACAATGTCCAGACAAGCAATGACCAGACACATAGAAGTCAAACTATCAAATGCCAAGGACAGGGAGAGAGTTCTGAAAGCTGCAAGAGAATAGCAAAATGTTAGGTACAAGGGAGCCCATAAAAGATTAAGTGCCAATCTCTCATCAGAAATCATGGAAGCAAAAAGGCACTGGATGAAATATTTAAAGTGCTGAAAGAAAACAACTGCCAATCAGAATTTTACGTCTAGCAAGGTTGAGCCCTCTACCATAGGTTTTACCCTTGGGAAGACGGTTGCTGTAAAGGAGAGGCTAGGCCTCCCTATATTTGTGCCTAGGAGCCTCCTCCCAAATGCCTCTTTGTTGCTCAGATGTGGCCCTCTCTCTCTAGCTAAGCCAACTTGAAAGGTGAAATCACTGCCCTCCCCCCTACGTGGGATCAGACACCCAGGGGAGTGAATCTCCCTGGCAACGTGGAATATGACTCCCGGGGAGGAATGTAGACCCGGCATCGTGGGACGGAGAACAGCTTCTTGACCAAAAGGGGGATGTGAAAGGAAATGAAATAGGCTTCAGTGGCAGAGAGATTCCAAAACGAGCCGAGAGGTCACTCTGGTGGGCACTCTTACGCACAATTTAGACAACCCTTTTTAGGTTCTAAAGAATTGGGGTAGCTGGTGGTGGATACCTGAAACTATCAAACTACAACCCAGAACCCATGAATCTCGAAGACAATTGTATAAAAATGTAGCTTATGAGGGGTGACAATGGGATTGGGAAAGCCATAAGGACCACACTCCACTTTGTCTAGTTTATGGAGGGATGAGTAGAAAAATAGGGGAAGGAAACAAACAAACAAACAGACAAAGGTACCCAGTGTTCTTTTTTACTTCAATTGCTCTTTTTCACTTTAATTATTATTCTTGTTATTTTTGTGTATGTACCAATGAAGGTGTCAGGGATTGATTTAGGTGAAGAATGTACAACTATGTAATGGCACTGTGAACAATCGAACGTACGATTTGTTTTGTATGACTGCGTGGTATGTGAATATATCTCAATAAAATGAAGATTAAAAAAAAAAAAACCTCCAGTAAAGGTAAACATAAGAGTAATTATAATGCCAGTTCTATTGTATTGAATTTTTTGGTATGTAACTCCACTTTTTATATCTTACAGGTTACAAAAAGCAAATATACATAAAAAGTAATGATAAATCTAGGCTTTTGGATATACATATATAAAGATACAATTTGTAACAAGTACAAAAAAAGGTAGGGGGACAAAGGAGTATATAACAGTGTATGTATATGCTATTGAAGTTAAGTTTGTATCAGATCAAAAGTGATTATTATAGATTCAGGATGTTAAATTTAGGACCCATGATAACCACAAAAAAATATTATATATATACTGAAAGAAATGAGAAGGACTCAAAAGGGCACACTACAAAAAATATAAAATATGAAAGTAGGTATTAATGGAAAAATTGGGGGGCAAAAAAGGTATAAGAAGAGAGGACTGTAGGAAGATGATGGAGTAGGAAGCTCCAGGATTAAGTATCTTCACCAGAACAACAATTAAGCTGGTAGAATTGTCTGAAACAACTATTTCAAATGCCAGAGTCCAGCAGAACACTGTCCATCATCCAGGGAAGACCAGGAGGAAGAGGCGGGTAAATGACAGTAAAGACTAGAAAATTGTTCTCTGGACCTGGCAGTTAGCAGTGCCAATTTCCCACTCTCATGGCAGGCCTCCATGGGGTACGACCCCTGGCCAGCTGGCTGGTGATAAAAAGGGATGCGAAAATTCACTCACCCAAGTTCAATGATGGGCATGGCTGATCTCTGATCATGGCTTTTGATTAGTGACTTTGAATAGCTGGGGGCCTGGCTCTGAGGACTGCCATTGTCCCAACCTGCCCTTGACAAAGGTGGCGGTGGAGGAGAATGAAAAATGCTATGCTTCCTCAGGTCTGCGGGGTACAGTTCAAGGGCTGCATTTGCTGGGCAGGTCAAGAAAGCATAGCACTGAGGATCCATCAAAGAAGTTCCTGCCGCCCTTCCTGATCCCTTCCCCAGGGAAGTCTGAGACCCCTTTGTGGGTCCCCTGGACTTGTTTCAGCTGGGAAAGAATGATGGGAAAACTCCTCTCCAGCATACCCCACTATCCCAGAATTAGCCCTCAAGGTGAAAGCAGCTGCGACAACAAAAACGGTATAAGTAACTACTGAGGCAATGGCCTGGGGCAAAGGATTGCCTGTTTTAAAAACCAGGAGAAGGTCTGTTTCCTGGGAAAAATAAAGGGAGTATTCAAACTCCTGTAAACAGGGAACTGCAAAGCAACTAACAAGCACAAGCCCAGGACTAGACACAGGCTCAGAAAAGACAGGGAACTAGAAGACAGGACAATGGAAACCATACATACAGAGAACATAGAGAGAAAAGAATAGAAAAAATCGAGCACTGTCTCAGGGATGTGAATGACAGCATGAATCACACAAAAACATACATCATGGGTGTCCCAGGAGAAGAGAAGGGAAAAGGAGTAGAAAGAATACCTGAGGAAAAAAATGGCTAAAAATTTCCCAACTCTTATGGAAGATATAAATACACATGTCCAAGAAGCACAATGTACTCCAGAGTAAGTCCTAATAGACCTACTCCAAGATACATACTAATGAGAATGTAAGATGCTGAAGATAAAGAAAGAATTCTGAAAGCAGCAAAAGAAAACTCATTCATCACAAAAGGGATCCTCAATAAGACTATGTTCTGATTTCTCATTAGAAACCACAGAGGCGAGAAGGCAGTGGTATATGATATATTTAAGGTAATGACAGAGAAAAACTGCCTGCCAAAAATTCTGTATCAGGCAAAACTGTCCTTCAGAAATAAAGGAGCATTTAAAATACCCACAAACAAAAATTGAGAGAGTTCATCAACAAAAGACCTGCCATATGAGAATTCCCAAAGGGATTTTTGCAGGTGGAAAGGAAAAGACAGGAGAGTATGGCTTGTAGTAGTGTGAAGAAATGAAGATCTGCAGTAAGGGTAACTAAAAGGGTAAATACAAAACCCAATAGTACTGTATCCTCAATATGCAACTCTACTTCTTGTAGGGGTCAGAATACAACTAAACAAGAAAAAGACATATTTCCTGATATTGGACATGAATTATAAAAAGGTAAAGTGGGTTAAAAACAACATAAAGAGGGGAAACAGACAGATATGGGAGCAGAGAACATACATGCTACTAAAGCTAAGTTGGTATCTTTTCAAATTAGTAGGTTGTAGTTATAGGCTGTGTAATATAAACCCCAGGGTAACCACAAAGAAAGTATTTTTAAAATACACAGAAATAAAAATAAGGGATCAGGCAGATACATTACAAAAGATCAACTCTACAGAAAAGGAGGTTGCAATAAAGGAAACAAGAACCACCCCCCAAAAAAGATGACATATAAAAACCAAAGATAAAATGGCTGAAGTAAGTACTGCCTTGATAGTAATCACTGAATGTTAATGGATTAAACTTCCCAGTACAAGACACAGGTTGGCAGAATGGATAAAAAATCAAGATCTAACTATATGTTGTTTACAAGAGAATCAGCTTAGACCCAAAGACACAAATAGGTTGAAAGTGCAAGAATGGAAAAAGATATTCCAAGCAAATTGAAACCAAAAAAGAGCAGAGATAGCTATATGAATACTGGACAAAATATAAGTCAAAAGCTGATGTAAGAGATAAAGAAGGACACTAAAGATCAAACTTGCAATCCACCAAGATGAAATATGAATCATAAACACTGACGTACCCAACTATAGTGCCCCAAAATACATACTGGCAAAACTGAAGGGAGGGCTAGAAACCTCTACAATAATAGTTGGAGATTTTAATACCACTTTCATCAATATAGAGAACATCTAGACATAAGATCAATGAGGAAACAGAGAACTTGAATAATATGAAAAATAAACTAGACCTAATAGACATGTACAGAACCTTGCACCCCACTGCATACTTCTCAAGTGCACATGGATCATACTCCAAGACAGACCACAAGTTTAGGTCACAAAATAGTCTCAACAAATTTTAAAATATTGAAATTAAACAAACCATCTTCTCTGACCATACTGGAACGAAGCTGGAAATCAGTAACAGACAGATAACAAAAAAATCTACAAATGTATCAAAGTTAAAGAACACACTCTTAAACAGTCAGTATCAAAGAATAAATTGCAAGGGAAATCAGTAAATATCCTGAGACAAATGAGAATGTGAACATAACATATCAAAACTTACAGGATACAGTGAAGGCAGTGCTGAGAGGGAAACTGATAATACTAAATGCTTACATTAAAAAAGAAGAAAGAGCTAAAATCAAAGACCTAACTACACACATGGAGGAACTAGAAAAAGAAAAGCAAACTAAACCCAAGGAGAGCAGAAGAAACAACAAAGATTAGAACAGAAATAAATGAAATAGAAAATTTTAAAAATAGAGAACATTAACAAAACTAAAAGTTGTTTCTGTGAAAAGATCAATAAAATTGACAAAACCTTAGCTAGACTGATAAAGAAAAACAGAGAAAAGACAAAAATAAATAAAGTCAGAAATGAGAAGGGGGGACATTACTACTGAGTCAGTCCACAGAAATAAAAAGGATTGTAAGAGGATACTATGAGCAACTGTATGCCAACAAATTAGACAACATAGATAAAATGGGCAAATTCCTAGGAACACACAAAGTACACTGACTCAAGAAGAAACAGAATATCTTATCAGACCAATTACAAATAAAGAGATTAAATCAGTCACCAAAAACCTCCCAAAAAAGAAAAGCCCAGGACCAGATGACTTCACAGGTGAATTCTATTAATCATTTCAAGAAGAAATTAAACCAAGCCTTCTCAAACTATTCCAAAAATTTTGAACAGGAGGAAACATGATCTAACTCATTCTATGAGGCCAACATCCCCCTAATACCAAAGCCAGGTAAAGATAATACAAGAAAAGAAAATTATATACTAATTTCTTTTATTAATATAGATGCAAAAATCCTCAACAAAATACTTGCAATTAGAATTCAACAGCACATTAAACGAACTATATATCATGATCAAGTGGATTTTATCCCAGGTACATAAGGGTGGTTCAACATAAGAAAATCAATTAATGTAATATACCACATTAAAAAATGAAGGGAAAAAAACACACAGTCATCTCAATTGATGCAGAAAATGCATTTGCCAAAATCCAGCATCCTTTGTTGATAAAAACTTAGAAAACATATGCATAGAAGGAAGCTTCCTCAATGTGTGATAAAGGCCATTTATGAAAAACACACAGCTAAAATCATACTCACTGCTGAAAGATAAAGATGCCCACTGTAACTACTTCTATTCAAATTTATACTGGAAGTTCTAACCAGAACAGTTAGGCAAGAAAAAGAAATAAAAGGCATCCAAAATGGAAAGGAAGAAGAAAAACTTTCACTATTTGCAGATGACATGATCCCATACATAGAAAGTACCCCCAAAAAAATCTACAACAAAACTACTAGAGCTAATAAATGAATTCAGCATAGAGACGGGCTACAAAATCAACACATGAAAATCAACAGCGTTTTTATACACTAGTAACAAGCAATCTGAGGAGGACCCAATAAATAAATTCCAGTTACAATAGCAACAGAAAGAATCAAATATCTAGGAATAAATTTAAACAAGAATGTAAAGGACTTATATCTGGAAAACTACAAAATACTGCTAAAAGAAATCAAAGAAGACCTAAATAAATAGAAGGACATTCTGTATCCATGGTTTGGAAGACTAAATATCATTAAGATGTCAACACTACCCAAAATGATTTACAGACTTAACACAATCCCAATAAAATTCCAACAGCCTATTTTGCAGAAATGGAACAACCAATTATCAAATTTATTTGGAAGGGTAAGGGGCCCCGGATAGCCAAAAACATCTTGAAAAAAAGAAGAACAAAGTTGGAGGATTCATACTCCCTGACTTTAAAGCTTATTACAAAGCAACAGTGGTCAAAACAGCATGGTACTGGCACAAGGACAGATATATTGAGCAATCCAATTGAGAGATCAGAAACAGACCCTCACATTTTTGGCCAACTGATTTTTGACAATACTGCCAAGTCTACTCAATTGAGAAAGAATAGTATCTTCAACAAATGGTGCTGGGAATACTGGATATCCATATGAAAAGAATGAAGGAGGACTCCTGTCTCATACCACATACAAAAGTTAACTCAAAATGCATCAAACACCTAATTATAAGACCCAGGACTATAAACTTCCTAGAAGAAAATACAGGAGAGCATCTTCAGGGTCTTGTGTTACACAATTGTTTTTTAGACTTTACTCCCAAAGCACAAGCAAGAAAAGAAAAAATAGATAAATGGGACCTCATCAAAATTAAAAACTTTTGTGCATCAAAGGACTGTATCACAAAAGTGAAAACACAGCCTACGGAATCGGAGAAAATATTTGGAAACCACATATCTGATAACGGTTTAATAACCAGAATATATACAAATTCTTCTCTAGTGCACATGGATCATTCTCAGGGATAGAATGAAAGTAAACCCCTAATTCACACCAAATACAAAATAACTCAAAAATGAATCAAAGACCTAAATATAAGAAACAAAACTATAAAACACCTAGAAAAAAACAAGAGAAGCATCTTCAGGACCCATGTTATGCAGTGCTTTTTAGACTTTACACCAAAAGCATGGGCAACAAAAGAAAAAATAGGTAAATGGAACCCATCAAAATTAATAATTTTGGGCATCAAAGGACTTCATCATGAAAGTAAAAAGATAACCTACAGAATGGAGAAAATATTTGGAAACCACATATCTGATAAGGGTTTAATATGCAGATTATACATAGCAATGCTACAACTCAACAACAAAAATGACAACCTAATTGAAAAGTGGACAAAGCACCTGAATAGACATTTCTGCAAAGAAGTTATATAACTTACCAATAAGCACATGAGAAGATTTCAACATCAATAGCCACTATGGAAATGCAAATCAAAACCACAGTGAGATATCATTTCACACCCACCAGCAGAGCTACTATTAAAAAATGGAAAATAACAAGCACTTGGAGAGGATGTGGAGTAATAGGAACACTTGCTCATTGTTGGTGGGAATGTACAGCACTCTGTAAACAGTTTGGCGGTTCCTCAGAAAGTTAAGTATAGAATTAGCATATGACCCAGCAATCCCACTTCTAGATATACACACAAGAGAATTGAAAGCAGGGGCTCAAACAGATATTTACATACTGATATTCATAGAGGCATTATTCACAACTGCCACAAGACGGAAGAAACCCAAGTATCCATCAACAGATGAATGGATAAACAAAATTTGGCATATACATACTGTGGAATATTATTCAGTTATAAAAAGGAGTAAAGTTCTGATACATGTGATGACAAGAATGAACCTTGAAGGCACTATGTTGAGTGAAATAAGCCAGACACAAAAGGTAAATATTGCACAATCTCACGGATATGAAATAATCAGAATAAGTATATTCATAGCCAGAAACTAGAATACAAGTTTCCAGGGGTTGGGGTGGGGGTAGGGAATGGGAGTTAATCCTTAATTGGTCCAGACTTTCTGTTTGGGGCAGTGGAAAAGTTTTGATAATGGATTACTGTAAGTGCTGCTAAGGGTTAAAGGTAGTAAAGCTTTTTAAAGTCTCAATTCATAATGCCAAATTACTCCCAATAGTGTTTGAGAACAACTACCTTAGCAAATTAAGTATTATGTTTTGTTAACTATTTAACAAAAAGATAAAAGAAGGAATTACTAGCCTTAATTACCAGCCAAGCTGAAATTTTTTTCAGGTTTATTTTCTCTAGTTTTTATTTTGGGGGGAACTTTTGGTTCATGTTGTATGCCTGTTTTTCTAGTGGATGTCACTGGTTTGTAAAAGCTCTTTCATTATTAAGTATGTTAACCTTTTATCTGTCATAGTTGATGTGATTTCACAGCAGGTTGTCAAGTGCTTTTAATTTTGTTTCAGGTTTTTTTTTTTTCAGAAGTTTTGACAGAAACTTTTCTATATAAATGTTCAGGGTTTGAGAGGAAAAACAATCATTAGAAAAAAATTACACTACATTCAATTTACTAGAAAGTAAAATTTCCTATCTTCTAGTTTTCTTTTACCCAGAAAGTGGAAGGGACACACACTTACGAGTATCTGATGACATGTAGGAACAAAACAAACCAAGAAGAAACTGACATTCAATACGCAGATTCATACTGCTCCAGCCCAGATGCTTAGCAAATAGCACACACAGGCATACACACAACCATAAATATTGTTCACAACAGAAGGGAGAATATGCGGAGAGGTGTGTAATTACATGACATGGCATAACTACTGGTTTAAGTGCCTCCTGAAGAATGAAAACATACACAAAATACAGAAATCATTAAAATGAGCTATTTCTCAGCTTTCGTCTCAAGCAAAACCAAATTTAGAAATGATGGGAGTGTAACATGAGACAGACCAACAGCTGCAAAGGAAGTAAAAAAATTTCTCAAAGCAGACAGGGAAGGAACCAAACTGCTGAAAGGAAATATTTAGAAAGAAATCCCACTTACAGAATTCTGGGGTTAAAACATGAAGTCTATCTCAGTTTAGTATGAAATAGAAGCTCTTTCTTTTCTTGTCACTGAACACTAGTGACTTGAGGTACTAGTGTTTATTTTTTCTTTTTTTTTTTAATTCCTTCCTTTCTCCTTTTTCTTTTACAAATTTGGTATGTATTTGTCTCTTAATATTTCCTATGACTTCCTTAGGAATAACTGCCATGACAGACTTAAGCCTTATGCTAGGAATAGTCTAACGAAGCTGAAAAGGACACAGGACACACCCAGATTACAGAGAACAGGTATCTATTCTTCTAAAACTAGGAAACAGAGAACTAAATGACAACTTAAAATTGAGCTTCCCCTATCAAGTTTTTTAAAAGGTTTCTGTTGCAGTAATATATACACAACACAAAATTTCCCCTTTTAACCACTTTCAAGTATTCAATTCAGTGACATTAACTGTGTGCTACTGTCACCACCATCTATTATCAAAAGTCTTCTATCACCACAAACAAAAACTCCGTACGGTACCATTAAGCAATAACTTCCCATTCCCTCCACCCACCTGCTCTGATAACCTGTAATCTAATCTGTTTCTATGAATTTACATATTCTAGGTATTTCATGTAAGTCGACTCACAATATTTGTCCTTTGGTGGCTGGCTTTTAAAAGCCAACATGATGTCTTCAACGTTTATCTATGTTGCAGCATGAAAAGAATTCATTCCATTCTATGGCTGAATAATGTTCTGTTGTATGTACATATCATATTTTGTTTATCCATTCATCTGTTGACAGACATGTGGGATGCTTACACCTTTTGGCTATTGTGAATAATGGTACTATGAACACTGATAAACAAATATCTTTCCAAGTTCCTGTTTTCAATTCTTTGGGGTATATACCCAGAAGTGAGATTGCCAGATCATATGCTAATTCTATACTTAACTTTTGAGGAACCACAAAACTGTTTTCTCCTAATCTGTAGTCTGTCTTTTTCAATTTCTTGATCAGGTACTTTTATGCACAAAAGTTTTTATTTTGAAGTCCATTTTTTCCACTTTTTCTTATGTTGCTTATGCTATTAGTGACATATCCAAGAAATCACTGCCAAATCCACCATAATGAGGTTTTCCCCTGTTTTCTTCTAAGGGTTTTATTGTTTTAGCTCTTATGTTTAGTTCCTTGATCCATTTGGAGTTAATCTTTGTACATAGTGTGAGATAAGGGACCCTATCATTTTTGCCAAAGTGAAAACATCAAATGTTATCTTTATTACCACCAAACCAAAATTTTTAAAAAAAAGATACCCTGGCTCCTGAAGATTATAAAAAATATTATAATTATGATTTTCACATAGCTAAAGATTTTTATTGGCACTGAAACTTGATTTCTTCCTGTCGATGATGATGATGATGATAGCAGCAGCAACTAACATTTACGGGACCTTCACAAAATTCCAGGTGATGAGCTAAATGCCTAACATTAACAATCTTACTTAATTTCACAACCTCATGAGATGTGTTATTCTTCTTTCCATTTTTGCAGATAAGGAAACTGAAGATTAAATCTCTCAACTCACTTATCCAAGGTCACACAGCCAGAAAGTGACAGACCCAGGATATAAATTCAGGCAAAACTGGCTCTGAAGTATGAGTTCCTAACTACTGTTCTAAGGCCCCTTTCACAGGATCTTGGGTTCATATAATTAGCCTGTACACATCTTTCCATCTGCTCTCCCCTCAGCAGTCTAATCTCCTCCTTTCTCTTACCTAAACTATAATATGTTCTAACCTAGACATTTTCTTGCTGCTATCTCTCAGCTCTCAGTTTAACCTATCTTCTACATATCAGAACTGATCCACTCAAACTTAATGATCACTAACATAAGGCATGCCTAAAAACAGATGAAGAAAGTAATGCCCAAAGATGGTGTCATTCTCTAGGTCATATTTCTAGGTATTAGCAAAATCTCCTGATTCCTTACCCTGTGCCTGAGCTATAATTTATTGCATCATATTAGAGCAGAAAATGTAATTCTGCTACTGAATTTAGAATCTCAAACTCAAGTACTTGGGTATCTGAGCTGTTCTACCAGATCCCCAGATCTAGATGTATGCTAAAATAATTATTGAGCTTCTTTTTTTTCCTTACTATTATTATTATTTAACATAGAGAAGATGGGGAAAGGAACAAAGTCAAGAAGTTGGCAGCCAATAGCCTTATAGTGGCTCCATATGCTCACAAGGAAATCTGTGCACCTGTCCTTGTTTCTGTGCTGCAACACAAAACAGACCAAATGTTTATTTTTTTTTTCCTTCTTTCTTTCTTGATAGTTGGGAGATAGACTTCATTACATGTATATAATACATCAGTCAATATAGAATATGTTACACAGTTACATACAATATATAACATATATTTTATAGCCCTATATGATTATGCATTGTTTGCTAATAACCTCACCCACAATAGTCTTCAATCCCCTAACATGACTGGGTACTGCTCCATTCCTATTCCTTTCCTGATTCATCCATGGTTCTTACTAAAATAGCTGAAAATTAGCCAGTGTTTAATAAATTCTTTATCAATTCCTAACTTTCCAAATCATGTTGAAATATATCCCATATCACTAGATAGGTATAGTGTTAGAAGCAGAGTAACTATTTTAACCAACAAACCAGATCATTTATTTCAGGGGTCAGCAAAATCTAGACCATCACCTATCTTAGTAAATAAAGTTTTACTGGAATACAGCCATGCTCATTAGTTTATGTACTGTACACAGCTGCTTTCACACTAGAAATGGCAGAACTGAATAGTTGTGACAGAGACCATATGGCCTGAAAGGCTGAAAATTTCACTATCTGGCCCTTTACAAAAACAGTTAGCAGACCCCTGGTCTACATTAAATAAAAGTAGAGCTTCTCTGGTATTTTCTACTGTCATACCTCTAAAAGCAGAAGAAAATAAGTATGTACTCCAAGGGAGTTATGAACTCCACATTCAGAAACATAGATTTAAATAACCATTTGCCCTTTCAAATCCTCTCAGGAAGCTATTAGTTTTCCTACAATACTGCCATTCCTCAAAACTTTTTAAAAATTATAATTATAGTCTAATGTACTTTCTTTTCAATATTCTCAACTCCAATAAATATTAATTCTTTGAGGGTAGATTTTATCTTTGGTAACAAATAAAAGTTTTTATAGCCCAAACTAATCCATAGGGTAAGTAATCAAATTGGGTATTACTAGGTTTTATCATGGATTAATGAGCTGGTTCTTTTATATGACTGGTGACTTGGTTCAGATATAGAGTGTAATGGTCAGCTTTATGTGCCAACTTAGCTAGGCTACAGTCCCCAGTTAGTCAAACACAAGCCTAGGTATTCCTTTGAAGTATTTTGTAGATGTGATTAAAGTTCATAATCAGTTGATTTTAGGTAAGGAAGATTATCCTAAATAATCAACTGACTCAAGCAGCTGAGAAGCCTTAAAAGCAGAACTGAGGTTTCCCTAAGAAAGAAGAAATTCAACCTGTGGACCTGCAGCTTCAGCTCACACCCAAGAGTTCCAGCCTGCCTATGGATTTGAGACTTGTCTAGCCAGTCCCCACAATCAGGTGAGCCTCAGATAAATATCCATATACATATCCTACCGGTTCTGTTTCTCTAGTAGAACCCTGACTAATACATCAAGCCTGATTATTTATCTCTTTACAATTATTCCAGAGGACAACAACCTCTTGGATGAAAACAGCCACCTAGAAAAGAAACTCATTACATTATAGTTACACCTCCTACACCTCCTATTATACCTGAAATCCTCAAGTCTGAGGAAAGGACAGTGGCATTTTCACTCTGGTAAACCATGAATTCTAAAAGAGAAAAGCCAAGCTAAACAAAAAGTACTTTGAACTATAGAGTACTGAGAGATCATTTAAATTGTAAAAGTCTTTTTAACTCAGAGAACCTACAGCAGTAAGATAATGAAAGAAACAGTTTTCTGATTTAATGGGATGCAAAAGTTTAAAAATTATAGAGAGATGGCCAAACATTTCTGGGAACCAAAACATCAGAAATATGAGTAATTTGAGAAGTATTTAAAATGAAAACACTGAGGCCTGCCATACATACATTATTATCCTGGCCTTAACAAGGATTGATAAGAGTGAGGAGCCAAGATGTTTGTAGGGCAAATCAGTTATCTAATATGAGCTCTATATACAGTAGCTATTACTGCTCATATCATTTATAAAGTTACAATTTTCTTCTAATCATATAATTATTGCTTTAGTCAACATTTGAGGTAGTATCCTTTTACATTTTTCAAGATATGACAAATTTTATAACTTTGGTTTTGAAACAACCATAATAACGTATTTCTTCCTCCTAGAGTAATCTCTGCTAAACACGAGAGAAATTTTAAAGCATGCTGGGGAGGATCATATCCAGACTGTCTTTTCTCTCGAACACAATCTAGTACACATGTTATTGGACATCCTATAAAATCTGTTTACATTTTTCACTTTGCATTTGGGTTTTGGTGTGATAAACACAGTTCCAAACATTCAGGCGATACAAATCTCAGTGACATAAACAAGGGTGGTATTAAAACATGCACAATAGATCTCCCCTCCACAAATGCAGTGATTACATTCAACTACAGTATTTGAACATCTAAAGCTAGAATGTTTAAGGCTAGAAAATTAACTATTTAAATTAAAAGTCTGAAACTTAGAATCTTCAAATTTACTTACTGAAGTCATTCTAAAAATAGAATGCAATCTTGCTCATCCACTAGTTGATCTCAGAAGTCTGTATATGTGAACTGAGTACATTTATATCATTCTTTAAAAATCAATACACATCTAGGAATTTATCCTAAGATGATAATAATGGACATATGCAAGAATTTATCTTCAAGGATCTTCAGCAAAATATATTTATAAATCTATTATTTGTAAAAGAAAAGAAAGAAAACTATCTGATTATCCAGCAAGAGAACTGGTTAAATATTATATATTTATGTGATAGAATAGTATGCAGCCATTAAAAATCAACTTATAAATGACATGAGAAAATGTATTACCCATGTAATGTAATTACACATTTTAGTTTAAAAACAATATGTAACCATGTATAGCATGGCATCTTTTGTAAAAATAAGTTCATAGATTATACATGTAGCTATATGTATAGGTACATAAACATATGCACATCCCCTGTAATAATATAACACAGAAAGAAGGAAGAATATAAAGCAAAATGTTCAAATAGTGCTCACCTCTGAGTGGTAAAATTTGGATATGTTTTGCTCTGCTATTGACTTGAAATTTTCTATTATGAATATATGGTAGATGTTATTTTTTTAATCGGGGGAGAAAAGGTTTTCAAAGCAGACATAAAATTACAAACCATAAAGTTACTATCTCTGGAGGGTGGGAATACATGGAACTTTCATTTTATACTTTTTACATTCTCTATAGTCCTAAATTATTATATAAATATGTATTATTTTGGTTATTTTAAACAAGCCTATATACAGCTTTTAAAACAAGCAATACATGTCATTTTTTACTTCAATGAATAAGACATTTTCTGTAACAGGAATTTTAGGAAAATTTCTAAAAGAATGATCCAATTTATTTTAGTTTAAAAATATTTAAGGATAAGTTGAAGAGTAATAGCAACAACAAAATTCTACCTTATGAAGTTTTTCTAGGTGTTAATAAAGAGAAAAAAGTATATATGTTTAAATGTGTCTGAATTCCAGTTTTAGAAAGATGGTACATGAATATAATGGTTTTTAACATTTATAAAGCTTCAAAACCACATTTCCTGACTTAAAATCTTGTATAGAATTATTTGTTTTAGAGCATATATGACTGTGTATGGGTAACACAGATTTATTCAAGAACCCAAAAGATTGTTCCCAAGCCAAAATATGGGATCCATTTAGGAAGCCAGCAATTCTGCTCTAATGTGAGCAATCCGTACCAAGCATTGCCACCCACCCAAGCATTATCACCATCCTTCAGTGTCACAGTGGGCTGGTGACATGACTTAACTGCTGAGCTATTGCTGAGTTAATTATAAGGCAAATGAAAGACTAAGAGAGAATTCACCCCAACCAATTAGGTAACAGAGTGGGTATTAATTGTCATGGAATGTCCTGTATATGCCAATTAAAACTTTATCACCCTTAAAGGCATCCATACAACCATGACTTTTTTGTTCTATTCTTTTTCAAGCTTTATATAGTAGCAATGACCCTGATGCAGAGCATGTATCTTGATGCTATGTAGCTGGCATTTGGCTCCTTCCAGCTGGGCATGAATGTCTAGACCTCACCCTGGTTTTTGAGTAGCAGCATAATAACTCCATTAGAAAGAATGAAAGTAACAGGGTAACTTGGATTTGCAATGCTTATATTATAACCCAATAAATACAATTAATTTGTGTCACCAGATGGCTGAAGAAATTAACAGAGCTAATCTGCAATGCTTCTAAAACTAATGTTGTAAAAACTTAATGATTATAGTTTTTGACATTCTTAATTTTTTCCATTCTACTGTTACATTGTTGAAATGCTCAGTGGCACTTTCTCAATATTAAAGCGCTACAAACTATACTTTGGGTTCTGTGTCACTGTGTATGTTGTATAAAGGTATTACGTTGTATAAAACTATTACATACACATAGCTGCAACCAAGAATTCTTCCATCTGTCCTTTAACCCCTTCAAGCTACATGTAACACTGTTTCCTAGAAAAGGGCTGGGGATCAGATTTGCTTTATTGGATTAATAAATTGGGTTAATAAATTTTTCTTGTCTATAGAGGGCTTTGGATTGTAAGGTCCTTTTCAGCTCTAAGACAAATGACAACTCTAGTTTTTAAGCTAAAAACCCACAAACTTTTGCAAAGCATATCACAAAAAGTTAATATCCCTAAACACAGAGCTCCTAAAAAATCAATACTTTGTCCACAAGAGAACTCAAATCCCACAATAAGAATCTGCTGTTTACTGATTAGATTGGCAAAATTCCAAAAGTTTGCTAACATATGCATTTTCAGGTTTGTCTAAAATGAGGCAAGTTACATGCTAACTATAATAAGGTTACTGTTGCTACTACTACTGCTACTACATTACTCATTCTAAATTGTTAATCTCCATGAAAAACTAATCTGGAGCCTTTAACAGTGTTCATTATAATACCCATTTAGCACAATGTCTGCAGCAGTATGAAGGCAGAGTTGTTGGATTCCTAAATGTGATTTTCTCTAGCTTGAGAACAGTACTCTAGGATCTTGAATAAATTTGTGCGCTACATAAACATAGTCATAAACATATATTTTATATTTCTAACTTCCTCAAAGGGATGTTGTGGAAAATAATGAGGCAATATTTATAAATCGTTCAGAATTCCCAATAAGAAATACTTCTACTGAAGTATTAGATTAGCTAAATCCTCAATTGGTAACCTGATTAGCTAAATTCTGAATTGATAATCTGGAAATGATAAATCTACTTTCCATTTTACTACAGATTTATCAAGATATTTTCTGCATGTTTTTAGTGTATCTTTGTTAGTATATTAGCATATCACTGGTACCACCTCCATCACCAAGAGATAATTTTTAAATGTTCAGTTCTTTGAACTAAGCTAGAGAGAATGAACTACACTCAAAATTCCTAAATTCACTGAATAACCCAAACTGTAACATCATTTCAGGTTATATCATAGTCCAGCTGCAATGCTAGTCAATTTGAAATCATTCTATGAAATTGTACACCTGTACTAAAAAGAGTACCAATGCAAAAAGAACATTATTCACCGTAACATCACTATTTACTAGAAAGCAAACATGACAGTTAACTAAATTCTCATTGTCTTCAGAAAAGCCAATAAAATTTCCAAACTTTACAGGGGTTCTAACTAGAACACCATTGTTTATTTTGTCTAATGCTGGTTCCCTTAATTTTATCAAACAGCATTACAAAAGTTCAGGAGGTTTAATCTCTCAAAGCCTTATTAAAACAAAAGCCTATTACTCTCCCTCATTATTTGAAGTCATAAATAATGACTTCTCTTTTTCATGTACTGATCATGCCTGGCCATTCACAGATAAATGTTTTGTTGTGGTTTACTTTTCCTAACTGTCCAAGAACTATCCATGAGGGAAAAAAGACCAGCCATCCAAGCTAGATAACTAGATTTTTGTACACAGGAAACTATACAATAATGTCTACTTTATCATTAGAGCATTGACATAGACCAGCCAATTTAAAGTAACTAGTGTGATTTTTCTTAATTTCAGAAGGATTAAGATAAAAAACCCAATCCAATGATATGCTGACAATATTAAGTATATTTTTCAACAGTGCTTAAACAATACATATTTTTTTTAATACCTAAGAGAACATTTTACATGAAATGGAAAGAAAAGCCGGAGGTTGATTCCTAACTTGATTCCTGGAAACTGAGAAATTTTGTGTTTTGTTTGTTTACTTGCTTAGCAAACATCTGTACAGAACTTACTATTTTACAAATATTAGGTCATTTAATCTTCATATCTATCCTTTGAGGTAGATACAATTATTGCCCCCCCCCCCATTTTACAGATGAGGAAACAGAGGTACAGAAAACTTAAGTGACTAACCCAAAGTCATACAAGTAGTCAGTGGAAAAATCAGGCTTTAAACCAGGTAGTCCAGATCCACAGGTAGTCCAGATCCAGAATCGGTGCCCCTAATCACTCCCATACTGCCCTCAACGATATGCTGCCTCTCTTCAGGAGTACCAGTGACATTTTGTCACTTTTAGGCAGTTATTATTCAATAATTGTGGCCATTCCTGGGGGGTAGATAGATTAAAAACAAAAGGCAAAGTATCTGTCCCTATAAAGTATGTCTAAGATGTTTGAGCAGAGTTCTACCTTACCATGTTCCAAAGCTCCTTTCACAGAGATCATACTTTTTTTAAAAATGTTATATAATAAATGATTTGCATTTTCACTTATTATATCATGGATAGTTTTCTACTTCAGTACATCCAGATCTGCTCTTTTCATTTAAAATGTTACACAGTATTAAACTGTGTGGCAGCCTAGGGATATGCTCATAGTCTACTGATTTCTCCCACTTTTTATTACTGAACTGCTTCTGCTTTTCTTCAGTCTTCTTCTTACCAGGGCTTTACACCAAAGACAGAAGCTCACCCTCTAAGTGACTGAAACCCACCTCAAGCCTCCTTGGTGTCAGCACAGTCTGCCTGGCTTCTAAGAATTGCAAGCACTGGCTTTTTAGTTACTATGCACTCCTTGTTTTTGTCTCAAACTCCTATTGCTATGGTTTACTTTCTATCTCAATTATCCCTCATGACTGCACACCTCTGGATTCTGGACATGATCTGACATGTACAACTTCCTTCATCCACACCTGAAGTGGGGCCAGTTGCAGTGGCTGCATTTCTTCATAATTCTGGCTCCTACCCACCTGCTTTACTCTGCTGAAAGGAATTAGCTCTGGCCAGATCCCAAGAAGTGACAAATCAAACTCATTCAATAGGTGGTAAACTTTTGGCTCAAGAGCCAGAATTGGTTGTCAATAGTTTCTCAGTGGATCCCTGCCACTAAGTAAGGATGTAGTTTTAAGTTTAATTTTAAACCTTGATGTCTTGCCAACAGGATTCTTAGAGAAAACAAGAAAGATTGAAAAAAAGGCAAAAATAAGAGTTACTATAAGAAAAAAATGGTAATAAATACAAAAGATAATCTGGGGAGGACCTAATACTTCTGAAAGTCCAAATGTCTATTTAAGTGGATCATGATTACTTAACTTAGTTTCTAGGTGAGCTGAATAGAAACACTAACTGAAAAAACGGTGTAGGTCATTTTCAAATTTAATCTATTCTCTTGTTTTTCCCTTCAGTCTAGAACCTTTAAGTAAGCCATTGAGAAATTATAGTATTATAGAATAACACAAACTAAAGGGGGTAAGATGGAGGCTCAGGGCTGAGAACAGCTTCAGTAAGAGGTCTTATGTAGAAATAATGTTGATCTCGATCACCGATCTGTACCACATTTCTTTTAAGAATGTACTAATATAAATATGCTTTCGCCCGCAAATCAGTCCATATCACTACCTCAAATACTTATTCCTCTAATAAATGAGGTTGGGAAAAAAAATATTATGGGATGAGAACTATTCTGCTTCTATTAATATGTATGTGCTACTTTAAAAACAGGAGGCTATTGGCCGGAAGTAGCGCCCTCATCACTCGCGGTTTCAAAAATGCTGCTGAGGCCTTAGGATCTTTGACTGACGTTCCACTGCCCCGTGCTTGGTGGGCGAGCGACCTACGGGGCGACCGTAAGTTTTACCAACAGACTGCAATATTTCCACTGCCAAAATGACATCCATTTCCACCTCTGCCCAGTGTTCAACATCTGATAGTGCTTGCAGGATCTCTCCAACACAAATCAAACAGGTACGACCAAAACTGCCACTTTTGAAGATTTTGCAGGAAGCAGGCGCACAAGGTGACATGTTCACTGTTAAAGAGGTAATGCACTATCTAGGCCAATATATAATGGTGAAGCAGCTTTATGATCAGCAGGAGCAGCATATGGTATATTGTGGTGGAGATCTTTTGGGAGAACTGCTAGGACGTCAGAGCTTCTCTGTGAAAGATCCAAGCCCTCTCTATGATATGTTAAGAAAGAATCTTGTCACTTTAGCTACTGTTACTACAGGTATGTTACATCATATTTCTTCAGTCCGTATCACAGCTTTGAGTTCAGGGGGGCAAATGATGGGCAAGCAAGGAGGATCAAGATGGAAATGGAATGCTGCCTTTGGGAGGGATATGTACTACCTATCATAAAATGTTAACTATGTTTTTTAACTTTGCATCGTGAAAACTCAAGCACACTGCAATTTGAGAGAATGGTATGATTAATGCCCATTGAGTAACTGTTACCATTTTGCCATATTTGCTTCATCTGTACAAACATTAAAAAAGCTCTAACAGATGAAGGACTTTTCCCCTTCAGACATAACTACAATGCTACTATTACAGTTAAAAAATTAATAATTCCATAATACTATTTAATACCCAGTTTATGTATCATTTTCCCCAGTTATCAAAAATATCTTGTTGCATTTGGCCTGTTCAAATCAGGATCCAAAGTGCACACATTGCATTTGGTTGATATATGTCTTAAGTGTCTTTAATTTTATAAAACTCACACCTTTTCATGTCGTTTATTTGTTGAAGAAATGTGTCATTTGTCCTGTAGAATTTCCCACATTCTAGAGTCGGCAGATTGTATCCTTGTGATGTTGTTTAACTGTTTCTCTAATCTCTATTCGGTAAACCTGTAGTTAGATCTTGGTGCTTAATTAGATTCACATTTAAATTATTTGCTGAGAAAGGCTTCATAGGTGGTCCTTTTTACTTCGGTTACATCACAAAAAGAGTCAAGAAAAGTCTTCCTGTCCTCTTTTAGTGATGTTAAGATTCTGTGGGCTCAGGTGGTGTCAGCCTGATCTGTTTGTTATAAAGGTCCCCCGTGGACTTTTCACCTAATGGGTTTTTGCTCTTTCTGTTATTTGAATGCCAATTTGTCTAACACTTTGCTTGATTCAATGCCTTTTTTCCCTTGCAATTTTATTAAGATGTAGTCACATATCATACACTCATCCAAAGAGTACAATCAATTGTTAATTATATCTGTATCATCATATAGTTGTGCATTGATGCAATATCTTTTAAAATACTGCCCTTTGAGTTGAATTTGTTAGACATGTGCAGCAAACTGCTTTGGAGTCTGAAGTCTCCAAAGTGGTGGTATGTTAAAGATAAGTGAATAAACTGTATACAACTGAAATGTAAAAAAAAAAAAAAAAAAAAAATAGGAGGCTATTGAATTAATCACATGTATTAAATAATGAACTGCAGAAGAATATTACCCTTTTGGAAACCTCTCACCCCCATACAAATATTATCACTTTCTGCATGTGCCATAACATGGAAAAGGATGGGAAGCCCTGAATTAATCTCTACCAATCAGGCTGCCCAGGTCTTTCTTACTTTGGCAAAGCCCATATTATCATAGAGTGTTTCTGAAGAATGATAACATGTTAGAGGTAGAAAAGACCTCAGATCAGTTTTTCACAAATGGGGCTCGTCCAAGGGATAGTAAGAGATGTTCGTTTAAGTTGGAGGGGAAACTTGAGAAATAATGGTTTGAACTTAAGCAAAATTTGGGTTTTAGTGCATATAATGCAGAAGTTTTGATATGCTGAATGTACTGTGAAGTAGGGAGATGTAACGCAGTTTACTTTTTGTAAGTTTTCCTTTTGGAAAAAAATTCACAGAAGACGCTTTGAAAAATGCCACTTAATCTCTTATAGTTCATTCCCTCATTTTACAGAAGAGAAAATTGGTCTAAAACTGTTAATTAAGTTGTCCAACATCACCAGTTAATAGTGAGCCAGGTCTGGAACTCAGACTATGGGACTTTCAGTCTGGCCTCACTCCACTACACTAAGATGGGAAAGTGGGAAAGTTGAAATAAGCTAATAATTATCCAAACTCTGCCACCATGTACTCTGAATGTACTTAGTATCTATCAGGTACATTTCAAAGAAAGGACTAGTCACAGTAAGTCCATGATTCTCCAAAACAGGGCATACATACCATCTGGAAGCCACAATTTAAACATCCCATTCCTTCCTAGAGTATTAATTTTACTTGATGATTAGAAAATTAAATATCTTTAGATATTAGAGTAATCATGGATACACTGCAGGGTAAGATACAAAATTAACCTAATTTTAGAGAACTTCAAGGGGATTGTGTTTCCTCAGTGAGCTGCTTTGGCCCATGCCCCCTGCTGCCTCAGGCATCCATTCCCATGCCTGTATGAAGGGCTTCTGATAGGAAAGCTTGAGAAGCAGTGCACCGAGAGGAAGAACCTAAACTCTACAGTAGGATCCAGAAGATACAGTTCAAGAGGGGCACCCTGGTAACACATGAACCGAACTGCACTTTCACATACACCAGGTGGGTTCATGTCAATTACCGAAGCCCTTAAGTACCTATGGTTTCCTGCGTGCATCCAAAAGCTTCACAGATACAACATGCTAGAGGAGTCCTCAAGTCATGTCAATCAACCAAAAGAACATAAAGACAGTCATATTGTCTACTGTCAGACAATAGTTAGGATGAAATGGGGGAGTTAGTAGCAGAGGAAAAGGGTTGGATTGCATATCAAGCTCCTATTCTGAAGGTATTGTGAAATGCCATTTAAATTCCAGTAGTTACTTCCCCTTTCTGCAAATTCTACATGTGTAAAACATAAAATAGTGATACTAGATTTATTTTTGCAATGTGTTTATTGAAATTCAATTATATGTAATCACTTTATAATAAAGAGTAAAAAATGTTTTTTCCCCCTTTCTTCTGAAAATAATCCAAAGAAGGAAGGCACACCCTTTTAAAAATGATTCTGGAAAGGGAAGAAGGATAAGATATTTTCCTTTGAGAGCTCTAAATTTTATTGGCCTGTTATCAAATATAAAATGTACAGTAATAATTTTCTTTCCTTTATTTGAGCTGTGTCTAAGCAGCTGGCTTGAGGCAGCTGGCAAACTGAGAGCAAAATGCAGCAGAGCAAGCCCAAAGCACCTCCTTAACTAGCGTCACAGGCCAGTGCAAGGTCTGCTCTATTCCACTTGGCATTTTCTTTAACCTGCCTCAAAAGATCCCTTTTCAGAATATCCGCATCAGTATGTTAATCCTGGCACTGGGTTCTGGGTATTCATTCTTCTTCCAGCTGCTCTCTACTTCACACCCTCTAAAATCATGGTTCCCTACACCAAAATGAAAGGCAAAACGGTACATTAGTTAAATACACAGAGAATGAGTGTCATGTAAGGTAAGAGCCATGTGCCATGAATATTAATGTAATCCAAACAATTATAATCATTAGAATCCACTTCTTGTGATAAAAACACATACAATGAGAGCTGGCATGCATTAGTTACTAACTGGATAAAGAAGTCTACAGTTAACCTTGGTGAAGGTCAGGACACTCAGAGGAGGCCTTCATTTTTCTAATTGAGTAACAACTTTGGATTCCCAGCTCCCTGAGACAACCAATAATTTCCAGGAGTACTTTTATTCTCAAAAGAAAATCAATTTGCATTAATTGAAGATCCATGATGCAAACGGGTAGAAAAAACAAAGAATGACACAGTATGTGAGCAAGTTAAAATCATTCTTAGCAGTCGCTGATTAATTTATAAATCTAGTCTAGCAATGCTTCAATAAGTGAGATAAAATTGTAACAGTAATAAAAACAACTAAGTGAAATGAATCAGGACTATACACATCCTAAGACACAGAAAGAAAAAGCTTCTTTAAAAAGGAAAGAACAGTAAAAGAAAAAAGAATAAAGAAAAAGATAAAAGTAAATATTTTTAAAAGGTGTGTTAATGGTGAAAATAGGCATTTATCTAAATGACATGACTATCAAACTATCAACCCTACAATAATATATAATGTTGCCTTTCACTCTTTATAGCATAATATTTCCAAAAAGGCCTAAACTATCAAATTCGCTAAATCTTTCCATACAGAACAAAACAAAACACTAATATGTAAACATGTGAATGAGAAAATAAAGCAGCTTTACCAGCTTCAAGAAAATACTCCATAGGCTGTGTCCCAGATTACCAACACCAATGTCTGTTGGATGCTGAATGAAATGTCACTATGTATTAGATAATTTAAGGGAAGCCTCCTGGCTAACAAACTTGTGGGAAAGCACCGGAAAGGTAATACCCAAATTATCTCTTATAGGTCTCAAAAAATTATTGTGCCACTTTGAAAAAATTTGGCAGTTCCTCAAAATGTTAAACACAGAGCTGCCGCATATGACCCGGCAATTCCACTCTTTCTTATGGGTTCATTTGTTCAATAAAATATTTGTTGAGTGCCTAGTGTGTGCCAGACACACTAGGGTAGATAACACACAGAGATGTTCCCTGCCCTCCCAGAGCATATAGTCTTGTGGAGGAAAGCTGGCTCTAAATACTAGTTTAACACTTAATGTAATCTGGAAAAGTGTCTTACTTTCTCATCTATTCAACAGGATTTAATGCAATACTCAGTGACTGGCACACTGGAAGGGCTCACCAAATGTTAGCTATTATTATTAAATGAATTTAAAAGCAAATTATAAATGCCAAGAAAAGAGAAAGAACATGAACAAAACAGGGGGGCTTAAATTGGGCGGTTACAGAACATAACTCTTCAGGAAATGACATTTGGGCTGAAACCTGAAGAATAAGTTAGAAGTAGCACTTAGAGAACTGCAGACAGGAAAGTGAAAGTGCCAAGGTCCTGAGGCAGGTAAGAGCTTGAGGCATTCAAGGATACTGAGCCAGTGAAGGAGAGAGAAGCAGGATCAAAATGTGCTATGTCTTATAAATCGAAACAAGTATTTTGGATTTTATCCTAAGTACAATAGAAAAATCACTGAAGGTTTTTAAGCAGAGGGATGGCATGATTCAAATTACATTTCAAAAAGTGCACTGGCTGCAGTGAGGGGAAGAGTGTACTTTAGAGGGCTAAGCAGTGTTTCAGTGGAAAGCCTAATAACCTTGACAGACATACAGAGACAAAAACAAGGATTTGTGTCAGAACTCTTTCCTTTTCTGTTCTATATACTCAGCCTGAACTGGATGGGACAAAAGAGGAAGGGTGAACATGGGGTAAAGTGTTTCGTTACCAGACTTGAATCAAAAAGCCCTCAAAATCCTAGTGCGGCTCCCAACCAGCTATGAAATCTCAGCAAATACTTGCTCACTGAGTCTCAGTTTCTTTATTAGTACAGTCAGAATAATAGCTCTATTCTACCGGGTTACTCTAATATACTTAATATGTGAAATATGTGAAAGTGTCTAAGAGTGTCAAGTAATGTGCTCTATATATGTTAGCTGATTTAAAAGATACACCCAAAATACATTACTTTTCTTCTTTTAGGTCCTTTTTTTGTTTTTTTAAATTAACATGTGCTAAGCTTCTTTAATATGCCATGGTCTGTGGAGAACACAGCAAGGATCCATCTACTCCCATTCCATGGCAGTTGCTTGCTGGGAAACCCTCAAGATGTTGTGGGTAAAAGTCTTCTATAGTCAGGGCTCTGGGGTGCTTTGGGAGTGGATGATATTTTGAGAAAGCTTTTTCCTGAAGCAGCCCAGGGCAGGGAATCATGGCCCTAGACAGCAGTAGTGATTGAGCAGCTGTCAGGAAACAGACTGGATTTGAGATAGAATCAAGAGGTAACTTTTTATACAGCCTCAAAAAAATATATTTCACTTGACAAAGAGCTTGAAAAGTCTTCCCAGCATCAAGTATGTGGTGATAAGCAGATATATTTGTTTCTTTGTGATTTTTAACATTATTTTACCTCCCTTTTAAATCTCAGCAGCTTGTTTCTTTGGGTTTTATAAGTTATACCAAACACTTAGCCCCATTTAGGATGGCAGAAGATGGAAACCCATCCCCCCAACCCCAGGGACCCCAAGTTTAGTTTGTTACTCTCCTCTGGACATGTCATATAAAGCTACTTGTTTACATGTTTGTCTCTCGGCACATATTTTTATTTGTTCATGTAAATAATACTATAAGCTTCCAGAAGACACAGATCTGTACTCACTCAGCCTATCATTTTCACCATTACACCCCCTCATCTAGGACTGTGTCCCATACCAGAGATGCTCAATAAACATTTGTATAACTGAACTAAATAATACAGAATGGTATGAATGAATATTCTGAAATACTGTAGATTACACTTTAATTTTTAAAAACAATTTACTATAAAGCATGTTTATGAAACAACTAATATGAGAATTGATTTTAGGTGATATTCTGGCAAAGTTTATGGCAAAGTTATACTGCTATATTCTACTGAAATCAATAAATACATTCAAATCCAAATTCTACCTTGAAAACACGACATTTTGGTCTTGCCCTTCATGAAGACAGCCCTATATGCATTAGAGTCACTACCTTTTCCTAGGCATGTTTGTAGGAAGGGTACACTTGGGATTTTTCTCAAGTTAATTAAACGGCTGTGAAAAAGGCAAATTCTTCTGAGATTTTTCTGGAAGCCCCTGACAAGCCTATAGGGAGGTAGTTTTTTAATTACCTTGATATTTCATTAATGTTTTTGCTGACTTTTTTGTAATTATTACATCATATTTCCATTTTTTTTTCTAAGACAGCATTAACTAAAGAGCAAGCAAGAGAGCACGTGTTTATCAGTATACTGTCTCAGATAATGAAAAAAATCGTTCCATGTACATAGTCCCATAAATTTTAATGTTTATCTTCAACAGAATAAAGGACTTTTTCTGTTTAATAAAAGACGACACTAAAAAATGAAAGGTAGCAAAAAAGACATTTAAATAAGAGAATCTAATTATTTCCCTAAATAAGTATTTAATGTTCTGAAATTACTGTACTTCAAATCTTATAAACAAACACTAATAAAGATTGATATAAATAATACCCATTGGGAATTACAATAAATGGCACACACTGGCCTAAAATTATGTCCCTCAGGTGGAGACACTCTGGAGGATAACAGTACCACAGGTATTTTCTGAGATAGCGTGTTTAAAAAAATCCAATTTCCTTTCAGGGAGCAACCAAACTATGTTTCTAAAAAAGGAAAATGAGACCCAAGAAATCAGTAGATAAAATTATTTTATACAAAGGTAAACATAAAAATATTTTTTCCATAGCCTATCAACGGAAGGAAATAAAAGTGAAAAAAAAAAAACTTTATTGTTCTGAAAATTTGGGATTGGAACTGTGGTTTATCATTTATATAAAATCATCAGTCATATTCTAGGAATAAACTTATCACCCAGATTTTCTTTCTAATTTAATACTGTCTGGGACCTCAAAGGATAGAATAAAATGCAATAAAAAATTAAAATAAAAAAGCAAATACTTTATTTCCAGTGATCTTTGATTTTGATTTGAGATCTTTCTCTATCTATAGGACAATGCCCCCAACATATATGCTTTTAAAAATTACTATTTTAAAATACCATTAGTCTCAGCAAAAATCAAAACCAAGGGATTTCTTAACTTGCTCTTGAAAGATATAAAAACTAAAAGTTTCCAGCATCTGACATAAACATTCACTTTATTCTTACCAAGAACCAAATTTAATTTACCAGTGATAAACTAGTGTAATTATAGATTTTGCAGAGAGCTCACAAATTTATTGAATCCTAGAAATTTAGTATATATTAAATATGTTAATGTAGGTTAATGTTCTAGAAAAGGAAAAAGAATAATTGAACACATGAACTGAATTTCTTTTGTTGCTTGGCAGTCTAATAAAAAGCTAACGTGTTAAAAGTAAGTTCCATGGATTAGTATGAAAATGTGATTGAATTTCACATCACACTGAGCACACAATTAACAAACTATCAGCTTTGATCAACCAGTATTGAGTCCAATCTCCATGTTGACATGGATGCTACTACTATGAGCTCTATGCTTGTGGGGTTAAAAAAGTATAAGATAGAGTCCTTGTTGGCAAGATTACCATCAAATCAGTGGGAACAAGGTATTCTTTTGAATAGAGGGCAAAACAGAAATATAATATGAAAAAGTGCTTATATTTTTAAACTTTGCCCTACACATTAATTTTCCAAGTGACAAATATTGTGGTTATTGTTCATTTTCTTTTTCTGGCACAGCAAAGGCTACACATTTCCTCTTTCTTTTTTTTTATTGTGGATATATATAATATGCAAAAATTTACCATTCTGGCCATTTTTAAGTGTAAAATTCAGTGGCATTAATTATATTTGCAATGCTGTACAACAAACACCACTGTATATTTCCAGAATTTTTCATCACCCAAAACAGAAATCCTGTACCCTTAGCTACAATACCACATTTCTTTCTCCCTCCAGTTCCTGGTAACCTCTAATCTACTTTCTGTCCCTATGAATTTGCCTATTCTAGATATTACATATAAGTGGAATGTTCCGATTTGCTAAAGCTGCTATTATGCAAAATACCAGAAATGAGTTGGCTTTTATAAAGAGGATTATTAGGTTACAAATTTACAGTTCTAAGGCTATAAGAGTGTACAAACTAAGGCATCAACAAGAAGATTCCTTAATGAAGAAAGGATGATGGCATCCGGAACACCTCTGTCAGCTGGGAAGGCATGTGGCTGGCATCTGCTGGTCCTTTGCTCCCAGGTTCTGGTTTCAAAATGGCTTTCTCCAAAACATCTCTGGGTTTTTGTCTCTCTTAGCTTCTCTCTCTCAGCTCCTGTGCATCCTTGCTTGTTCTCCCAGGGCATTTCTCTCTAAGCATCTGGGGTTCCTCTCTTAGCTTCTCCAGGGCAAACTCTGGGCTTCATCTCTTAGCTTAGCATCTGTCTCCCTCTCTGCATCTCCAAGTGTCTGGGGCTGTGTTGGCCCCTGAGCTCTCTCTTAAGGACTCCAGTAAACTAATCAAGACCCACCTTGAATGGACGGGGTCACCCCTTGGTGGAAATAATCTAATCAAAAGGTCTCACCCACAGTTGGGTGGGTCAAATCTCCATGGAAACAACCTAATCAAAAGATCCCACTCATAGTAAGTCTACATTTACAAGATTGGATTAAAAAACATGGCTTTTGTGGGGGACATAATAGATTTAAACCAGCACATGGAATCACAAAATATTTGTCCTTTTGTGTCTGACTTATTTCACTCAACATAATGATTTCAAAGTTCCTCTGTTTGCAGCAAATATCAGTACTTCATTCCTTTTTTTTTTTTTTTTTTTTTTAAATTAACAGAAAAATATCTTTACTAAAATGGAAGATTTCAGATTACTGGAAACATATATGTAAACTAAAAATTTGAATATATATATATAACTTCATTCCTTTTTATGGCTGAATAATATTCCATTGTATGGATATAACATATTCTGTTTATTTGTTGATGCACACTTGATTTGTTTTCACCTACTTGCTAACGTGAAAATGCTGCTATGAATGCTGACCTACAAGTATCTGTTTGAGTCCCTGTTTCAATTCTCTTGGGTATATTCCTAGGAGTAGAATTGCTAGGTTGTACAGTAGTCCTATGTTTAACTTTTAAATGAACCACTAAACTGTTTTCCATAGCAGCTACACCACTTTACATTCCCAACAGCAATGTATAAGGGTTTCAATTTCTCTACAACCTCTCCAAAACCTGTTATTTTCTCTTATTGTTAATTATTATTATTGCCATCCTCATAGGTGTAAAGAGGTATCTTGTGGTTTTGATTTGCATTTCCATAATGACAGATGATGTTGAACATCTTTTGATTTACTTACTGGCCATTTGTGTATCTTCTTTGGTGAAATGTCTATTCAAGTCATTTGCCATTTTTTAATTGGATTGTTTGCCTTTTTGTTGTTGAGTTGTAGAAAGTTCTTTCTATATTTGAGACATTAAACCCTTATCAGATATATTATTTGCAACTATTTTCCTGCCATTCCATAGGTTGTCTTTTCATTTCTGTGATAACGTCCTTTGAGGCACAAAAGTTTTTAATTTTGACAAAATCCAATTTATCTACTTTTTCTTTGGTTGCCTGCATTTTTTGTATCATATTTAAAGAAACCAATGGCAAATCCAAGGTCATGAAGACTTGCCCCTATATTTTCTTCCAAGTGGTTTACAGTTTTAGCTCAAAATTTAGGTCTTTGATTCATTTTGAGTTCATTTCTGAATATAGTGTACGGTAACTTCATTCTTTTACAAGTGGATGTCCAGTTGTTTTGATTCCCGTAGCTTTGTAATAAGTTCTGAAATCAGAAAGTGTGAATCCCGCAACTTTGTCCTTCCTTCTCAAGATTGTCTTAGCTACTACAGGTCTCTTGAAACTCCACATGAATGTCAAGATGGGTTGGTTTTTCCATTCTTCAAAAAAAGTGTCATTGCGATTTTGAAAGGGATTGCACTGAATCTATATACTGCTTTGGATAGTAGCATCAACTTTAACAATATTACATCTTCCAAACCATGAACATGGGATGTTTTTCTATTTAGTTAGGACTTCTTTAATTTCTTTCAGCAATGTTTTGTACTTTTTAGAATACAAGTCTTGTGCTTCTTTGGTCAAATTTATTCCTAAGTATTTTATTCTTTTGAATGCCATTATAAATAGACTTGTTTTTCTTAATTTCCTTTTCAAACTGTTCATTGCTAGGGTATAGAAATACAACTGATTTTTGTGTATTGACTCTGTATCCTGTAACTTGGCTTATTAGCACTAATGTTTTTTGTATGGATTCTTTAGGGTTTTCTAGATACATGATCATGTCATCTGCAAATAGACAGTTTTACTTCTTCTTTTCCAATCTAAATTCCTTATATTTCTTTTTCTTTCTCAAATTAGCTCAAATTTCCAAGGCCTATTTGAATAGAAGTGGTGAAAACAGGCATCATTATCTTGTTCTTAATGGTAGGGGAAAAGCTTTCAGTTTTTTACCACTGAGTATAATGTTAGCTATGGGTTTTTATCTATGGTCTTTATCGTGTTGAAGAATTTTTCCTTCTATTCCCAGTTTATTGAGTGTTTTTGTCATGAGAGGGTACTGTAGTTTGTCCAATGCTTTTTCTATATCAACTGAGATGATCACATGATTTTTTCCTTCATTCCATTAATGTGATATTTACATATTTTCTTTTAATATCAGTGTACTCCTCTAGTTCCCCCTTACACTTAATCCATATTTGCTATGTCTGTGGGTTCAGACTATCCATTTACATTACTGACTCAATTTGTATTCTTTTTCTGTGCCTTTACAGAAGTAAAATTCAGAGACTTTGAAAGTCTTTTGAAAAAAAGAGTATTCACATATAATTTCTTATATATTTGTCTGGGATTCAGATCATTTACATAAATTGGTCTTTGGGTACCTATTTTTACATCATAAATCACTTGCATTAAACTGTTTCTAAAAAGTATGATGTTATTACTACGACGATGACTATACGCACATGCACGTGTGTGTGCGCACACACACACCTGAAAGTAAAGTTCAAGTAAACTTAAGTTTCACCAAGCTGGGCTAATGGGCTTGAGTCTTATGAGACCTGCCCACCCTGTGCCTCCTGTTACAGCAGTTGTTTTTAGAGTTGACTTGTATATCTGGAACTGCAGGAAAGTAGCCACATGGTCAATCTGTCTGCTTCCATAAAGCCCACTCACCTCTGGGAACTGAAATTCCATGTCCTGAAGATTTCAATTTCACAATGCTTATAATTGGTTTCACAGGGGCAAGAATTATATTTCTTTTCTCGTTATTTATAGGAAAGGCAATATTGCATTAAACCTTAATTATTTAAAAATCTACAAACTAACATTTTAATAGAACTACTTTCATTATTGCTTAGCTTTCACACACACTTATTATTGAAATCATATTGCATATCCCATTCACTTCAACATTATACCTTAAATGTATATTCCAAGTATTTAGAATTCATAATTTTCATTATAATGGTTTCATGAGATTCCGTCATGTTGATGCAGCATCACTTATGTACTTGTTTCTTTTCAATGGACATCAAAGTTATTTCTAATCATCCACTACTGCAGGGAACACCAAGTCTAATCATCTTGTTCACATATATTTCCTTGGGCTAGATTACTTGGAATGGAATTACTAGGTCAAAGGGTTTCAACATTTTATTTTTACTTTTCCTACATTTTGCTATATATTTTAAAAGAAGTTGAGTAAATTTTCTTCAGCAGCAATTAATAAGCTTCCAGGTTTCTTTTTAAAATAAAAGTGTACAAATTTCACTGCAATTCCACTAACATAACATGCTCTCCTCTGTGATAGAAGGTATTCCTCAGCAATTATAAAATGATAGTGTGCTATAAGTTTGAGATCTTTGATCATGGCTTAGAATTAACATTTTTTCATGTTCATTTTACTAGGTGCATTTGTAAATCATCTGTTTATGTATTTTTGTCCACTCACCTATAATAAAATCAATGGGAGATAAATATGAACAAGTACTTTATATTTCATAGATATATTTTCTAGTCATGTTTGCACAAATCTATTTTCCAATACTGTTAATGTCCTTTTAAAAATCATTATCACTGAACATAAATTTTAAATATTCTTATTTTTAAATCAATTTTCCTCTTTATTTCCTTAGTCTTTCAAAACTAAAATGGACATCCTTTCATAGTTCTATCATATATTTTATTCTATTTCCTTTTGGTCTTCCTAGAACATCAAATTTTTACATTTAATTCATTAGTTTATTCCAAACTTAATAGGTATATAGTAAAAGATGTTGATGCAGCTGTTTTTTAAAAAACTACTACCCAACTTCCCAACACTAATTTTAGAATTTTAAATTGTTGAATCTCTTTCTAGACTCATATATTGTTACCTAGATCTGTGTTTATACTTTTCATCATTATTACTCATTGGGTTTCTTTTTTAGAAAGTCTCTTGGGAAGCTCCCATGTTTACTTTTCCGTTAAATCATCCTCTTAAGATCTCCAAAAATCCCAGAACGATTTTAACTGAAATTGCATTACATTCATAAATTAAGTTGGAAGGGTCAGGGTTTGGAATTATAAATTAAAATGTTGCACATACATAGAAAGAATCAATTAATTCTTGGGCTTTCTAATAATTGTTCTTATTTTCTCTTAGAGTGAAGAAACTTCGTGACTATTCCTTGAGACTGCTGTATATAACAACTTCTCTGTAATTCTATTTCCATGCCCAGCCTTCCCTTAGATCAGAACATACTTTCAAGCACATCTTCTCTTCTAGCTACAAATACACCTGGAGACGCAAGGTTTTTCAACTCAGCTGGAATCATGAAAGAAAGAGAGGGATATTAGTCCTAGCACTGTGATTAGAAAACTTCTCTCCCTTATTCAATGGTGGTGCAGTCATTAGTTACCTGATACTATGCTTGCCCTATCTTCCTTTTCCTGCTTCAGGTGATTCCACAACTTTCAGGTCCATTTTATCCACAGGTTCTTATTCTTTGACCAGTCACAGGGGCCGACTAGTCCCATACTAGGTTTGCCTGTAGCAGGCCTGCCCTCCTTGCCCAGGCTGCTTGGCTACTCCCAAAGGATCAGGTCAACTGGTTACACTGATCAAATACATGTGAAATTTCAAAACAAATTTTAATTATGCATGATTGTTCCGTAAACACACAATTTCTCTAATAAAGAAAAAAAAAATATTTTAATACTTAATCAAACAAACCCTGAAGAATGACCCACGGTCAGAAAGAAATTAAAGTATGACTAACAATTATCTGGCATGTAAGAGTTTGATTTAATATCAAGAGCACAAACCACAGTATTTCAGACCAGAGGCACTACTTCTATGAAATGGTATGCAGAAGAAGCAAGACTTAATTGTATAAAAGTGTCTGAGGGATGATATAATTCTCAATTCCAGAATATATTTTTATCTGTATGTCTAAAATTATCAGGAATTTCCCATGTGTGTGTGTATAACAATACACAGATGACGTACATGTATATATATAGTAATATATATAATTCATATATATAAATGAATGAAACTATGTTGTTCATTCTAAAACATTAGAAAGGGAAAGAAATATTTGACTTAAACACTCTTCTATTTAAATAATGAATATAAGAGCATAAACTATACCTGCTATTTCTTTGATACCATCATATAGCAAACAATTCAGTTGAATATAGATGGCCAATGAATTGACTTAAAAGCAGAGTTGTATTTTTTCCATATTATAATTTCTTATAAAAACACAGGAAGGATATGAACAATTCTTAAGCATTTCCCTTTTTTGATACTTGGTTTCCTCTTAAGAATTATAATGCTCAATTTCAACAAAATGAACTAAGATAGAAAAGCAAATTCAGACTTCAAGTAAAGAAGCACAACATGCCTTCCTGGAAAAGATGTCTTCGTTAACAATCAACAGAGAAGAAATAAAAGTTGAATGTATAGAAGAACTGGTATTAAACAGAACATATTTTAAGTCTTCCCCATCAGCAGCTTGTTATGCAAATTGACCATTAATTTCTGAAGACACATAAAGCTAAAGGAAGCCAAGAATTTACATTTTACTGAAAAATTTTTTTTAAAATCACCAGAACTTTTTGGGAAATAACTGCCTTTGTACATAAAGAAAATGTTATTGATTTCTCTGTCTTATTTAGATAGATAACCTGACTGGCTAAAGCACAATCTATTTTCAAAGAGCAAAAGCAGATGTAGTTCCATGCCCTCACTTATAAAACTTAGTCAACATTCCTGATACTCTTAACATTCCCTTGCAAATGTAACAATAAAGAATTAAAAAATAAAAACTTGTGAAAATGAGTTTGCTTTTTAATGACAGTATACACACAACACAGACACATACACATACATCTCCTGCAATCCGCAGCCCCCACACAAGAAACAGCTGTTAGTCTAAGTCAGAGGAGTCAAGGGCACTGCCTTAAACCATCTGGGGTTCTGTAAACCATCCCACAGACAGAATTACTGTGGCTGCCAAACTTCATAGGTGGTAGGTAACAGTACTTGAAAAAACTCAGATAAATTTTGAACTAGAAAGGATCTTGATTTTTAACTCTCTTAATTCATAGTACAATTATTGATCCCAAGAAGTTGCGTGACCTACAAGCATACACTAAATAGTGATAAAATTCAGGTCTCTTGACTTTTTCTATTACATCGCTATCATTTTTCAAGAATATTTTATTAAGAGCAAAAATAAGTCACAATAAAGACGCTCCTTATACTATATTCAAATTGATGATTCTGTATGGGTCTGAAATAGTATAATCTCTAGTCAATGTTAGAGGCCTTCAATCAGGCTGCTATTTGCAATGTTTGGGCATTTGAAGCCAACTAATTAAAGGTGTTAAAACAAGACTCAATCAAACCTCCTATTAGGAGAAGTCCTAATTCAAAACATATTAACAAGTATCTCACAACTCCCTAAGACTTAATCTTGATTTTTAAAAATTCATATCAAATCATCCATAACCAAAAGAATGAAAGAGGACCCCTATCTCACATTCTATTCAAAAATTAACTCAAAATGGATCAAAAAACTAAATATAAGAACAATACCATAAAAATCCTAGAAGAAAATGTAGGGAAACATCTCCAAGATCTAGTAATAGGCAATAGTTTCTTAGACTTTACATCCAAAGCACAAGCAACGAAACAAAAAATATAGAGGGGATCGCCTCAAAATTGAATACTTTGGTGCTTCAAAGGACTTCATCGAAAGGGTGAAAAGCAACCAACTCAATGGGAGGAAATATTTGGGAAAGCACATATCTGATAAGGGTTTGATATCCAGAATATATAAAGAAATCCTATGTAACCCAATAAGAACAGATAAGCTATCGTGGGTAAATTTAACATTCTGGGAATGCCCAGAAATGACTATGGTCTGTTAATTTCTGATGGGTATGGTAGGAACAAGTTCACAGAAATGTTGCTATATTAGGTTATTTTCTTGGGGTAGAGTAGGAACATGTTGGAAGTAAAGTAGTTATCTTAGATTAGTTGTCTTTTTCTTACTCCCTTGTTATGGTTTGTTTGAATTTTTTTATTGTATGTTTTTTTTAATCTTTTTTTTTTGATATATTTGATTTAAAAAAAAAAGTCACTTAAAAAAAAAGAAAAAAAAAATGAAAAAATTATGCAGAGCTCCCTTGAATGCAGGGGTGTTGGGTTTCCCCTCCTTGATGGTTGCTGATGTGCTCACAGACATAGGGGACTGGTGGTTTGATGGGCTGAGCCCTCTACCACAGGACTTGCCCTTGGGAAGACTGTTGCTGCAAAGAAGATGACAGACCTCCCTATAACTGTGCCTAAGAGCCTCCTCCCAAATGCCACTTTGTTGCTTGGATGTGGCCCTCTCTCTCTAGCTAAGCCAACTTGGCAGGTGAAATTACTGCCCTCTCCCCTACATGGGATCTGACACGCAGGGGAGTGAATCTCCCTGGCAACATGCAATATGACTCCTGGGGAGGAATCTAGACCTGGCATTATGGGATGGAGAATATCTTCTTGACCAAAAGGGGGATGTGAAAGGAAATGAAATAAGCTTCAGTGGCAGAGAGATTCCAAAAGGAGCTGAGAGGTCACTCTGGTGGGCACTCTTACGCACAATATAGACAACACTTTTTAGGTTCTAATGAATTGGAATAGCTAGCAGTAAATACCTGTAACTATCAAACTACAACCCAGAACCCATGAATCTTGAAGACGATTATATAAAAATGTAGCTTATGAGGGGTGACAATGTGACTGGGAAAGCCATATGGACCACACTCCCCTTTGTCTATGTTATGGATGGATGAGTAGAAAAATGGGGGAAGAAAAAAAAAAAAAGAAAAGAAAGAAATCCTATGATTCAACAATAAAAAGACAAACCAATTTAAAAATGGGCAAAAGACATGAATAGACATTTTTCCAAAGAGGAAATACAGATGGCTAAAAAGCACATGAAAAGATGCTCAGCATCGGTAGCTATTAGGGAAATGCAACTCAAAACCGCAATGAGATATCATCTCACACCTACTAGAATGGCCATTATTAAACAAACAGGAAACTACAGGAATTGGAGAGGATGTAGAGAAATTGAAACACTTATTCACTGCTCGTAGGAATGTAAAATGGTACCGCCACTGGGAGGATGCTTTGGTGGTTCCTCAGGAAGCTAAGTATAACGTTGCCTTACGACCCAGCAATCCTGCTACATGGGATACACCTAGAAGATCTGAAAGAAGGGACGCGACTAGACATTTACACACCAATATTCATAATGGCATTATTCACAGTTGTCAAAAGATGGAAACAACCCAAATGCCCATCAATATATGAATGAAAAAACAAAATACGGTATATACATACAATGGAATATTGTTCAACAATAAGAAGAAATGAAGTTTTGAAGCATGCAACATGGATGAACCTTGATGACATTAGGCTAAGTGAAATAAGTCAGACACAAAAGGACAAAAATGTACAATCTCACTGACATGAACTCATTATAATATGTAAACTCATAGACATAAAATATAGAATATAGGTTAACAGGATATAGAATGAGGCTAAAGAATGGGGAGAGACTGCTTACTATTTGCAAAATGTTTAACTAGGTTGAACATAAACATTTGGGAATGGACAGAAGTGGTGGTAGCACGCTATTGTGAGAAAATTTAACAGTGTGGAATGATATGTGAATGTGGTGGAAAGGGGAAGTTTACAGTCATGTATGTCACCAGAAGGAAAGTTGGAGGTTAAAACATGGGAATGTATAACAGTGAATCTTGTGGTGGACAATGTCCATGATTAACTGTACAAATATAAAAAAAAGTTCTTTCATGAATTAGAATAAATGTACAACACTATTACTAGCAGTTAATAATAGAGGGGTATATGGGGGAAAATGTTACCTATTGCAAACTATGGACTAAAGTTAGTAATATTTTAAAACTTTCATCAACAGTAACAAATATACTATACCAATACTATGGGTCAATAATGGGGGGTGGGGGATAAAGGGTATGGGAAGATTTGGGTTTTCTTTTTTCCTTATTTATTTTCTGGGGTAATGAAAGTGTTCTAAAATTGATCATGGAGCTGGAATCACAAGTATGTAATGATACTGGGAGCCAGTGATTGTATACTTCAGATGATATGTATGGTGTGTGAATGGATCTCAATAAAACTTCATTAAAAAAAGAAGAAAAAGAGAAAAAATATTTTTTAAAAACTCATATAAAATAAACAGTACATAACACACATCAATTATATCCAAAACAAATTGTGGAGCACTGTAAAAAAACAAAGAAGTAGAAGATATAGAGCCTGATCTAAATAATTTAAAATCTAGTTTTAATTTCAATTCTGGGCCAGCTGTCACTCCTAGATACCAGCAAACAAAAGGCACCTTCGGCTATATTAAAAAAGGAGTGAACCCTAAGTTAAACCATGACCTATAGCTAATAATACAACTATAAAAATGTGCATTTATCTGAATTGTAACAAATGTATCACACCAGTGCAAGATGTTAGTAATAGGAATCCCGCATTTTATGCATGATTGTTTTGTAAACCCACAACTTCTCTAATAAAAAAACAATAATTAAAAAAAAAAGTTAAGGAAAACTACACACGTAAAAAAAGTTGTCTACTCTTTCTGGACCTCATTTGAATAACTTATAAAATGTGGAGTCAGATCAAGTGATAATGCATCCCCTTCCGATTCTCATAGCAATAATCCATACCCAGATAAAATGAACAGATCAGAGTCCTTGAAACTGGGCTAACACAGCAGACAAACAGAAGTCACAAACCCCCCACTGCACCACAATTCCCTGCTGTCTCAGAAGACTGAGTTTGGCAGTCATGTCTTGGGAAATCACAAACAATCCTGTCAAACTAGAAGGGGGCAAAAAGGATGAGACCACCTGAGTCTTACTGGGGGGTAAAGGGTGGTGGTTTCAGGGATCTGGCATATAGCACTGTAGGACAGAGAATTCACTACCTGGGAGGCAAGAATCTCAGCACATGCATATGCTGAGAGCCAAGACTGGAGCTGGACTAATTGGATTCAAATCCTAGCTCCGCCCTTACTGGCTAGGGAACCTCACAGTGCCCAGTCTTATAAAACGGGGATAGTTACAACAGCTACATCATAGAGTTCTCATACAGGTAAAATGAGGTAATGCATTAAAGTATTTAGAAAAATGCCTACTGTGCTAAAGGCTCAATATGTCTTAGATATGGTTTTTATTATCTTTAGCTCTCTATTCATGGAAGAGGGTGGGAGGGAGTTGTTTTGGTAAGATACAGAGTATACCAAAGTACTTCAGCCTGGCCTGAGGCACTTAACAAAAACTAAAATAGCAAAGTTCCTCTGGTAGGGAGCCCAGAGGGCTAAAATCTCTTAGAAGGCAGACTATGATACTTGGCATTCTCCAAATTCTCTGACTTTGGTGAGGGCACTGGCATCAGAAAAGAAGACATAAGGAAAAAAAACAAAAAAGAATGAATAGAAAGAGTAACTTGAATACCTCAGAAAATGAGTAAAATTTGATAATGAAATATAGATTTAAGCATGTTTACGTAAAGCTTTAAACTGGCCACGATTTAATATTGTTACATTTTCAAAAGCCTAGTTTTAAATCATTAGAGAAAATAAAACATAAGGAATGGATGAAAACTGAATTATTTGGTATAGCTACCACTTTAGATCACCCACAAATAGATGATGAGCATCCCCTATATATTTATTCATTCCAGATATTGATACAATGTTGAAACGTGTAAGGTCTATTAGGACTCTGCAATATGCCAACACCCTCCCCTGAAGTGACCCTGATATAGAAGAATCCTTTATATGTGCAAGCCCTTTCCATTTTACTAAACACTTTGTTCTATTTTATCTCATTTCCTCTCATGTAAGCCTCCCAACACTAAGCAAGAGATACACTCAGTAATGCACTGAAACCCTTTTATTGCTTGGCACAAAACAACACTTCATCTCACCTGGAACAAAAAGTCCTAATGCCAATTTGCATAGAGAGAAGGAAGAGTACCAGAAAGGGGAGTGTCTTGGAATTTGCCAAAATACGAATACCAACAGCACCTAATATTTTATTAGATAAATTCCCAACCAAGGAAACTGGGACTTGGAAAGTTAAATACTAAATAGTGGCTGTGGCATAGGTTGCTTAGTCACAATGACCTGCATGCAAATCCTGGTCCCAGCAATGATGAGCTCTGTGATCCAGGATTATTCATTCAATTTCTCTGTACCTCAGTTTCTTCCCTTACAAATTTGGGAGAAACATTACCTACATCTCAAAGAGGATTGAATTTATCAAATTTACTTAGTAGAGTGAATTACTCTTCAGTAAATGAGCAATTGCTAGGTAAATGTCACTCACTATTATGTATAATTATGATTATTACTATTAAATTATATAAGACCATGTATATAGTAATAAAAAATGAAGTAAAAATGTTAAATCAGGACCAATGAACATGTGTCCAGAGATCCTTGTCCCACATCATCACTAAATATAATACCCAATTTTTCTAATTCATCTGCTTTTCCTTGTATTCAGCCTGTATTTCATCTTTGCAAAGGAATATTCTGAGATGGATTTGTTGCCAAAATACAAATTCATTTTGTCTGCTGCATTTCCCTGATATGCCCCACAGAGTTCAATAACAATTACATCTCTTAGTTTATAAAAAATAATGAGATGGGAAAATGCTAACATTGAACATTAGCTGTTGAAACTGTTCTATTTCTCACCTATGAAGATACCTTGTCAAATCACCAAATAAACAAAACAAAAGACCATGGACCATCCCTCAAGCATAGCACATTTAGAGTAGAGACTCAGTGTGATAGAGGAATGACCAAACAAAGTCTAAATTCACTTATATTCTGTGTTAGCAGTGTTCTTTTAAGAAGAGGAAGAGGGAAACACAAGGTTAAATGTTATCTTCTGGTCAAACTACAAGCCCAATGCCTTTAACATGGGACATGCATCAGAGGCACATTGGAGAAGAGCAGTTCCTGATCTCCGAAGGATTATAATAGACTTGCAATGTGGCACCTGGTGACACAGCATGACCATTCCAAGAACAGGAAAGGCCCACAGAGAAATGCAAAATTACCAAGCAATGCCTCTGCTTCACTGATCATGTTCTTTTGTCTTCATTGTACAGTTTTAACAGATACAGCTCACGCTATTGAAGAAGGGGTGTTTTGGTGGGGGGGGGGGTATGCATGCACACACACGTACACAGGCTTCAAAATATAATTACGGAGAGAGTGCTCGGATAGTATGAGAAAGCTAGCTAAGGTCAGGACTATCTAGAACAATGCTTTTGTACAACATGCTCCCAAACCATACATAACTATTTATCCTGCCTCCCATGTAGAACTAACTCCCCACCAAACATAAACTGGGGGCAGCTGCATCTGTATTACCATTGTATCCCCCATATCTAGCTCATTTCCTGGAATCAGATTTGCAGGTGCTCAATTGCGGGTGACTGAGCTTGTACCTCGACTTACCAGGCCTGGGCCAGGGGACCTGATATCACCCCCTGGGGAGGGTAGTGGGTACGGGCGTTTAGTGCCCTCTGCAGCCCCCCCGAGCCTAGGAAGCGAGGTCAAGGCAGCTCCCTTTTCCTCACCCAAAATGCCACTGGCAGGGGAGGCTTGCCGGAGGGAACCGCCTTTCTCCCAACCGCCCTTTCCCCACTTCCTTATCTTGCCCGCACACTCCCCTGTGCCAAGGCAACTCCTGCCACCGCCAGCGCGCATGCACCGTGGCCAGAACAACTCCCGCCCGCTGCAACGGCTCCTGCGTCCTCTCAGAACCAATCCTAGCCCCTCTCCCTTCAGTATTGCCATTTAAGGCTACTTCACCTCCTTTCCAGCCCTGCCCTTCTTACCAGCCTATATAACCTGTGATCACCCCTGAATAAAGCCTCTTTGGCGCATACTCCTACTGGATGAAGAGTGTCTTGTCCTTATCGCCGCCCTCCACACCTTGTACGCCTCCCGCCGAGGACCTGGCCAAGTCCTCCGCCTCGCCCTCGCCTCCGGGAAAGAGCCCCCGCCGCCGGTACCCTTTAAGCAGCCCCGAGAGCTGAGGGCTCAGCTACCGGCCGCCACTCCCCCCAGAAGCAGTAACCGCGACCGCAACTGGTGCCCCGTGTGAGGAACGTCTCCACACAACAGTTCGGCAGGTCGCCCGCTCGCCCGGACGCCTCTCCAGCTTCCCGTTTCCTCGCCTGCAAGGTAAGGGCCGCCTCTCCTTCGCCGCTTCCGGAGCCGTGTGAGGTTCACCGCTCCGAAACCGCTCCTCCCTTCCCCCACGCTCTCTTCGTCCTCTTGTATGCGCACTTCTATGACCCCCGTTCCTCCTAACGCTCTCCCTCTTCCCCTCCATTACTTTGCCGTGGTTCTTTGTGTCTTTGTCTCCTCATTTGGCGCCGTGTGCCTCTTTGCAACCGCCCCCCCCCGACTGCTCCCGTTGCCAAAGGGCACTGCTTTCCGCTCTCGCCGTCTCCTTCGGCCTCGCGGCCACGGTTTATCTCATTCTCTCTGCTCGGTAAACAACCCCCCCTCCTCCCCCCTCAGCTATGGGTAATCGTCTATCTACGTGCCAGGCACCTCAAGTTCGTGCTCTAGCGGGTCTCCTAGACACGCATCACTGTAAAGTGTCTGTCCGGCAGCTGCAGGTATACTGGGACCTCCTGCTGCCCTTTAACCCATGGCTCACCACTTGCCATCTTTGGGACCCTGTTACTTATGATCGTCTTATTGATCGAGTCACCAACGCCATGGAACATGAGAGCAAGCGCTTCCCTCCCGGCTTGCTCCCCACCTTGATAACCATCCGCTCCTGCCTTCAAGGCTCCCTCCCCCCTGATCGAGGCCCCGTTAAATCCAAGGAGGCCCTATCAACCCAGCCAACAGATTCAGATAGCGATACTAATTCAAATCATGACTCGGACACAGAGTCCTTAGTCGAGCAGATTAACAACGCGCTCGAGGTGACTCCCAAAAAGCAAAATAACACTGCGCCACGCCAAGATGGCGAACTTCCTCCTTCTTCTTCCATCGAGGGGAGGAAGTGCTCCGGCGATGACGTCAGCCCTAAGCTGGGCCGGAAACCGCATACGCTTTACCCCGCCCTTCCACAGGGCGGAGCTAGTCCGCCATCTTGTGCCTTGAACCCCGCCCTTTCACAGGGCGGGGCTGATCCACCATCTTGTGTCTTAGCCACGCCCACCGCGCCGCCATCTTGCGACGCTTGGGGCCTCCCACTCCCGCCTCCCCCTTCGGCGAGCTCCCCCTCGGAGCCGCTACCGGCAGCTGCCGCCGCTCCTCCCACCCTGCCGACTAACAACCCCTGGCTGCCTTCTACACCTCAAGGCAACCCTTGGGGCAACGCTCCCCCTACCCCCACTCCCGCGCCAAGCCCTCTGCAAGCGCGTCCTCCTTTCTCTCGTGCTTTTCGCTGCTTTCCTCTTAACCTTGCCCCCACCCCACAGAAACCGTATGACTGGTATCCCATTGACTCAGATACTATCAAGCAGCTTCGCAGGGCCGTCAAAGAGGACGGGTTAGGTAGCCCATACGCTTCCCAAATACTGCAGGATCTCGGCATGGACTATTGCATCCCCCAAGACTGGGCCTCGCTTGCCCGTTCCATTCTTAACCCCGGTCAGTTTGTTAACTGGCGTGCTCACTTCCAGGCGGAAGCAGCTAAGCAAAGTGAGCAAGACGCAGCCACTGAAGTCTATCATCACCCCGAAGCCTACTTGGGCACGGGAGCGTTTATAAATGCATCTGCCTATATTAATGCACCTGCCACCTTTTGGCCTATCCTTTGGAAAATCGCCTTACGAGCGTTTGCCAACTGCTCTACCTGTTGGCCTAATAAATTCACCAAGCTCTTCCAGGAGCCAAGTAAGCCTTTCACCACCTTTGTCTCCAGAGTCGAAGAAACCTGCGCTCGAAAGGTAAGTAATCCCCAGGCCCAATATTACATGTGCCCATCCTCAAATCCTGGAAAATCGTACTGTAATTCCCCCAACGAGTACTACTGTGCATACTGGGGGTGTGAAACATTAGCCACTAATTGGAAGCCTCCTGTTCCTAATCATTACCTTACCTTAAAGTGGGCCCCTACAGGGTGCAAACTCCCTACTGTTAACTGGCTCGGCCAAGAAAGTGAGGGATCCTGCACACATCTTAATCTTACAGTGCAGCTCCCCACTAATCCCTCCTGGTTACTCGGTCAAACTTGGGGCTTCAGAATCTATGAGAAAGGAACCGACCGAGGATCACTTATTCTAATAAAAAAGGAGGCTGTAAGCCAACCATGCCAAAATACTGCTTTAAAAACACCCTCTGGCATAGGTCCCAATAAAGTCATTAACCCCCTTTTTCCACAGCTCTCCAGCCGCACCTCAGCTCCAACCAGCCGCACCTCAACTACATCTCAAACCCCACCACCTCAGCTTCCTCTGCCCCCTTCTCGTTATTCCTCTCCCCTCCTCAGCCTCATCCAAGCCGCCTTTGCCTCAGTGAACTCCTCCAACCCCAATTTTACCTCCTCCTGCTGGCTCTGCCTCTCCACCTCTTCCTCACTGTACGAGCCCGTTGCCTCCAACCTCTCCTTTTCAGAAAGCACAGAAGACAGCCCCTTGGAATGCAATTGGAATACCTCTGCCGTCCCCCTGACCTTTCATTCAGTCTCCTATACAGGAAAGTGCGTCCGCCCTCGCTCCAGTAACTCTCCCGACCTCACTGCCTGTGCCAGCTACTCATCTCCCAGCAGCTCGGCAAAATTTCTCATTCCTCATAACTCCTCCCAATGGCTCTGCTCCTCTACAGGACTTACCCCCTGTCTCAGCACGAATATCATCAGTGAATATAAAGAAACTTGCCTCCTAATTGTCCTTATCCCTAGGGTCTTATACCACAGCGAAGAAGACTTCTTCCTCCGTCTGGAAAGAACTGCAGCTCCTGCCCTTCTGCAAAAGCGAGAGCCCATCACCGCCCTCACAATTGCCTCCCTCCTAGGTCTTGCCGGCGCTGGCACCGGAATCGCTGCACTAGCCAGTCAAGGCTCCGCCCTAACTCACCTCAGGGCGGCTGTTGACGAGGACATTCGTCACTTACAAAACGCTATTTACCATCTAAAAGATTCTGTCAATTCCCTCTCTGAGGTAGTGCTCCAAAACCGCCGAGGTCTTGACCTTCTCCTCCTCAAAGAAGGAGGCCTCTGCGCCGCCCTAGGAGAAGAGTGCTGTGTATATGCCAATTCCACAGGTCTCGTCGAGGACAGCCTGAAAAGGGTCCGAGAGGGACTGGAAAAGCGTAAAAGAGATCGTGAAGCCACCAGTTATTGGTCCAGTTTTTTCACTCCCATCCTCCCATACATCCTTCCTTTTCTTGGCCCCCTATTAATAATTATTCTAGCTCTCATCTTAGGACCCTGCCTCATCCGCAAAATTGTCCAGCTTGTAAGGAAACAAACGGATGCCATTTTTTCCTCGTTCGTGTAAATCCAGTATCAGCGACTCGCCACCTCTGACGCCCCCCACTCCAAGATGACAGCCAACCCTCCGCGACCTCAACGCCACCGGTCAACCCGCCGACCGCGAGGCCCTTCTCAATCACCTGAACATCGCTCTCGCCTCGAGTTCCAGCTTCTCTGAACCCCTGAACTTTAAACCCCTCACCTTCGCCCAGCCCGCTGCAGCGAAGCCCTTGTCGAGCGCCCGGGCACCACACCAACACTGAGCTCCAGCCTCGCTGAGCCACCGTCAACCCCTTTTTCCCTTCCCTGACCTCCCCCTTCCCTCACCCTTAGCGGGCCTCTCCGGTAAAGCCTCTTCCTCTAATTAGAAAAGAAAGGGGAATTGCGGGTGACTGAGCTTGTACCTCGACTTACCAGGCCTGGGCCAGGGGACCTGATATCACCCCCTGGGGAGGGTAGTGGGTACGGGCGTTTAGTGCCCTCTGCAGCCCCCCCGAGCCTAGGAAGCGAGGTCAAGGCAGCTCCCTTTTCCTCACCCAAAATGCCACTGGCAGGGGAGGCTTGCCGGAGGGAACCGCCTTTCTCCCAACCGCCCTTTCCCCACTTCCTTATCTTGCCCGCACACTCCCCTGTGCCAAGGCAACTCCTGCCACCGCCAGCGCGCATGCACCGTGGCCAGAACAACTCCCGCCCGCTGCAACGGCTCCTGCGTCCTCTCAGAACCAATCCTAGCCCCTCTCCCTTCAGTATTGCCATTTAAGGCTACTTCACCTCCTTTCCAGCCCTGCCCTTCTTACCAGCCTATATAACCTGTGATCACCCCTGAATAAAGCCTCTTTGGCGCATACTCCTACTGGATGAAGAGTGTCTTGTCCTTATCGCCGCCCTCCACACCTTGTACGCCTCCCGCCGAGGACCTGGCCAAGTCCTCCGCCTCGCCCTCGCCTCCGGGAAAGAGCCCCCGCCGCCGGTACCCTTTAAGCAGCCCCGAGAGCTGAGGGCTCAGCTACCGGCCGCCACTCCCCCCAGAAGCAGTAACCGCGACCGCACTCAATAAAAGTTGGTGAGTAGATGGATGGCTAGAAGGAGGCAACCTTCCCAGACCTGAGGGACTGCCACTGTGAAGGGTGGGCTGAGGATGAAGCAGTGCAAATTTGGCAGCCCAAAAGTCTGGTAAGAGGGCTGTTCCTTTTTCTCCCCAGTTCCAGCCAGCAATCCAAGGCAAGATCCAAGGAGTGCCAGTAACTGCCAGAGCTGAGCACCCAGGAACCAAGAGCCCAGGAAGGACTCAGCAGGAGACTGGGGTTTTTACTGTTATTGCTCGGATGACCCAGTCATTCTTGTAAAGATGCCTGGAGAAGTACAGTGGCTTTAACAAATTATTTTGGTTTATGCAGAAGATTTAGTTTCTTTTGTTAGAAAACGGTGTTCAATAAAAATGGTCTGGCTTTTTTCCTTTACTTAAAATTTGTCTGCAAAGAACAGCAAATGACCTAAATGGCTCAACAACAGGAAAATGACTGAATATTCCATGTCACAGAATATTACACAGCAACTTAAAACCTTGTTTTGAATAATTGTTAATAAGATATAGAAAAGCTATAGAATGTTAAGTGAAAAATGGAAGATACAAAATTGCACATAGAGTATGAAGGATCATACTGATTAGATAAAAGAGACTGGAAGGATATATTATTTCTTGGCATTGTGATTACAGATGATTGTATAACTTTCTATACTTTCCAAAATGTCTACAATGAATATATAGTATTTATAACAAGAAAAAATTTATTTATTCCTTAAAGAATAAGAACTGATGAGAATAATTACTTTTCTTTAAAAGTAACTACCAATGTCAGACTGAAGGCTGCAAAGATATATATATATCTCCAAATCCTTTCTGGTGGTACATATGGGGGAAAAAATCATCTGAAAGTAAAACATACCATTCAGCCTATTTATTTTCCTATAAATAGGGTGCAGGTGTTGGTACAACAGGTCCTGGAAGAAAAATAACCTTTATCATTAAAAATCACACACCCACAAAAAGGAAAGTGGCCTTGGCTTTAATTTAATTATGGCCCTTTGAATTTCAACATAGCAATAAGTGATGGAGTTTTTAAAATCTCCTCTTTCATATCTGCCCTGTGAAATATTCTGAGAAGCCACATCAGAATCACAAGGCCTTGAACACTAATGCTTTTACTTGAGAACACTGCATAAATTATTGACGACACAGAGGTTGCACTGTGTTCAAAGAGTTTGCAGCAGATGAAAAGCTTTTATTTTGGCAAAAAGCAAGAGAATGGGAATAAAACCATGTGGGTGGCTAGACTCTGCTAAGGGTTGCCAACCTTCATATTTCCCTAGGCTTTTTTGGTATGTGCTCTTCTATTTCCTATGTTGATTAACAGCATTCCCATCCACCCAATTCCTCAAGCTAGAAACTAGGGAGTCATCCTTGATTTCTCTTTCTCCCTCACCTCCCACACCCAGCTCAACAAGTCCTGTCAGTTCTATCTTCCAAATACATCCTTAATGTATCCTCTTCTCTCCCTCTCCACCACTACCACTTGTCCAAGCCACTGCTACCTCTCATCTGGACTTACACAAGCGCTTCCTAATTGGTCTGCTGTTTCCATTCCTGCTCTATTCCCTCCAATCCACTTTCCACATAATACAAACATGTTATCTTTACTTAAAACCCTGCAGTAGCTTCCTATATACTCAGAATAAGCCCATATTCCTCGCCAAGGAATAGGAGCCCTGGTATGATCTGACCCTTGTCTGCCTTTCTACTTGCTCACCATTTCACTCATACTGACCTACTTCCTGAACCGGCAAGGCCAAAGCTCTTTCCCCCTTCTGAGCCTTTGTGCATGCTGAGCCCTTAACTGAAATGCTCTTACTTCACAAGGCTGACTTCCTGGCATCCTGCAGCTTAATTCAAAAGTCCTCAAAATTCCTCTATTTTATCTGTATTAGGACCCTGATCATCCACGACCTCTGTGCCCCATTTGGTAAATATGCATTGTTACATATTTGTTTGTTGCCTGTTTTATCCATTAAATAATAAGTTCCATGAAGGCAGGAGTCATTTCTATCTTGTTCACTACTGTATCTCTACCAACTATGCCTAATATGTTTTAATGAATTGAAGAATACTTTGTTTTATCGCTGGCATTGTTATTTCTAGAAGTACAAAATAATTAGTGCAAGATAGGGAAAATAAATCCTTGACTTCCAAGCTGATTTCTTAAATCATTGTTTACTTCTGCATTCATTTTCTCAGCATGCCCTCTCAGATCAATTTCTGGAATAAAATTTGGCATGCAGCCTATAACCATGAAAAACATCCAAGCCTCAAAACACCTAGTATTAAGTTGGCTAACCTACCGTTAGATATCAAAGACTTCATGTTATATCTATTTACTTCAAATCCTTTAATTATTGCCAGCCTAGGAAGCTATCTGAGAATGCACAGAGTGTATAAAGTGCCAGACACCAAATCAATGTAAAGTCACATTGTAGCTGGACATGTACATTTGCATGGTTCTAAAATTTTCCTAGAGGAATCTCTAAACCTAATTCTATCATGTGGATACCATATCACAGGGCCCTCTAGACAGATTCTGGGTGAGCCTCAGCTCATGCAATCAAATGCTCTACTTGCTAAAACCTCTCCCTGCCCCATCTTATAAACAACATTAAGACTATCACATGCCTGTAATTAAGTTAAACTGTAACAAATTAAATAGTTCTGATAAAACATACAACTCTCAGATTCCAACTATTTTCCTTGCAATAATGCCTATTCCTAAACCCTCTTTGTTTAAATGCTTAAAATATTCAACTTAACCTCAAATGAGGTGTCTATCAAGAAAAAAAAAAAAAACGTGTGGCAGAATAATTCTATAGGATGGACCCACAAGGTAACCCCCACCAGAAAGTGGCTTGCTTTTTTCTTAATGACTGATGTCCGTAGTTTAGTATTTTGCCCAATCTATTCAATGCAATTTACATTTTAGGTTTGTAGTACAAATACTAACACCTTAAGAAAACTGTTTAAGTTATATATTTAGTAATTAATATGTGGCATTCACTTCATAAGCACTGTCCCATTAAATCCTCCCAGTAATACTGCTAGGCAGGTACCAATATTATTCCACCAACTTCCTCAATTTCATACATGAAGAAGCAGAGACTGAGAGAGGCTAGTAACTTGGCAAGGTTACGAAGTAAATGGCAAGGCTAGGTTTTGAACCCATATCTGTCTGGCACCAAAGTCCATATACTTAATAACTATGCTATAGCAATGAGTATATGAATGAGTACTCCACCCACAGAGTATTTCTGAGTTGTCTTCTCAGATTACACTTGTCAATCTTCCATTTTTAAATTCAAAATCCCTAGGTGTTTCGATTATCCATTATATCTCATATCACCATTAAGTGAAGAAACATTTACTTTATATTATTTATTATTCTAGGCCATGTCCTAGACATTGATGAGGCAACATTTACTTTATATTATTCTAGGCCATGTCCTAGACATTGATGGGGCAAAGAAAAATAGAAGAAAGCTCCATTTCTGGTAGACTAACTAGAATTTAGTGGAAGGGTTAATTACCACATTATATGATGGCATTCTAGTGAGCTGTATGCAGTGACCAACTATCTCCTCAAAAAAGCGCTAAAAAACGCTTAAAGGAGGAACTAACACATGTGCTAGGACTCAAAGGACAAATATGGATTCCCCAAACAGAAAAGAGAATAAAAGCCATTTCAGTTAGATGAAAAAGACTTTGCAGAGCTGTAAAACTCTACCTATGGGGTGAAAAGCAAGTCTTTAAAGAGAACATAGATTTGGTGGTATCCCAGAAGAGCAAGAGAAACTCAAGTTCCCCAGACAGGCTGAATACAGATTAGGAAGGGTTTTATATGCCATACTAAGGAAACAGGGCTCAGTCCATAGCCAGTGGGGTCCAGTTTGAGAAGGCGTGTGGCCAAGTAGAAAAACCACAAACAGATCTTCCTTAATGCACTTAGGGAGGGTTGGTTTTCAGCAAGGTGCATAGTCTCACTGAACCACAGTTTCCTCATCTGCAAAATGCAGATAACATATTCTTTATGGGGTGTTGTAAGGTGTAAACGAAAGCATTCTATCTATATGAAGCATATGGTATAAAGCAACTGCTCAACACATGCTGGTTCATTTCACCACTGGGAACTCTATGCAACTTTAGGCAAGTTACAACCTCCCTAGACTTGATTTCTTTTTAAGTGAAAGGTAGAAATTCTAAAGGAATGGAATCAACTAAAAGCTTGACACTAAGGATAGCCCTTATATCCCTAGCTCTTAGCACAAAGCTCAACATGTTTGTGAATAAACTTATTCATTCAATAGATTTTATTCATCACCTACAATTTGCCAAGCCTTGATGTAAGTGCCAGGCATACAACAATGAACCAAACAAATAAAAATCCATGCCCTTGCCGAGTGAGAGGATAAAGGGCTCGGGAGATAGATAATTACATAACCTATTAGAAGGTGGTAAGTGTAAGAAAATAAAACAACGTAATGGAGATGGACAGTGCCAGCAAGTCAGGTGGTCAGGGTAGGCCTCACTGAGAAGGTATTATTTGCTGAAAGAGAAGAAGGAAATGAGGGAGTGGGCCATGCAGATATCTAGAGAGAGAGCATTCCAGGAAGAGGGAACCTGAAATGCAAAGGCACTAAGGCAGCAGTGTGTCTGGTGTGTTCAAAGAACAGCATGAGATCTGTGCATCTAGAGCAGATCAGCAGAAGGGAACGTAACGGAAGGTAAGATCAGAGAGGTAATGGGAACAGATTCTGTAGGGCTGTAACTCTGAGGGTGAAAGGAAGCTACTGGAATGTTTGAGCAGAAGAGAGACAAGGTCTGAATTCAATTTGAAAAGGTTCTCTTGGATTGATGTGTTTGAAATAGACTACCAGGAGGCAAAGATGAAAGCAGGGTCACCAATCCGGAGACCTTTGTGGCAATCCAGGCAGAAGATGGTTTCTTCGACCAAGAAGGCAATGGTGGAGGTAATGGTGGGTAATTTTGAAGATACAGCCAAAAAGATTTTTTGACAGAGTGCATATGGAGTGTAAAAAATAAAAGGGTCATGAATGACCTCAAGATTTTTGGCCTGAGCAACTGAGATGATGGAGCAGTCATGAACTGAGAAGGGGACGAATGGGTGAGTGGTAGGTGGGGGAGGAGTGGGAAATCAGAAGTTTGGGGACATGTTGACATTGAGGTATGCATGGGACATCCAAGTGGAGATACCAAGTAGGTCATTGGATACATGGAATTGGAGTTCAGAGGAGAGGTCTACACGAGAGAGGTCTAGAGGTCTAGAGATATAGTTATGGGAGATGTCTACATATAAATGGTATTTAAAGAGGTGAGACTGGATCAATAAACAAAGAACATTAACTTTGGAGTCATGGATTCCTGGGTTTGATTCTTGGCTCTAACGTGGTCATGAGACTTAGACAAGCTTCTTTAGCTTCTCTGAATCCATTTCCTTCTGTGTGAAATAGGATGATAAAACCTACTTTAGGAATTAAATGAATTAAGTATATAAAGAACCTAGATGGTGACTGGTTCATGTCAAGCTGTCAAATGGTTTTGACTTAATCAGGTTTTTAAACAAATAAGATCAAATTAGTCTCCATCCCTCCTTCATATTCTTCCACCTCCCTCATTCCTGGTTAAATCCCTTCCTCTAAAATGATACGTTCCATAAGAAATGTAAATCAAAACTGCAACAATCCTTTTTCCTTTCTTTTTGAAATCAAGGAAAGAAGACACATAAGAGGGAAAGGAAAGGAAAAGGTAGGCATTTTAGGCATACTGTTACTGAAAGTTTAGTATTTAAGGAATGATTATGATTACTGAGTCATTATATAATATTCCTTTTTCACTTTCTGGTATTTTAGAGTAAACAGAGGGAAATACCTGAAATCTCTGAACTGTAATTCCACTGTCTTGATTTCTGATAATGATTGTATGGCTTTTATCTTGTGCCCTTGTGATTGCAAAAACCTTGTGACTGACCTTCACTTGTACCCATTTTATCCAGTACTTCAATTTAGAGTCCTAAGATCATTCAAGACAGCCCCTAATGTTTATTAATGAATAAATGAATTTATTTATTATTTATCAGCCCAGAACTAACCCACCCCAATTCCAAAGTTATCTTGATAACCAAAACTGGATCTAACCAAAATGGACCCACCTGACATGCACAGTAGCTTAGACTTTAACCTATAAGTGACCTATACCTCATTATAATACTAAAAATCATGCCTATCATCATATTAAGGCCGCCGTTTTTTTTACATATGTTCTGTAACTAAGCATGTAACGTGTCAGCAAATGCTCAATAATTATATCACCTCTAATTATATCATCTAGAGCCATTATGCTCATTATCCTAAAACCTGCCCATCTTTTGATATTATAACACTAGCAGAATCACTGCAGTTCACAGAGAAAGATTTGTAGACCAACAGACCATCTGATTTCCTGCTTTGTGTCTAGCAATAAACTCTTTCTCACTTTGAAATCCTGGTGTCTCGTGAATTGGTCATTTGAGTTCTCTATCATCGGGCAGAGAACTCACTGCTTTTGTCTGGTATCAATACCAGAGTTGTATACTACAAATGAACAATATATGCTGAAAACTAAATAATGGCAAGAAGCAGGAGTGGTCTAAGAGACAGAATGTTGTCAAGTATTCTTCAGAGTTGGTGCCATTACTGATAGGACTATAATGGTTTTCTATCACCCTCTCAAAATTTCTTTGACTCCAAGAAATGCAGACTCAGAAAAATGCAAACATAATTAACGAAAACTGGCTAGAAAGTTAAGACATAAAGACTGTGATCTACATCCTCAGATAAAGCAGGCACTGAAACTTAACTGGAATCTCTGCAAATGTGAACGGAAGTAATATTTGCCATCTCACAAAGGTGTGGTGTTATTTGCAAGTTTAGACTTAAGAAATGATAGCACTAATCATAAAATCTAAAGAACTGAAATACCATTTATGAAGTATTCTGAGAGACTTCAATGAATAGCAACATCTATACATCATGATGGTGTAGACAATAACTTTTTCATCTTTGGAGATGAGGAATGACTCCCTTTAGAGCCCACTCATGAGAAGCCCTAATTGGTTAAAGGTAATTCAACAATATAGGAAATTGCCTGTCCTGAAAATTTAGAAGTCAAATATACAACTTCTTCAAGTAACAGAACAGAATGTTGTTAGTTCACAATGGAACAACCGAAAAGGAACAGTCTCAAATGCCCCAACAACATATACCAATGCTTTGTTCCCTAAGTCACTATTTTTATCAAAACCAAATTCAAACAACGACTGTAAGGCTATAAAACATAAATAATTAATTGTTATTCCCCCACAGGGAGGTTTAAGTCAAAATAAAAAATTACTAAGACTGAATACATTTTTCTCCCCCAAACAGCTGTAATCTGACATGAGAAAGTAGAGCTAGAAAACAGCAAGGTGTTCCAAAGATATATTATTAATATTATTGGAATGCCATAAATAAAGACAAACGACAAACTGAAAAAATTTATTTACAAAATATATGGCAGAAAAAAAGATTATTCTTAATATAAAACAAGATCTTATACATCAATAAGAAAAAGACTCAATTTTTTAACAATGTAAAACTTAAAGAAACACTAGGTAAGTTGTTTTGCATGTTGCATTGATGGTTCAAAACATTAATTATGCCACCTCTAAACAGTTATATGAAACCTCAAGAGGGGAAAAAATTATTAATTACCATCACCATGAAAAAATATATACCGATTGGTACCACTATGCGAAAAAGCACTATGTAATTAACAGAAAGGCCCTATAGATTATGCCAAATTTCATTTTAAAATTTATTGGAATAAATTTTATCTTAAAAAAATTGCAGAGCTAAAAATCTGTTAGTGGGACTCTGTATTTTATCCATAATTTTTCTGAAAACCAACCCATTCTGTAATAAAAAAACAAGAACAAAAAACAAAACAAAACAAAAAAATTCCATAAGACTCAAAAGTAAAAAAGAAAAGTATAAAAGTCCTGGAAGGAAATATGGGAGGTTTACATATATTTTTTAATATTGGAGAAGGGAAGGTCTTCATAAGCAAGACACAGAACAAAACAAAACTATAAACAAAAAAAAAAAAAAATTACAAATCTGACTACATAATCACAAAGAATTCTTGCATAAAAGAAGAATGCCATAAATAAAGACAAATGACAAACTGAAAAACTTATTTGCAAAATAAATGGCAGAAAAAAATTAATCTTTTTAATATAAAACAAGATATTATGCAACAATAAGAAAAAGACTCAGTTTTTTAACAATGTAAAACTTAAAGAAACACAAGTTAAAATGAGATATTTTCAACCATCAGATTAACAAAGATGAATAGTAGTAATACCTGTAAAAATTTTTCATGCTTACCATGTAGTATTACCCTCATTTTATAGATGAAAACACTATGTAATCTAATTACATGGAACTCTGAATAGGAAGTAAGATCTGGTAGGTTTGGACAGGTTAGTGTGAAATAGTGATACATCCCAAATTAAAAATTTATATGCAGGGTTTCCCTGAAAAGCTGGGGGAAAATGCAGAAATGTTGGACTTCCCCCACCTGGGTTGCTGCGGATGTTCTAACAAACATTGAAGATTGACAGTTCGGTATGCAGAGCCCTCTATCTTGGGGATTGCCCTTATGAAGCTCGTCACTGCAAAGGCGAGGCTAAGCCTACTTATAATTGAGCCTAAGAGTCTCCCCCAGAGTACTTCTTTGTTGCTCAGATGTGGCCCACTCTCTCTCCAGCTAAGCCAACTCGGCAGGTGAACTCACTGCCCTCCCCCCCCTGCATGGGACCCGACTCCCGGGAGTGTAAATCTCCCTGGCAACACAGGATATGACTCCCGGGGATGAGCCTGGACCCGGCATTGTGGGATTGAGAACATCCTGTTGACCAAAAGGAGGGTGTGAAATGAAACAAAATGAAGTTTCAGTGGCTGAGAGATTTCAAATGGAGTCAAGAGGTCACTCTGGTGGGCATTCTTATGCACTATATAGATACCCCTTTTGAGGTTTTAGTGTATTGGAATAGCTAGAAGGAAATACCTGAAACTATCAAACTGCAACCCAGTAGCCTTGATTCTTGAAGATGATTGTATAACGATGTAATTTGCATGGGGTGACAGTGTGATTGTGAAAACCTTGTGGATCACACTCCCTTTAACCAGTGTATGGATGGATGAGCAGAAAAATGGGAACAAAACTAAACAAAAAATAGGGTGGGATGGGGGGATGATTTGGGTGTTCCTTTTTACTTTCATTTTTTATTCTTATTTTTATTCTTTCTAGTGTAAGGAAAATGTTCAAAAATAGATTGGGGTGATGAATGCACAACTATATGATGGTACTGTGGACAGCTGATTGTATGATATGTGAATATATCTCAATAAAACTGAATTAAAAAAAAAAAAAAAGCTAAGTAATCTCCCTAAAGTCAGAACTAGGAAGTGGTACAACTGTCATTTTTAAAAGGTTATTAATACACAGAATTGGTGAGAGTGAGGTGCAGTAGGTATTATCAAATGTTATTGTTAATATTATGGAAGAGTCGTGGAGAAAATGTCCTATGTGGGACCTAAGGACCCTAAAAGTGCTACATGATTTTTCCTGCTCATGAGACTAACATCTTATCTGTCATTGCAAAATCAAGATATGCCAAAGTCTTATGCTCCTTCTAGAGACAGGCTGCATATGTCCTAAACAGAACAACTGCATGTAGAAATCACATGCACTAGCTAAATATTGTGCATCTATGTCCATTAGTATCCCAAATACTCCCTCCTCTGTTATGGTTGCACAGTCATGCACACAGAAGCTAGGCTGCAGGACATGGGCACTCCAAATATTGTGCCACTTTCATCAGTGCCACAGGAACCACATTGGCTCTCAGACCCAGGATCATCAGGACAATTAAAGAAACCTGTCTGGCAATCACTCAACGATGTTGGGCATTTTACTTAATAGAGAATAAAAAGAGAATGACATTCTGATCTCCATCTCTTAGTGTCTTGTACTTTCTACTTCATTGTGACTAACAATCAAGTTACAGTCTAGACCAGACAGAGGTTACAAAAGAGTACGTTTAATGACCTCTTTGTAGAGTAATTTGGAAATAAACATCCAAATTTTAAATTCATAATTGATTAGGAATTTATGCAGCAAATATACTTGTGTAAATTCACAAAGACTTGTTATAGCCAAAACGGAAAACAACCTAATAGTCCATCAATAGAGAACCATTTAAATAAAATGTGGTAGTATCATATAAAGGAATAATATGAATCTGTTCAAAAAGAATGCAATCTATCTATATGTGAATCTCTACATGTTTTTTAAAAAATAGATTAAAAAAAGCAAAAACTCAAGGTATATAAAAGTATGGATAGTAAGCTCCCAATTGTGTAAAATAAAAGGAGAAAATATATACCTGTGTGTATTATTTAAGACTATTTCTGGAAAATTACATAAGAGCCTAGTAATGATAGCTACCTGTAGAGAAGAGGGGAAGAGAAGAACCAGAGTAAAGAATTCCAGTTACCTATACAATATCCATTCTGTCTTTAAATGTCAGAACCCCAATTTATTCAAGGAGGCAATATACCTACCTAAAAAGTTACCTTTCCCAGAATCCCTTAACACAAGATATAAATTGAGCTTACTGGGTGAGATAGTTCCTAAAAAGCTCTTTAAGAGACAGAAAGATAGCTGGCATGTGCCCTTTCCATTCTTTGCACCAGGAACACAAAAATGATGGCTGGAGTCTCAGCAACAATCCTGTGACCTCGAGGACAGAAGCCAGAGCTGAAAGAAGCCTGGGTACTTAGTAACTTGATGGAGTCACAATACCAGCCTCAGATTCACTGCCTCTAAACTTCTTTTTCAAAGAGAATAAATCCCTAATTTATTGTAGCCACTATATCAAGGTCAAAGAATGAATAAACAGTCTCCTCAATATGAAAGAGTGACACACAGAGAGTAGCAGATAAAACACAGAATTGGTTATTTGTAGGATATTGTATTAGTTTTCTATTGCTGCTGAAACAAATTATCACAAATGTATTGGCTTAAAACAACACAAATTTATTACCTTATGGTTCTGTAGTTCACAAATTCAAAATGGGTCTCACTGGACTAAAATCAAAGTGTTGGCAGGCTGCATTTATTTTTGTAGGCACTAGGGAGGAGTCCGTTCTCTTGTCCTTTCCAGCTTCTAGAGTCCACCCATGTTCCTAACTAAGCAGATGACCTTCATTCTCTGTCTTCAAAACCAGCAAGAGCAAGTTGAGTTCTTCTCACATCACATCACTGATTTCTTCTTTGCCCTCCTTCTTCCACTTTTAAGGACCCTTGTGATTATACTGGGCCCACCTGGACAGCACAGGATAACCTCCCTATTTTAAGGTCTGCTGATAAGTAACTTTAATTCCATTGGCTACCTTAATCCCCCCTTACCATTTAATGTAACACATTCACCGGTTCTGAGGATTAGAACACAGACATCTTTGGGAGGCCATTATTCTGCCTACCACAGGTATGAGCATGCAATCTAAGAAAAAGGACTTTCTTCTTTTTCTTTAAGGCAAAATATGCCTTGCTGAAATAGCCTATACAGCTATTTTAGGAAAACAGGAACAGGTTTATGCAGATAGAAGGGGCATTTACACATAAGAAGAGTGATTTTTGAAAAGAAGATAAAAATGGATATATAGGAAGAAGATACATGTCAAAAGTAATAATGCAATGAAAAACAACATATAGGAAAATATATGGAAAAGAGAGGAGCATTCTAGTTAGAATCAAACACGAATCAAATAATATCTTCTAAATAATTTCTCCCAATACCAACTGTATTGCAGACCCTCATTCTTTGCTACTGTTAATTCTTTTTTTAAAAGTATCCATACCACTGTCTTACAGCTGTTGCAAATTTAATGACTGAACAGGATCCTCTGGCACCTAAACATCTCTAGGCTTCACTGAAAGAGAAAAGCACAACACTCCAGAAAGAGCAGAATTTGCAATAACTAACTCATCTGCTTGCTCCTCTACTAAAGTTACATTCATTCTCAAAGTAGAAAAAAAGAATATGCAGTAAAAGTTCAATCCTGCAGTTCAGAATGACACATTTCTAAGCTCCCTAAATGGAAAGCAGCTAATACCCATGCATACACATCACCCAGGCTTTTTTGCTCATCTTCAGTCTTCACATCATAAGGTAGATGCAGCCCCTAGGGGCTGTTCCTCAGGGAAATCCTCGAACATTCCAGAAAGCATCTTCTATTTTTAGTATCATTGACTCAATCCAGAGAAAATAGAAGGGGTGTAGTAGATACAGAAATGGAAGGCGAGGAAAGAAGACAGCGAAAAAAAAAAAGGGGGGGGGGAGAGAACAATAAGTTCTGATGGTATGTAGGTATATATTCCATGGATCAGATTCTATAGAATGAAACTAGCCTCTTCAAAGCACTAGATTAATTTAAAATTAACTGTAGAGCCTTTTGGCAATATTACTGCATAGGTGACTTTAAATATGAAAGTCTAAGTATATCAGCAACTTGTCCTACCAGTGACAGTTTCCTAAGAGGAAGTGACGTCTAGCGGCACTCCATACTGACAAACAGGCACACCCAGACCCATTGGTAAAGAAATGAACTGGATCACCAGCTAGCACTTCAATATTTAAAATAAAGTTTACCTACAATCATTCCTAAGAAACTGGTATGCCGCCATAGAGTGGATTTACCATGCATAGTGTATATGTATATATTTATTCACAGTGTCTGAATCTCATAATAATCTGTTTTTCATGTGCAAGCATGTTATTGATGAACCTCCTTGGGCTCTTCTAGCTCCCATGACAGATTATTTTCCTTGAGACTACTGTCCAAGATTTGCAAGATGGCTGGCTGGGCTTGGCAATGTGGTTTGACCATTAAAAAGGCTGGACCAGCTGGCCCAGACTGAGCTCAAGCCAGGATCATATTCTAACCAAAGGTTCTAACAACCACCTGGGAACTGCGCATGTACAGAAGAAGGATTCATTTTCAGCCACCTTTCATTTACACAAAAAACATACATTTAAAAAAACAAAATACGAAGCTCTTTTTTTCCTATATAAAAGGAAGACAGTAAATAATACTGCATTGTTCCATGTCTTTAAAACTTCTGAGTTTACACAAAGAGATTTAAAAATACATGCAAAAGAAATACAAATCCAAGACAAAACAACAGAAAAAAAACCTAAATAACTACTAGCAAAGGATTGGTATTTTTAAAATGTTTCAATACCCTGTGGCTACTAAATTTGGTGTGATGGCAAAATATTAACAAAACACTATTAAATTTTAAAAAGCAGATTGCAAAATAGTATATACAAAATGGTAACTCTGTTACACAAATCTCTCAAAACTATTTCATTTTAAGACATGTTAACAAGAAGTTATTACTAAGTGGGAGGATTTGGGATATTATTAATAATTACAAAATTTCACATTTATTGAGCATGTCACTCTGCTTCAAAGACAGTGGTAGAGATATCCACTAGATTACAAACACACAAACACATTTTTACATATATCTATATATCTACGTATAGTATAAATCCTTTGTACACTGCTTAACATACAAGTTCTCAATATGTGTATACCAATGCACTGAACACTTACTACATGTGAAGCACTGCGCTAAGCCATTTACAAACACCATCTCATTTAACCCTTACAACAACTTTATGGGCTGAGAGATGTCCTCAATTGAAAGAATCAAATTGCCAAAGATCACTTGCCTAGTAAGGAGCAAAACCAAGGTTCAATCCCAGGTCTGTGTGACCCCAAAACTCAAAGCCGTCTTTTTCTTCTCTCTTCCTTTTTCATTATGTGGATTGTTTAAGATTTCTACAATGAAAATGAACTCTACTGTGTTAAGAGTAAGAAGACAAAACATTGTTTTAGATGTACTTAAAAAAAAATTAAAATAGTTTTGTGTTTTAAAAAATAGCTCTCACCCTAGCCTTGAGAAATGAAAATATCAATAGGTATCAATCACTGACCCCTAGGGCAAAATAAGTATTTATAAGGAAGACTAAAACTGGTCCACATAGCTTGTTAATGTAGGAACCAAGCATGAATAGGCCTCTCTCCGAACTGCCAAATGCCTGCCAGTTGCTGCAGTCCCCTTTAGTTGGTACACTGGGAGTCTTTTTCAATGAGCTTAGGGATGATCATTACCAAGGTAAATTCTTTTAAAAGTTATCACATTAGATGTACCCTAATTATCCCCTAAAAAAGTTATCACATTAAATCTACCTTTAGTTATCCTTTATAAAAGTTACCTTAAACTATCATTTTAGTGTCTAGCATCTATCCTCAGGTATTTATCATTTCAGGTTGTAATTTTCAGTTTTCATTAAGCCCTGTGCCCCCATCAATACCCTCTAAAGAACATAAAGTAATGAGAGCTCTTATCAAAAAGTCATTCAACATCTCCACACACTGAGCACAATAATCTGAAACAACTGTTTCAATGAAGATTTTCCAAAGGGTAGCTCCTGTTCCTATGCAGACTTACACTATTGTCCCCCGGAAGCCTACTGCAGTAAATTATTTCCGAAAGCATCCATTTACCATTGAGTTGACAGCTTAAATGTTGGGAAGCAATGGGCTAGACTATAATCTCAGATATTGAATTCAGCCCTATCCAGAAATAATTTCATGAAATTCAAGATTATGCTATTTGCCATATAATCAAAAGTCTCATTTGATCTTTCCCCCACATATTCAGAATCATAGGTAGCAGTAAAAGCCCTCAGTGAATCTAAGAACAATACAAAGAAATCTTCAAATGTAACATAATGGATGATTTTAACAGTTTCATGAAAAAATAAAGTAATATATTCTCACCATCTCCAATAGGAGAATTTGAAAAGATCACAGCACTCAATTATCTTGATTCTGAAAGAAAACATGTACTGGTAACTCAGGTCCAATCAATGTAAGAGCTGATGGATGGTCAGAGGCTATGGTCAACCTTTTTGGATCAGTCCTTTTGCCATTGGCTTGTCTGTGTTCTATCTTATTCCAATCCATTACATTTGAGTGCCTTGCTTAGTTTAAATGGCATCATAAAATCTTTTCCTCTTTACTTTGAAATTGGCTCTCTTCAGGAAGCTTTCGTGGTACAACTGTGCCTTAAGGGCATAACATAAAATGCAATGCTGCATATTTTCATACAAAAATACAAGGTTATGGGACCTTACTCCCAAATGCCAAATTCTTCTAATCACCAACATAAAATACCAGTGTTTAAGGGGAATGTTTCCTCATAAAACATGGCTCAGCCAATCACTCAGGCTGCCCGTGCAGCTTTTCTAGGGCAGCTGTTTGGAGCAGAGCTGCTGTCTCTGCTTGTATTGCCAAGGTTCTTAGAGCCAGGATCCTGGGTCCAACTAACAGCTTTTAAATCTGGTTAGAAGAAAGAGGAAACTTATTATGAAATGAACTGCCAAATTTTGTAAGAATATAACGGGCCTTTAGGCTGAAGTGCTGAACAATGGCATTTAAAAAAAAAAAAAAAAAAAAGTCTGACACTTTATCACGCCTCCTCCCAGCCTTAGGAAAAGATTTTAAACTGAGGTTGGATGGGAGATTCAAGCAATGGGGCTTCTTCACCAAAAATTGGGCATTTTATCATTATGCAACTACTGTTTCAAAATACAAAACGGGCAGACAAACTCAAAAGTAAATGAATGTGATATTGTATATAGTTGCTTCAGGGAAAGATAATGAGCACCCAAGCTTCCTTTCTGGGAGCAACAGGGCCTCTGAAAAGGCGGCTTATATGATTTTGTCTTGTTTTCTCAGTCGCTAGACTAGAAATATGGTACTCTTCCTTACTCCTACTATCAATTCTCATTTGCTCTTTCCTCCTCCACATTCAGAGTAAGAGGCTAAAAAGCCCTAAGAATAAGAGGTAAAAGCCCTCAGGGAGCCTAAGAACAATACTAAAAAAAATCTTTAAGTGTAACACAATGTGCTGAACATCTAATGGATAATTTTAATAGTTTCATGAAAAATGAGTAAAATAATACATTCCTACCATCTCTAATAGGAGATTTGGAAACACCACAGCATTCAATCATCTTGAACCTAAAATTAAAAATAGCTATAAAAATAAAAGTCCAGTCAGCTAAATGAATAAAATACCCAGTAATTTCCTGCTCAGATTCATCAATTCCACTGATTCATGATTGTATGTTATGCTATCCCCTATTCCTGACATGATGATGCTTTTTGGGGTCCCACACAATACAAATGATAAAATAAAATATTCACCACCATCTAGGTTTACATCCCGTCATGTGTAACAGTGATTTGACTTCCTGCAGAGGATTATTTACTATTAGGGAGAGGGCTCAGCTGCATGAAGAGCAAAACAGAAATTTTAGTGCATCACGATTGAGGAGTTCTAACAAAATACAGGAAAGTCAAGTCTTAACACACAATAAACATTTATTTATTAAACTGTGAGCAACTATTTACTTGTCAGATTGAGACCTCAACAAAGGTGCTCCAATTCAGAAAAAGAAAAACCAGTATCTCAGGCTTAAGACACTAATATCCTAAGAAACCTCCAGAATGATTTATGACATAGGCTTGAAGCCATATATTTCCTTGTATGCCTCTCAAGAATTCCCAATTATTTGGTTAGTTGGCAGAAAATACTTATTGATTCCTATTATATTTTGAACTAATGAATTCTTTGAGAGTCATCTATCCTATAAAGAATTCACTCACCCACTCACTAAAAAAAAAAAAAAAACGAGTTAACTCTACTTTTTTGAAGCTACAAATTAGACTACACTCAGTGCCAAAGGAAAAGCAGTTTTATCTACTTAAAAGTGTCAGGTAGCAAAAATCCTGAAAATGTTTGTGAAAATTGTTCTTATGCTGAAAGCAACGGTTACAATGAAGATATTTCCTTTATGAAAAATGAAAAAGCACAAAAGCTAAATTTAAATAATCAGGTGGCTGCAAAGAAAAAGGATCTGACAACTATGAAATCAAGACATTCATTCATTAGTTAAAATTTCTGCTATATAGATGTGCATTTTACTTTAAGCCAATTCAATGCATTGAATAAAATTTGAATTTGCAGATGAATTAATTATCTGCTTTTTAAGGACGTCATTCATCCAGCGGAAATGTCAAATAGGCAGTTGAGTATAAAGGACTAAATTTTGATCATCAGCATAGAGATGTTTAGGGAGGGAGGGAAAAGATATTTGAAGGCTTAGTTCTGGGGCCCCCCAATTTAAAGCCAGGAAGATGAGGAGGATCCAACAAAGGATATGGAGAAAGGTAGGCAGTAAGGTAAGGGGACATTAAAAAAAAAAAAAATAAAGAAGTCATTGGCACCACCACCCCCAAAAAAGACTAAAAATAGAAAATGGTGTGTTCATTCATTTGAAGTATTCTATTGACAAAAGAAATCAACGCATAATTTCAGGAAACTTAAGGCACAGCATACTCTGCATCCCTGGATTATTGTTCCACACACACCACACACAGCTGGTGTTGTGCAGACTCCAACTTCCTCAACAAAGGAGGAGGCTGGCAAAGGTCAATTTAAATTATTATTCTTACATAGAAACAAATGAACTTTAGTCAGGTGTGTGGGTGACTATTCCCTGGCAGAAGAAAACCGGAGGAATCAGGGACTTGGGTATTTTATATTTTAAAAAAATACCGCTCTCCAATCCTGCATGGAATCAAATGTAGACACAAAACATCTTTGCCTAGTTAAAGCTTGTAGGGAAACTAGGCTTATTACAACACCACAGTAAAAGTCTTTCATAATATGCATAAATACTGTAAAGGGAAGCAATGATGCCTGTCTCCCACTTAAGCAGCCGAACAAAAACATCTCTGATATATAATAACATAAAACTCAAAAGAAACAAACCAAAATATAAACGCATAGGTGTTTTATCTCCCCATTATTCCTCTTTAAATAGTTAAAACTCTGTCCATTTCAATTAAGAATCAGGAAGAGTTTATCAAATTACTTAGAGGGAAAAGTTCACCTAATCCACTTAAGCTGAGATAAACAATGCAAAGCATGGTGCAACATCTATACTAAAGTATCACAAAGTCTTAAAAAAAAAAAAAATACTGATATGCATGACATTAAGAAAATCTGACAAACAAAAATACTAACTTCTAAAATAATAAATTAGGGAATAATTATTTGTATTCAGAAAGAGTCACTTAAATTTCACCTTGGGATGAGTGAAGATATGACCATTAAAAAAAGCACAAATTCAATTCATGTTTTCAGACAGTTTCCTGAATAAAAACAAGAACACCAACATTACTGTTTATTTTAATAAACAAGACACTTGGCAAGATAAGATTAACTAAGAACAGGTGCTAGCTGAGGTGAAAATAAAACCCAGAACCACTATCTTTAAATAACAATTTACTCCCTCCCCCAACACATCACAGACTTTCTTATCAGCAAACTATTAAACGGACAAATTACTGTATTTAGTTTGGTAGACATTAAGGTGAGCAAACCTCAGTCCTAGGGGAAATGCGAAACAATTAGAGGACTTATAAGACAAGACATAAATGACTAATATAATACCTAATAGTAATAGGTAACATTCATTGAGCCCCTAGTAGGTATCCCTGTTTTATGGAGGAAGAAAATGAGGCCCAGAAAAGTTACTTAATATTCCCACTGTCACACAGCTACGGGAATGAGAATTTCAGCTCACAAAGTCTGACTCCAGAACCTACAAACCCATATCTATGCACCCTCTGTTATAAAGTGCAATGAGGTATTCAAAACTGTGGGATGCTCTTTGGTGGGGTCAGTGGTTCTAGGAGAAGGAGGGAGAAATGATGGTGGAAAAGGAGTTGTTCTGAATCATTGTTCTGAATGTAAGAGAGGTGTCTGTGACCATGATGGTGTGATCAGAGATTGAGAATCATGACATCAGGAGAACCAGGAATTTTCATGGAGTAACTGGTACCTGAGATGAACTTCAAAGAGTGGTTAAGACTTGAAAATCAAGAAAATTTGTCAGGTGAGGGGGAGGGCAAGTGTGGATTCAAATATAGGAACTTGCATGGGAAAACGCTCTCTGGAAAAAGTAAATACGCTCTGTTTCGCTGCAGCATATACAGAGGAGTAGTGGGAGATAAGCCTAGAAAGAAAAGTTGGGACCATATGAGGACTAGCTTTGAAATTTTTTAAGAGTTATATTTACTTAAAAAAGCAATGAAAGGCGCTTCACTCGCGCGGAACCCACGGAGGAGGCTCCCAGGGCTCTGGGTATACTTGGGTCACTTGCACATTGCACTGGTGGGATCCCCTGCAACATGATTCAAATCCAGCACCAAGAGTTAGTGAACTTGAAAGATGTAGTTATAGACTTCACCCCAGAAGAGTGGGCTCTGCTGGATGCATTCCAGAAAATGCTGTTTAGAGATGTGATGGTGGAGAATATCAGTCATCTGCTTTCAGTGGGCAGTGAAGTTGGCTTTAAAAAACAAGGAATGCTCTCCATGCAACATGTCTGCAGGAAAGACACATTTACAATCACAGCATTGGTAAGCATCATGGTGGTGAGCCCTGGTCTTCTAAATGTATACATGGAAGTGGAATAAATTAGTAATTCAATGCAATCACTTAACTGTAGGTTGGTTTATGTGCTAATCCAGAAAAGTCTGTGATAGTTTGAATTTAGGGAAAATTAATTTCAATAAAAAAGGATAACCTGCATTTTAATAAAAATATAATTGTATAATCATGGCTCATATACCAAATATTTGAAACATTATAATGTCTTCAAAACTGATCAAGAGTGCAGTTTAGATGATACAGAAGAGAAGATCTCTGCATGCAGGAGAATAACATGGTATGTAACTAATATAGGAAAGATATTAATTGGAGACTGGCACTGAATGATTATTCTAGAATTCCTAAGTGTATGAATTGATTTTTATGAACAAACCTTTTATAGTTTCTCATCTACTTCCCAGAAGCCAAATTTTAATACTCAAGAGAATGGAATGTGTAGTGAATTGCCAGAAGACTTTACTCAACCTGTATTAAATCACAAGAGAGAGAAATCCTACTTCAGCAATCTATTTGGAAAACCCCTCAATGATCAGTTATCTTTTAATCAACAAAAGCATTTTCACAGTAGAAGTAAATCATATGAATGTCTTCTAATTGGTAAATCCTTTGTTGAAAGCTCTGTCCTTACACATTACAATGAAACTTACATTGGAGAGAAACCCTGTGAATATCATCTGTGTGAGAAAGCCTCCTCTCATAATTCTGGCATCAGAGTACATGAGAGACCTAATACTGGAGAGAATCCTTATGAATGTCACCTACATGAAAAAGCCTTAACTCTTTTCTCTACCTTGAGACAACATGAGAGAACTCACATTGGAAAGAAACCCTATGAATGTCATCTCTGTGGGAAAGTCTTCACTCGATGTTCTGCCCTTAGAGATCATGACAGAACTCACACTGGAGAGAAGCCTTATGAATGCCATGTATGTGAGAAAGCTTTCAGTCATTTATCTAACTTGAGACAACATGAGAGAATACACACTGGAGAGAAACCTTATGAATGTCATCTATGTGGGAAAGCCTTCAATCGTTTCTCTAGCTTGAGAAAACATGAGACATCTCATACTGGAAAGAAACCATATAAATGCCATCTTTGTGGGAAAGCCTACAGTTATTTATCTAACTTGAGACAACATGAGAGAATACACACTGGAGAGAAACCTTATGAATGTCATCTATGTGGGAAAGCCTTCAATCGTTTCTCTAGCTTGAGAAAACATGAGACATCTCATACTGCAAAGAAACCATATAAATGCCATCTTTGTGGGAAAACCTTCTCTCAGTGTTGTTACCTTAGAGTTCATGAGAGAATTCACACTGGAAAAAAACATGATTGTCTTCTGTGTGGGAAAGACTTTACTTATCTCTCTTCCCTGAAACGACATGAGAGAACTCACACTGGTGAGAAACCATATGGATGTCTTCAATGTGGGAAAGCCTTCACTCTATATAGTTACCTGAGACGACATGAGAGAACACACACTGGTGAGAAACCATATGGATGTCTTCAATGTGGGAAAGCCTTCACTCTATATAGTCACCTGAGACGACATGAGAGAACTCACACTGGAGAGAAACCATATGAATGCCATCTATGTGGGAAAGTCTTCGCTCACTGTTCTTCCCTTAGAAAACATGAGAGAACCCACTGGAGAGAAACCTTATGTATGTCATCTATGTGAGAAGGCCTTCACCTGTTATTCTAGACTTAGAGTACATGATAACACTCACATGTAAGAGAAACACTATGAATGTCTTCTGTATGGGAAAGCTGTCTCAATATGTTCATCTGAGACAACATGAGAGAACTGCCACTAAAGAGAAACCTTGTGAATCTCATCAATGTTGGAAAGCCTTCACCCACACTTCTGGTTTTAGAAAACATGACAAAATGTCCAGGGGAAAGATACCATAAGAATATTATCTACATGGGAAACTTAGTTTATTTTTGTAAACTTAGACAACATGATAGAATTTGAATTGAGTGAAACCTTATGAGTGTTATATGTGAAAGGCTTCAGCCAATGTTCATTTATTAGATTATGTGAGAGAACACATACCATAAATGATTTGAATATTGAAGGGATTTCAGCCCTTGAGTTATCCTTTAAACATACAAGACAACTCATACACTGAGGAAACACCATTTGTAATCAGTCTGATAGAGTTTTAAATAATTCTTTCTACATCAGTGTAAGCCAGTTCATATTGGAGGGAATCAACATCATGTCACCTTCATGGCAAAGAATTTAGTAAGAAGGTCTGATGATATACAATTTTAGAGAACTCATGTTATACATTTAATGAAAGTTGGAGAGTCTTCATCCTCAGCTCCTATTGATAGACAAATCTTTACCAAATGAAGGAGCTTCTTGAGGAATTTCCAGGCACTTCATGCTGGAGATGTTATTCATGAAAAATCACAAAATTCTTTAATTGTATACCCACACTTGTAGGGCAATTGAGAATTCACACTTTATAAATCTCTTCTCAGTCTCATGAATGCAGGCATGAAATCAGTGATTGCTCATTACTTTAGCATTAATTTTCATATGCAGAGGAAAGAAAAATCCTAAAATCCATTTGGAAACATCTGCAACTTGATTTCACATCAGATAATTCATAGTGGAAAATGAAATACTTTAAGTTGCCCATTAGAACAAAATTGAGCAGAAACTCAAGGTTTTGAACAAGACTTACTGTTGATATTATGTAGGATAACAGTACAAATTGTGAAGTGAAATGGGTATACTGAGTTTTGAATTTGTAAAAAGTATTGTGAAGTGAGGTTAATTCATTGATCAGTTCTTGTATATATATATAAGCAACAAATATTGTTGCTGAAAATCTAATGTTTGCCATATTCTAATTTTCTTTTTAAGCAGTTCCAGTCACAAAGATTTGAATCAATCAGAAAGTAACTTGGAATGATAACTCAAAAATCTGGAACACAGCATTATTACTCTTTACTATTGTCTTGGTATTACAATATATATGTTCATGGCAAGGATGAATGCAAACATTGATAAATAAAAACAGTTTACAACTCAAAAAAAAAAAAAAAAAAAAAAAAAAAAAAAAAAAAGCAATGAAAGAGGCGGGGCAAGATGGCAGACTGGTGAGCTGTATGTTTTAGTTACTCCTCCAGGAAAGTAGGTAAAAAGCCAGGAACTGCGTGGACTGGACACCACAGAGCAATCTGTCTTTGGGCATACTTCATACAACACTCATGAAAACGTGGAACTGCTGAGATCAGCGAAATCTGTAAGTTTTTGCGGCCAGGGGACCCGCGCCCCTCCCTGCCAGGCTCAGTCCCAGGGGAGGAGGGGCTGTCAGCTCCAGGAAGGAGAAGGGAGAATTGCAGTGGCTGCTCTTACCGGAAACTCATTCTACTGATTCAAACTCCAACCATAGATAGACTGAGGCCAGACACCAGAGACTCTGAGAGCAGCCAGCCCAGCAGAGAGGAGACAGGCATAGAAAAAAAACAACACGAAAAACTCCAAAATAAAAGCAGAGGATTTTTGGAGTTCTGGTGAACACAGAAAGGGGAAGGGCAGAGATCAGGCCTTGAGGCGCATTTGCAAATCCCGAAGCAAGGCTGATCTCTCTGCCCTGGGCACCTTTCCTTAATGGCCCTGGTTGCTTTGTCTATTAGCATTTCAATAACCCATTAGATCTCTGAGGAGGGCCGTTTTGTTTTTTTTTTTTTTTTAAATCCTTTTTGCTTTTTCTAAAACAATTACTCTAAGAAGCTCAATACAGAAAGCTTCAAAGAATTGAAATTTGGGCACGTCAAGTCAAGAGCAGAACTAAGAGAGCTCTGAGACAAAAGGCAATAATCCAGTGGCTGAGAAAATTCACTAAACAACACAACTTCCCAAGAAAAGGGGGGTGTCCGCTCACAGCCACCATCCTGGTGGACAGGAAACACTCCTGCCCATCGCCAGCCCCATAGCCCAGAGCTGCCCCAGACAACCCAGTGTGACGGAAGTGCTTCAAATAACAGGCACACACCACAAAACTGGGCGTGGACATTAGCCTTCCCTGCAACCTCAGCTGAATGTCCCAGAGCTGGGAAGGGGGAGCAGTGTGAATTAACAGAGCCCCATTCAGCCATCATTTGAGCAGACTGGGAGCCTCCCAACACAGCCCAGCAGCCAATAACTGCCCTGGGGGGACGGCACTCAGCTGTGACATAGCACAGTCATCCCTCAACAGAGGACCCGGGGTGCACAGCCTGGAAGAGGGGCCCACTTGCAAGTCTCAGGAGCCATACGCCAATACCAAAGACTTGTGGGTCAGTGGCAGAGACAAACTGTGGCAGGACTGAACTGAAGGATTAGACTATTGCAGTAGCTTTAAAACTCTAGGATCATCAGGGAGATTTGATTGTTAGGGCCACCCCCCCTCCCCGACTGCCCAGAAACACGCCCCACATACAGGGCAGGCAACACCAACTACACACGCAAGCTTGGGACACCAATTGGGCCCCACAAGACTCACTCCCCCACTCACCAAAAAGGCTAAGCAGGGGAGATCTGGCTTGTGGAGAACAGGTGGCTCGTGGACGCCACCTGCTGGTTAGTTAGAGAAAGTGTACTCCACGAAGCTGTAGATCTGATAAATTAGAGATAAGGACTTCAACTGGTCTACAAACCCTAAAAGAACCCTATCAAGGTCAGCAAATGCCACGAGGCCAAAAACAACAGAAAATTATAAAGCATATGAAAAAACCAGACGATATGGATAACCCAAGCCCAAGCACCCAAATCAAAAGACCAGAAGAGACACACCTAGAGCAGCTACTCAAAGAACTAAAGATGAACAATGAGACCCTAGTACGGGATATGAAGGAAATCAAGAAGACCCTAGAAGAGCATAAAGAAGACATTGCAAGACTAAATAAAAAAATGGATGATCTTATGGAAATTAAAGAAACTGTTGACCAAATTAAAAAGATTCTGGACACTCATAGTACAAGACTAGAGGAAGTTGAACAACGAATCAGTGACCTGGAAGATGACAGAATGGAAAATGAAAACATAAAAGAAAGAATGGGGAAAAAAATTGAAAAACTCGAAATGGACCTCAGGGATATGATAGATAATATGAAACGTCCGAATATAAGACTCATTGGTGTCCCAGAAGGGGAAGAAAAGGGTAAAGGTCTAGGAAGAGTATTCAAAGAAATTGTTGGGGAAAACTTCCCAAATCTTCTAAACAACATAAATACACAAATCATAAATGCTCAGTGAACTCCAAATAGAATAAATCCAAAAAAACCCACTCCGAGACATATACTGATCACACTGTCAAACATAGAAGAGAAGGAGCAAGTTCTGAAAGCAGCAAGAGAAAAGCAATTCACCACATACAAAGGAAACAGCATAAGACTAAGTAGTGACTACTCAGCAGCCACCATGGAGGCGAGAAGGCAGTGGCACGATATATTTAAAATTCTGAGTGAGAGGAATTTCCAGCCAAGAATACTTTATCCAGCAAAGCTCTCCTTCAAATTTGAGGGAGAGCTTAAATTTTTCACAGACAAGGAAATGCTGAGAGAATTTGCTAACAAGAGACCTGCCCTACTGGAGATACTAAAGGGAGCCCTACAGACAGAGAAACAAAGACAGGACAGAGAGACTTGGAGAAAGGTTCAGTACTAAAGAGATTCGGTATGGGTAAAATAAAGGATATTAATAGAGAGAGGGAAAAATATGGCAAACATAATCCAAAGGATAAGATGGCCGATTCAAGAAATGCCTTCACGGTTTTAACGTTGAATGTAAATGGATTAAACTCCCCAATTAAAAGATATAGATTCGCAGAATGGATCAAAAAAAATGAACCATCAATATGTTGCATACAAGAGACTCATCTTAGACACAGGGACACAAAGAAACTGAAAGTGAAAGGATGGAAAAAAATATTTCATGCAAGCTACAGCCAAAAGAAAGCAGGTGTAGCAATATTAATCTCAGATAAAATAGACTTCAAATGCAGGGATGTTTTGAGAGACAAAGAAGGCCACTACATACTAATAAAAGGGGCAATTCAGCAAGAAGAAATAACAATCGTAAATGTCTATGCACCCAATCAAGGTGCCACAAAATACATGAGAGAAACATTGGCAAAACTAAAGGAAGCAATTGATGTTTCCACAATAATTGTGGGAGACTTCAACACATCACTCTCTCCTATAGATAGATCAACCAGACAGAAGACCAATAAGGAAATTGAAAACCTAAACAATCTGATAAATGAATTAGATTTAACAGACATCTACAGGACATTACATCCCAAATCACCAGGATACACATACTTTTCTAGTGCTCACGGAACTTTCTCCAGAATAGATCATATGCTGGGACATAAAACAAGCCTCGATAAATTTAAAAAGATTGAAATTATTCAAAGCACATTCTCTGACCACAATGGAATACAATTAGAAGTCAATAACCATCAGAGACTTAGAAAATTCACAAATACCTGGAGGTTAAACAACACACTCCTAAACAATCAGTGGGTTAAAGAAGAAATAGCAAGAGAAATTGCTAAATATATAGAGATGAATGAAAATGAGAACACAACATACCAAAACCTATGGGATGCAGCAAAAGCAGTGCTAAGGGGGAAATTTATAGCACCAAACGCATATATTAAAAAGGAAGAAAGAGCCAAAATCAAAGAACTAATGGATCAACTGAAGAAGCTAGAAAATGAACAGCAAACCAATCCTAAACCAAGTAGAAGAAAAGAAATAACAAGGATTAAAGCAGAAATAAATGACATAGAGAACAAAAAAACAATAGAAAGGATAAATATCACCAAAAGTTGGTTCTTTGAGAAGATCAACAAGATTGACAAGCCCCTAGCTAGACTGACAAAATCAAAAAGAGAGAAGACCCATATAAACAAAATAATGAATGAAAAAGGTGACGTAACTGCAGATCCTGAAGAAATTAAAAAAATTATAAGAGGATATTATGAACAACTGTATGGCAACAAACTGGATAATGTAGAAGAAATGGACAATTTCCTGGAAACATATGAACAACCTAGACTGAACAGAGAAGAAATAGAAGACCTCAACCAACCCATCACAAGCAAAGAGATCCAATCAGTCATCAAAAATCTTCCCACAAATAAATGCCCAGGGCCAGATGGCTTCACAGGGGAATTCTACCAAACTTTCCAGAAAGAACTGACACCAATCTTACTCAAACTCTTTCAAAACATTGAAAAAAATGGAACACTACCTAACTCATTTTATGAAGCTAACATCAATCTAATACCAAAACCAGGCAAAGATGCTACAAAAAAGGAAAACTACCGGCCAATCTCCCTAATGAATATAGATGCAAAAATCCTCAACAAAATACTTGCAAATCGAATCCAAAGACACATTAAAAAAATCATACACCATGACCAAGTGGGGTTCATTCCAGGCATGCAAGGATGGTTCAACATAAGAAAAACAATCAATGTATTACAACACATTAAAAACTCGAAAGGGAAAAATCAATTGATCATCTCAATAGATGCTGAAAAAGCATTTGACAAAATCCAACATCCGTTTTTGATAAAAACACTTCAAAAGGTAGGAATTGAAGGAAACTTCCTCAACATGATAAAGAGCATATATGAAAAACCCACAGCCAGCATAGTACTCAATGGTGAGAGACTGAAAGCCTTCCCTCTAAGATCAGGAACAAGACAAGGATGCCCGCTGTCACCACTGTTATTCAACATTGTGCTGGAAGTGCTAGCCAGGGCAATCCGGCAAGACAAAGAAATAAAAGGCATCCAAATTGGAAAAGAAGAAGTAAAACTGTCATTGTTTGCAGATGATATGATCTTATATCTAGAAAACCCTGAGAAATCAACGATACACCTACTAGAGCTAATAAACAAATTTAGCAAAGTAGCGGGATACAAGATTAATGCACATAAGTCAGTAATGTTTCTATATGCTAGAAATGAACAAACTGAAGAGACACTCAAGAAAAAGATACCATTTTCAATAGCAACTAAAAAAATCAAGTACCTAGGAATAAACTTAACCAAAGATGTAAAAGACCTATACAAAGAAAACTACATAACTCTACTAAAAGAAATAGAAGGGGACCTTAAAAGATGGAAAAATATTCCATGTTCATGGATAGGAAGGCTAAATGTCATTAAGATGTCAATTCTACCCAAACTCATATACAGATTCAATGCAATCCCAATCAAAATTCCAACAACCTACTTTGCAGACTTGGAAAAGCTAGTTATCAAATTTATTTGGAAAGGGAAGATGCCTCGAATTGCTAAAGACACTTTAAAAAAGAAAAACGAAGTGGGAGGACTTACACTCCCTGACTTTGAAGCTTATTATAAAGCCACAGTTGCCAAAACAGCATGGTACTGGCACAAAGATAGACATATAGATCAATGGAATCGAATTGAGAATTCAGAGATAGACCCCCAGATCTATGGCCGACTGATCTTTGATAAGGCCCCCAAAGTCACCGAACTGAGCCATAATGGTCTTTTCAACAAATGGGGCTGGGAGAGTTGGATATCCATATCCAAAAGAATGAAAGAGGACCCCTACCTCACCCCCTACACAAAAATTAACTCAAAATGGACCAAAGATCTCAATATAAAAGAAAGTACCATTAAACTCCTAGAAGATAATGTAGGAAAACATCTTCAAGACCTTGTATTAGGAGGCCACTTCCTAGACTTTACACCCAAAGCACAAGCAACAAAAGAGAAAATAGATAAATGGGAACTCCTCAAGCTTAGAAGTTTCTGCACCTCAAAGGAATTTCTCAAAAAGGTAAAGAGGCAGCCAACTCAATGGGAAAAAATTTTTGGAAACCATGTATCTGACAAAAGACTGATATCTTGCATATACAAAGAAATCCTACAACTCAATGACAATAGTACAGACAGCCCAATTATAAAATGGGCAAAAGATATGAAAAGACAGTTCTCTGAAGAGGAAATACAAATGGCCAAGAAACACATGAAAAAATGTTCAGCTTCACTAGCTATTAGAGAGATGCAAATTAAGACCACAATGAGATACCATCTAACACCGGTTAGAATGGCTGCCATTAAACAAACAGGAAACTACAAATGCTGGAGGGGATGTGGAGAAATTGGAACTCTTATTCATTGTTGGTGGGACTGTATAATGGTTCAGCCACTCTGGAAGTCAGTCTGGCAGTTCCTTAGAAAACTAGAGATAGAGCTACCATTCGATCCAGCGATTGCACTTCTCGGGATATACCCGGAAGATCGGAAAGCAGTGACACGAACAGATATCTGCACGCCAATGTTCATAGCAGCATTATTCACAATTGCCAAGAGATGGAAACAACCCAAATGTCCATCAACAGATGAGTGGATAAATAAAATGTGGTATATACACACGATGGAATACTACGCGGCAGTAAGAAGGAACGATCTGGTGAAACATATGACAACATGGATGAACCTTGAAGACATAATGCTGAGCGAAATAAGCCAGGCACAAAAAGAGAAATATTATATGCTACCACTAATGTGAACTTTGAAAAATGTAAAACAAATGGTTTATAATGTAGAATGTAGGGGAACTAGCAGTAGAGAGCAATTAAGGAAGGGGGAACAATAATTCAAGAACAACAGATAAGCTACTTAACGTTCTGGGGATGCCCAGAAATGACTATGGTCTGTTAATTTCTGATGGATGTAGTAGGAACAAGTTCACTGAAATGTTGCTATAGTATGTAACTTTCTTGGGGTAAAGTAGGAACATGTTGGAAGTTAAGCAGTTATCTTAGGTTAGTTGTCTTTTTCTTACTCCCTTGTTATGGTCTCTTTGAAATGTTCTTTTATTGTATGTTTGTTTTCTTTTTAACTTTTTTTTTCATACAGTTGATTTGAAAAAAGAAGGGAAAGTTAAAAAAAAAAAAAAAAGAAAAAAGACAAACAAGGAAAAAAAAAAAAAAAAAAAAAAAACGATGTAGTGCCCCCTTGAGGAGCCTGTGGAGAATGCAGGGGTATTCGCCTACCCCACCTCCATGGTTGCTAACATGACCACAGACATAGGGGACTGGTGGTTTGATGGGTTGAGCCCTCAACCATAAGTTTTACCCTTGGGAAGACGGTTGCTGCAAAGGAGAGGCTAGGCCTCCCTGTATTTGTGCCTAAGAGTCTCCTCCTGAATGCCTCTTTGTTGCTCAGATGTGGCCCTCTCTCTCTGGCTAAGCCAACTTGAAAGGTGAAATCACTGCCCTCCCCCCTACGTGGGATCAGACACCCAGGGAAGTGAATCTCCCTGGCAACGTGGAATATGACTCCCGGGGAGGAATGTAGACCCGGCATCGTGGGATGGAGAACATCTTCTTGACCAAAAGGGGGATGTGAAAGGAAATGAAATAAGCTTCAGTGGCAGAGAGATTCCAAAACGAGCCGAGAGATCACTCTGGTGGGCACTCTTACGCACACTTTAGACAACCTTTTTTAGGTTCTAAAGAATTGGGGTAGCTGTTGGTGGATACCTGAAACTATTAAACTACAACCCAGAACCCATGAATCTCGAAGACAGTTGTATAAAAATGTAGCTTATGAGGGGTGACAGTGGGATTGGGAATGCCATAAGGACCAAACTCCACTTTGTCTAGTTTATGGATCGATGTGTAGAAAAGTAGGGGAAGCAAACAAACAGACAAAGGTACCTAGTGTTCTTTTTTACTTCAATTGCTCTTTTTCACTCTAATTATTATTCTTGTTATTTTTGTGTGTGTGCTAATGAAGGTGTCAGGGATTGATTTAGGTGATGAATGTACAACTATGTAATGGTACTGTAAACAATCGAAAGTACAATTTGTTTTGTATGACTGCGTGGTATGTGAATATATCTCAATAAAATGATGATAAAAAAAAAAAAGCAATGAAGATTTTTGTAAAGCTACAATTTCTCTAATAAAAAACAAACAAAAAAAAAAAAAAAAAAGAAGAAGAAGAAGAAGAAAATGATTACCTTAATTGGTGACATAACATTTATATAAAGCTTTCCCTGAGGGAACTCCTCAGACCATGCTGGGGGAATATGTCACAAATTTCTTTTTAAAAAGAAGAAAAGCAAAATGCCAACATAAAGAGAAACAGATAGAAAACAAAGGTAAAAATAGCAGTCAAACTCAAATACATCAAAAATTACATTAAATGAAAACAGTGCAAACATAATGAAAAGGCAGATCATCAGAACTAATGATTTTCTATCTACAAGAAATGCAGTTTAAAAATGAAGACTGAGATAAATTAATCATAAAAATGGTAGAAAATAATTGTCAGGCAAACAGTAAGATGTTGAGAAAAAAGAGCAATGAAGAGCCATTAAGAGTGTTTTGACCAAGAACATGATTAACAAGCTAGCTAACTCAAAATAATATACACTATGTAATTCTAGATATATTAAGTTCCAGGCAAAACCCTGGGGAGGGGAATTGTTTGGAAGGGGAGGGAGTGAACTTTCTGAAGTAAGAAATATTTTGTTTCTTCTTTTGGGTTGTGGTTACAGGGATGTGTACAATTACCAAAGCTCATCAAACTAAACAGTATTTGTTCATTTTATTTTATATTAGTTATACCTCAATAAAAAAAGAAAGAAAATTCACCTATAGAATGTATCCAGGTAAGGGGGAAAGAAAGCTAGGGACAGAAATTAACCTGACTATTACAGGGACCCAAGAGAACAATACCAGAAGTGAGGAGTCTGAGGGTGTAAAGAGAAGCAAAAGGACTGTTATATGTATACAGACATATAAACAGACCAATATTGATATAAAGTATATATGTATGAATTACAGTTTCATTCATCTTGTCCCCTTAGAATGCATGCTGCTAGATGGCAGGGATCAAAATTTTGAGTTCTACAATGAGAAACAACTTTTTCCATGTAAAATATTTTTTTTTATCATTCTTTCCTTCACATTTGTGTACACTCAATGTTGTTGTTTCTATCTTCACTTATGCCCTATTCTATATCAAATATAAACAGTGCATTTATTTACTGCCCTTAAGGTATTACTAGAATGGAAAACTTTAAAAAATAATTAAACTGTTGACTGCTTATGATGTGCTACTTAGGGCTTGCCATTCTACTTATTTCATTTAAGCATCACAACAACCCCATGAAGTTAACTATAATACCCATTTTACAGAAAGAAAAAACTGAAATAAGAGATAAGATGCCCAAAGAACAAAGCAAGCCTAGTCCCTTTGTCTACCTGACTCAAAGGCTGAGTTCTTAAGCATTGTACTATATTCTAAAATTAACTTACAAAGCAGGGCTCCCTGAGACCAACTCAAAAAACAAAAACAACTGAACTCATTCTCTATCAAAATATATTCACCCCACAACATTCAAAAGACTGCCTTAGTCAAGTAGGGTTTTACACAGAACTATTGTATCGTAACTCCCCCACCTGCCCCCAAAAAGGATGGGGACATTTTATATTACTTCAGACATTACATATATGTTTAAGGATACATACTGACAATGCATATACCTAATGTGTTATTTCAAATGATCCAATCTGTCCAGTCTGGCTTTATTAAATCTGAGAATTTTGAAAATTATTTAAAGTAATATTAAAAAAATAGAAAAGTTTCTAAAAAGTAAATTCTAAATTAATTTAATTTTTAAAGGTGACAAATGTCATCCCAAATCTATTTTAGAGAGAGGTATTACTTCAAATCTCTTAAAATTATGAAGAGCCACAGATTTTTCAGATCCTCAAAAAGGCTTGTAATCCAACAGAACCACAGAAAAAGTCTCATAAGGAGGACTTTGTTTCTGAACTTAAAAAACTCATTATTTAGACCCTTTTAATTAAAGAAATGTGAACATTTAAGGAAGAAGTGAAGTTTAGTTTTAAAATACAATAAAGTCATTTCCTAAAATATAATATAAAATGGAGAAAGAAGTAGCTCACCATGTAGAGAGAACAATTGTTTTAAGAGCCATAAAAGTAGCATTTATATGAACATAATTTTAAGTATTCTTGGTGCAAACCATCTATTTGTTAAAATATAACCTCAGAAGACTCCTTTATGCAACATTTGTTTAGTAGCTTCTCATTTTTCATGCTATTTCAGACTTTTCACAACTTCAAACAAGCCCTTCAACCAAATTCAAATTAAGGTTTTACTAACACCCCACTTTACATTTCACTATACATTCCCTAGAAACATAATAGTAGGTGGATGAGAAAAAATAATTTATACCCATTCCAAATAAGTATTCTTTTATCATTAAAAAAATCCAAACTATTCTTTTAATTCACAAAAGCTTTCACCATCACTTGGAGAAATTTAAGAAGACCTAAATAAATGGTGAGCTATTGCATGTTCATAAATTGGAAAACTCAATACTTTTAGTGTCAAGTCTTCTGAAATTGCTCTCTAGTCTGAAGATAATTCTCAATAATACCAGCAGACATTGTTGTAGAAATTGACAAGCAAACTTTAAAATATATTTGGAAATGAAAGGATCTAGTATAGCCAAAAAAATTATGAAAAATAACTTGGCTGGAGGTCTGATTCAAGACTTATTATAAAGTTACAGCAATCAAAACTATGAGACTGGCCTAAGGATGAACATACAGATCACTTGAATAAAACAGAGAAATCAAGAATAGAGGGTAAATTCAATGGGGAAAGAATCGTCTTTTCAAGAAATGGTCCTGAAACAACCAAATATTTTTTTGATGAAAAAATGAACCTCCACCCTCACCTCACACTATTCATAAAAATTTCCTCAAAATGGATCATAGACTTATACAAAGAAGTTAGACATATAAAATATCTAGAAGAAAATATAGGAGGAGAATCTTCTTGACCCTGGGGTAGACAAAAATTTCTTACATAAGACACAAGAAATTGATAAACTGGAATTCATCAAAATTTAAAACTTAACACCATGAAGAAAATAAAAATAAAAGCTACAAACTATAAGAAAACACTTTCAATACATGTATTTGATAAAGGACTTGTACAAGAATACATAAAAAACACTCAAAACTCAATTATAACAAGATAATCCATTTTTAGGATGGGCAAAGTATGTGAAGAGACACTTCACCAAAGAAGATATACCAATGGCCAACAAACACCTGAAAAGATATTCAATATTTTTAAGCATTAGGGAACTGCAAATTAAAATCACAAGATACCATTATCCCCCATTAACTTAGCAAAAATTAAAAAGACTGACAATATCAAGTGTTGACAAGGATGCGAAGCAACTGAAACTCTCATAAATTCCTGGTGGGAATGTAAAATGGGCTAACCACTTTGGAAAATGATTTAGCAATTCCTCAACAATTGCACTGCTAGATATTTGAAACAAAAACATATATCTACATAAAGAACTACACGTGCATGTTTACAGCAGTTTTATTCATAAGAACCCAAAACAGGATACAACTCAGCATCAATGAATAAATGGATAAGACAATTATATTATTTCTGCAATGGAATACTACTCAGCAACAAAAAAGAATGAACTACCAATAACCACAATAGCATGAATGAATCTCAAAAACATTATACCAAGATAAAGAAACCAAACACAAAGGAAAACATATTGTATGATTCCATTTATATGAAATTCTGAAATACACAAAACTAATCTATAGTGACAGAGACCACTGTCTGGATATGGGTGATTGACAGGAAAGGGGCACAAGGGAACATTTTGGGGTGATGAAAAAGTTCTATATCTTGATTGCAGTGATGGCTGCATTTATGCACAAATGTGTCAAATTCATCAAACTGAACAGTTAAAATGGAGATTTTATTACATGTAAATTAAAGAAAAAATGGTTTCCTTTGTCATATTCTGCATATCACACAATGCCAATTCAAATGAAAGTCATTTTTATTTGATTCATGAGCACTGTGTCAAAAAAAAAAAAAATCTTATCTATGTTGCCTTAACTAAAGGTGAAACATAGTTTTAATATTACCCTCTTTGTTCTCCTCCCACTGTCATACCCTCATGCTTGACTGAACTTTAAATTTCTTGAAAGCTATTTGTTATCTTACCTCGAGCATCACATGCTATTCCTCTATGTTCAACAAATATTTGTGTAACGGAATCAAACAGAAAGTTTCAATATACTGTCCCACTCTTGTCAGCTAGTGTAATTTTGGAACAGACAAGAATTGCAGCCTATCAGTGTCCTAGGATTTTGTTTGTTTTATATTTTCTTTCAGTCATTTTTAGCAGAACTTTTTTCAAAGAAAATATTATGTAAAAGCCCAACATGCCAAACAGACATATCCATTTATAAATTCAAATTTATAACATTCAATAATAAAGTCAATGAGATCCTAAGTCTATCTATAAGTAATACCAATTTGTTAAAATTAATCATAATTATGTGCAGCTTGCTCTCCTATGTTCAGAAGACAGAGCAATAGATGATGGATGATAGGGAGGGAGGGTGGGAGGGAGGGAAAGAAAGAAATGGTGGTGTGACAGGATGTAAAAGTTGGTGGATCGGGGTATCGGAGGAGGGGGGTCAGGGTATGCTGGAGTTCTGTGTATGGGGTTTGTATTGTTTTTGCAACTGTTCCTGTAACTTTGAATTTATTTCAAAATAAAATTTTAAAAAAATTAATCATAATATGTGAGTCACCTTTTGTTCTTTATTTTAGTTTTTTAGTAATTAAAAATTAAATTCCAGTCAAATATTAAGAACAGGGTTCAGCATCCCTTGAGCTAAGAATATTATTTTTTACATTTTTAAATGGTGGGAAAAAATCAAAAGGAAGAGTAATATTTTGACACATGAAAATTATATGAAATTCAAATTTCAGTGTCCCCGACAAAAGGCATGCTCAACTCATAAACCCTGGTCCTGTGGGTATGAACTCATTTGTAAATAGGACCTTTAAAGAGAAGTCTGTTATTAATTAAGGTGTGCCCAAACTGAATGAGGGTGGCCCTTAATCCAATATGGCTGAAGTTCCTATAAGCAAAGTAAATTGGACATGGAAGAAGTCGTCACGAGAAGCTAGAAACTGGCAATCAACAGAATCCAGAAGCAAAAGTAAAGGACACTGCCCTGTGACAGGAAAGCCAAGGAACCCCAAGGGTTGTCGGCAGCCAGTCCCAGAATACTGGGCTTCAGGGAGAAAGCATTGCCTTGCTGACTTCTCAATTTTGGACTTCTCCTACCCTTAAAACTGTGAGCCAATAAATTCCTGTTCTTTAAGTCAACCCACCATATGGTATTTGTTTTAGCAGCCAGAAAACTAAAACAGCGTGCATGAATAAAGTTTTATTGAACACTGCCATGCTCCTTCATTTACGCAGCTTTTGTGCTACAATGGCAGAGTTGAGTAGCTGCAATAGAGACTGTATAGTTCACAAGCCTAAAATATTTACTAACGGGCTCTTTACAAGAAAAAGTTTGTCAGTCTCTGATTTAGAGAATCCCTGCAGCACCTCTGAGGAGGCAACTCCTTACTGTACTGTTTGGAAACCACTGAGACAAACTGTATTTTTCAAAGATGGTCATTACAATATTTTCCATCCTAAATACTCTCCTGCAATGTGACCTTGCCTCTCCTTCACCAAGAAGGAGTCTAATTCCCTTCTTCTTAAATCCAGGCTGGTGCTAGTAACTGCCTTGGCAAACAAGATGTTACAGAAGTGACTTCTGGGACTTCTAAGACTAGTTCATAAGGAAACTTCTAGCTTCCAAATGGGTTTCTGGGAATGCTCGCCTTTGAGATGTCCCCTCTGAGAATCTAGCACCATGACATGAAAAGGCTGAGCCACAGAGAAAACCATATAGATATTCCTACCTCCAACCCCAGCTGAGTCTCAAGTCAAGAGCCAGCGTCAACTGGCAGCCATTGTGAGAAAGCTCTCCTGGACCCTCAGCTAAACCAAGACTTCAGATGACTTACAGCCCCAACAGGCATCTCACTACAACCACATGAGACTCTAAGAACTACTAGCTGGGTCCATTCAACTCTAGAAATGAGGAAGATAATAATAAATGCTCATTTTAAGCTACTATGTTTTGGGGTGGTTTGTTATGTAGCAATAGATAACTGGAACACAATTATGCTAAAATCTAGGAAAGTTTCAGATGAGAAATTCCAGGCTTCCACAGCAAGCCCAGGCTTGCAAGATCCATGCCAGACTCTACCAGTGCCTCCCCCTAACCCTAGAAGTTCTAGAAGTAGCCAGGAATGGACAAAGTAATAAAAGATATTCCAATGGAGTCACTGTGACTTCCTAATCCATACGCATTCCAAGCAGGCTTGCCACTATCCAAACCATGCCAACAAGCCTGAACCTTAACAGTCTGGAAAGGTCACAAAGAAATAGAAAACCACTTTTTCTAGTTCCTGAAATTACATTAGTATTGGTAAATAAACAATTCTCAGTTTTCATACCATAAATAAAGTGGTGATTCTAGTGACTTGTCATTTTTACTTATTAACCTTAAAAAATGGTAAGTGAACTTAGATCACATGTATTCAGGTTATCAGTATATGGCAAGAGAATTGTCTGTTTACCCACTAACAAATTTGGGTTGAGTAATAAAAAATCCATATGCTATTCTGTAATAAAAGTCCATATGCTATTGTTTGTGTTACCTGCTCCTGCTTTGAAGAGTGACAGGTAAGAGTTGTTCACTGATATGTTTCTGATGTGTGCCAGATATGTGTGATAAACTCCTTAGCCTAGAAAATTTAAGCAAACTCATTAACCCCTGATAAGCCCATACATTGTATTTTCAATGATATTACTTTAAACCACAGCATATTCAAATTGTAAAGAATGTGAGTGCCTAGTATATACCAGGTACCTTACTAGGCTCTGAGGATATGTCTTCAATTGGTATAAATGCCATGCAAAATGTGGTGGCTCTGAATCACTAGCCCATGACATCACTGAGAACCACAATGTGTCACACAGTATCTAATGGGACATTTCTGGAACACTTAGAGTTCCACCTTTTTCTTAATTCAGAAATTGTTAGCAAGTTTATTTAAATATTCATTTATGTGACTATTACTCATAGTAATGTATCAACACTTGCATAGATGAAATGCAAGTGAAGAACATTCCAACCTTTAGTGGCCTAAGCCAATTCTGAAGGAGTGTTGTGACCAATTACTGACACCTGCCACAGAGGTGGCTAGTAGTGAAAAATATGCTGGACATTTGCCAACCTTAACCCATTTCATCCAGTTTCATGCAACCTCCTCTCTTCAGATCTTCCACTGAGTCCCTTCACAGAACCCCATGATGGAACTTCCACTCAGTCTTAGGAAGTGACATTTCCCTTTCTTCAACCAGTCTTTCCTACTGCTGGACTCTACTCTCTCCACATGACCCTTGATAAGCCCTACCCTGGTACAGACATCCTGACCCCAAAAGAATGAAGAATTGAGTTCACTGAATAAGTCACACTTCGGGCAGGAAGAACTTAGATGGTAGATGGTCAAGTCCTGCTAAAACGTGATAAAAGTCATGATGTGAATCCAGGCAATCAGATGCCAAAGACTCTGCACTTAGTCACTGAGTCTGGCTCTGGCATGTGGTTGCTGCCATTTCTGTAACATGTATTAAGTTGTATCTTTGTCTTTCAGTTCATAATTATCTGAATCCATTATTAATATAAAAAAAACTCTATAGAGAAAATATTACAATTTACTATGCTAGCATGGCAAATAGGACTAATTACAGGACTTTAATTCAAAAATTGTTCCTTTTCTAATTTAAAACACATGGATAAGTTTGTTAATAAATGCTTCATACTTATTAGGACAAAACAGAGGGACAACAATACTCTTTGAAAGAACAACGAAGAAATGACCATACAATTCATATTCTAGTTTTCCACATGGTCTCATGCTGAAAGTTTAATAGTATTTGAACATAATTTAATGCAATCACATTATTAATGTTTAAAAAACACATGTGGATCAGTGACTTTTCCGGCTCAGAATCCTTAACAACAATGAATCGTATTCACATCCTGTGTAACTCCAAGGGGTTTCTATGGGGAAAGTTTCCATATATGGCAATTTTCCCCACAGACTCCCCACAGTTTATACAGGATATGAATCTGGTCCACTGTCACAATGAAAACAACAGATCACTGAAAACTCATGTGCAATTTTTGCTGAATAAACTAGACTAACCAATGAGGGAAACCAATACTGAAATGAAAATAAGAAAAGAAATTCAAGTGAGAATTTAAAAATAACCACTAGGTTATTTATATTCCATTTCTGTACTAGTAGAATAAGTATATAAATATCCAGATGAAAAAAATTTTCCTATCTTATTTATTTGATACTAAAATTATAAATCATAACTTAAGATGTCACAAGGAAAGAAAAGATGAAAAAAGTGAGAAAAATCAAGAATAGTATATGATCTTTAGCTTCCCAGGCTCCAGTGTCACCATGTCCCAACATAAATCCCTGTGGTCCATAATTATGTTTCCATATATGTGAAATTAGCAGTCTGTGGTATTCCACTTATCTAAAGTCATATAATAGTATTTTTCTTTTAAATTCAATATTCTTAGTGCAGACTTGGAGGAAATTTTGTGTGCAAATTTATGTATTTGCTTTCAGTAAGATGAAAGCATCTAAAATCCAATACTACTAAATATTAAATACAATCAGATAAAAGTTGTAGGACAGGAAAATGGCTTGTGTTCTTAAATTACCTAGTTTCATATGAGAAATACTAATAAAAAGGAAAACAAAATACAGTATTAAAATGGCCAAACATACTGACAGTAAAAAGAACAGTATCTCACACAATTATTTAAGAACAAGGTGTTTATATTGAGAAATGGTCTAGTTGTGAATAGTCATCTTTTAATAATCACAGCCACTATTCACATCTCAATCCACATTCACAGAAGCTACACCAAAACAAGAGACCCAGGTATAATCTCACTTACGACTGACTGTCAAGAATGGCCCTAAAATACACATAAAAGGGAAGTGTGACTCATTTTCTATCAAAGAAATGCCTGTTTAATTATACAGTATCTTAGTGACCTAATATTGCTAGAGTATTTGACATAATTACCTTGTTCTTCATAACATGATACCACACTCTCTATTAGAACTGAGAAGCTGTCAGTTCGAACTGAATGCATTTATCAGTAACAAAAATAAAAACAAAAGACAACAGCTGAACTTTTGGAGTGCAACAAAGACAAATCACAGGGGGTATTGCATGGACTTCAAATCCTCTCCAGCATTCAGCTACCCTACCTAAGATGATGTGGGTATGCAGAGAATGGCAAGGAAGACATGTGGGCGAAACATACCAGCCCTAAAGCGAACTCCTGACACATGTGTCCACCATTTCCCCATCACCATTAGCTCAGGTGGGTGGGTGTTACACTGTCTCCTTACAGACCCTTTGGTGATGACACTTCCCCCTTTAGAGATGCCCTAGATGTTCTTTTCAATTTGAAACAACCATAACAAAATTTGGGGAGGTGGAATTATATGACACTATTTACCCAGGGGCATCCTGCTTTTCAAAAGGTAATGAAGTGTTGCTCTCTTCACAGGATTAATAAGGCAGGTGCTTTGGAAGGCACATTTATGTCTTACAGTGAGGCACAATTCCCACCACAGTACTTCTTAAATGATACTCTTGAGACTTGAAAAAAGTTAACCACTGGAAGGGGAAAAGGGGGAGGGCTGAGCCCAATAAATGCTAATTGAATAATGTTAATCATACTTGAAATATTTACTCTTCAGAAAATAGCTGGTTTTATCAGGAAGGGTGTAACCAAATGGCAGCAGTGCAAAACCAGTTTTCCTTATTCTTCAAAAAGAAAAGATGAAAAATTTTTTCTCCTTTTATAAAATGTTAAAAGACCTTTTTATGGAATTCAGTTAATTGATTTTAAAACATAAACTACCAAATGAAGTACCCAAAATATGCATTTTAATTACCACCCCCTCAACAAAACTTTATTGATAGTACTTTATTCTTAAACCTAAATTATTCTGATCACCGAATCTAAAATTGCATTTCCTTGAAGCATATAAAGAGCAGACATAATACTCTCATTTTTTGACATGGAAATTCAGTAAAGGAAAATCTCAGTAAAATGTAACAGGATAGTAACAAACATGGTTATAGAAACTACACTTCCTCCCTTGTAATAGGGTACACATACCATAGAGTACTTCAAAGTGGGCCCAAATATAGATTGGCTGTGGCCAAGCTACACAACTGTGGAGATTCAGATCCACTAAGTCAGAGAGATGGCACTGGCACTGGTGGAGACATTCACTAAAATGATATCTGAAATAGGCCAACACAGACATCAAAGAGCATTTATTAAATCTGTTACCATAACTGTGTAAGTCTTTAGCTTTGATGAGCTAGGGCTTATTAGCTTTGATGAGCTAGGGCCTACTAGTTTTTGTGGTTTTTAAGGATTTTTTTTTTTTATGTATAATTAAATCAAGCAATACTATTTCAGTGAGACAAAACATGTTATAATGTGGTATCAGGCTACTGCAAATTCCTGAACTCAAGGTCTAAAACACAAAATCAACTTAATCCAGTATTTGAAAATGAAGACATTACCATTTCCTCCACTTACAGTAAGGAGCAAGGAAGAGAAAAAGAAAATTAAAAAGAGCCATTTACAAAACAAATCTTTGATAAAAGAAGTCATAATAGTGGTTACTTATTGGTGAGAGGGGAAATAATACTGAATGGCAAGGGGCACAAGAGAACTTTCTGGGGTAATGGAGATGTTCTGTATCTTCATCTGGGTAGTGGTTACACAGGTGTGTTTAAACAAGGGCAAAATTTCACTGAGCTGCATACTTGGACCTATGCATTTTATTGTATGCAAACCATATCTCAAATTTAAAAATAAAAGCATCCAATACAAGTAATGCACTGAATCCTAAAATCAAAGTTAAGAACTTACAAAATCAGAATATGTTAGAAAAAAATTAACCTAACAGTATCATTCTCAGGGTATATATATAAAGAAGTATTTGCTTTAACAATTTAGTAAGAACAACCTGGATGATTCCTGAGATCCCTTCTGAACTAGTAAGAATTTCAAATGTGATTATTTTTCTGAATATGCTAGATAGAGACAGTTTCAAGCCTATAAAATAGCCTCCAGAAAGTGGAAATCAGAGGACTGGAAAGCTATGCTTAGAATACAAAGACAATATACTTGTCTTAACTCTGAGCACAGGGTTAGAACTTCTCTTAAACTGAAAAAGGCAGTCCACTCTCAATACTTAAGACCACCAACATATAAGTCTGTGGTCTTCTAGTGACAAGCAAGAACCAAAATTTAATACTCAGTAAAGTAAAAAATTGCTATAACCCTGCATGATTGTTTTGTCTTCTGAATAGTATTCTGTTTTGTTCAGTAATCTGGTAGCTATGGAGAGCAGAAGCAATCAGCGGTTTTCAAACATACCATATACATATGAGTGATATTACTAAAAGATCATGTTTGAAAATCAAGAAAGGCTGTGTCGGCTTGGTAAACCTGGCCAGACAACATTTAGAGTCCCTAATCCAATAACCCAGAGACTCCCATTCTGAGCCTTCAACTGACATTTTCAGCTAAACAAAGTAATAGGACTAATTTTCTTTAGTATATAAGTATTTCTGCATACATCTAGATGCCTACATAAAATTTCATGATTGCAATTAAACTGGAAGATCTTTGCAACATAATAAGTAATCCTTTCCTATTTCTTGGATTACAATGATCCCAAATGTACCCACCATTAAGTAAATTACAAAACAAAAATAATTTAATTGTTAGAAAATAATATCATATGCTGAATAAGATATTACATCTCACTATTATTCTATTTTGACCTTGATAGGCAGTGTGGTAGTTTCAGAGATGGTAAGCTTCCATAATGAAACAACAAAAATAATTAATGCATTAAAAAGGCCAATCAAGAAGCAAAAAAGCTGAAGATTACTAACTCCTTTAAATGCTACTATTCTGGAATAACCGTCAGCTATGCACAAATAGTCAACACCAATCACCTGAGATCGGAAAGAAAAGGTCAAATCACAACTTCATAAGAAATGTGTTCCCTAAATTCTTGCCCTAACCCCACCCTCCCAGAGACTGTCTTGTCAATTTTTAATGTTCTAAGGCCATCAGGTTGAGTCTATTTAGAAATTCTTAACTGTCACCTTTGCCTAAAGATCATGACAAAATATTTTGCAGAACCTCTGCAACTGCATTAGCAAGTTATATTATTTTACACCCAATATTAAATGATCCATAAATAACTTAGTTTGGTCACCATCTCTTAAATAGCAATTTTTGCTGTCTACAACTGCTGTCCAGCCTATCTCATTGTGCAGGGCCTGCTCTGCACCAAAGCAATTTCATTGTATAAGTTTCAAGACACATATGATGTTGTTGGACTATGACACTTTTCAGCATATCAAAATTCAAACATTGTAAAAATAAATTCATGTTCAAAGATAAAGTTTATTTCTTATTTTTTTAATCTACATATAATGTCCACTCATGTTTAAAAAAAAAAAATGAGGACATGGGTATAATGATATCTTTTTTCCCCCTTAAGATAAAATTTTAAACCTTTTGTTTCCTTTTTAATAAACACTATCATCTCATATCCTCCCAGTATCTATTTTAGGGTTTAACTACCTTTCAGGGAACCACAACAATAGATCAGTGACAGATCTAATCCCATCAATTAACATGTTCTGGAAAGACTGCCTAGATTCCTGTCCTCCTCTCCTCCTCCCTGATTTTGACCACACTGATATCCCAGGCCTTAAGGATGAATAACCCAGTAAGGGGGAGTGCCTTCCCTGAGACCAATTCTTTTATAATAACAGCCAAAATACAATGCTGTTAATTACCTAGGGCAAAGTGAATATGAACGCCAAGCCAAATGAAACCATGACAGCAAGCAGATTTCTAAATAGCAAGAAGTGGGATCCATTTACTTACATGAGGATTCAGTGCCAAACATGGCTGGCTCCAGACGCTTTTAAAAATCAGAAAAAAAAAAAAAGAAAAAGAAAAAAGAAAGGAGGGAAGAAAATGTGAGAAGAGTAGGTGTGAGAGGGAAGAGATGAGCCGGCTACACAGCAGGGGTCATGAAGCCAGACAATGCAGTCCAAGCTGGGATCCAGCTGCCAGATTCTCCTCTTACGAGCTCCAGTTTTCTCCCGTGTGACTGAAAAGCAAGGTCTCCTACAGAACCAAAAACTGAAGAGGTGCTTTTGAAAATCCAATAGGCAAAAGAAGGCCAACGTGGCTCTTCTGGGATGCAGCGAGGCAGCACTAGGTAACAGCAGGAGCAGGACTGGGAGCAGGAGAAACAGCGGATACTGCAATCCCCAGCCCTGCTGTAGCAGTAAGACAATAGCAGGGCTTATGCATACACTGGATGACGTCAGGAACACTGCACAGACTGACTGCGCTGCTTGAGCCAGAGGCTCCAGGGGCTTCAGGGGAGCAGTGTGATTCAAAGGGAGATTCTTTTGTCAAAAAACACACAAGACCAAGAGCCACATATATACACACCCTCCTGACTACATCGTCATCTTCTAAAAACAAGCAGTGAAAGAGACCTTAAAGAAATTTAAATATTGGCTTTACAGTAACTAAATACAAAGATATCGTACCCATCAGGATTCTTGGATTTATGCAGCAAATAGAACTTTTACAAGGGAGTTAAGAATATCAGAAATGATAAAAGTAATCTACCTTTAAAAATAATTACAGAAGAGTTCATTGATATATTTTCTAGGCTTACAGTAGACTGACATATCAAGGGTTGTACACTCAAGCACAAATACAAAAATATACATACTTTCACACTCACATTCTGAATGCATAAATACACAAATATGATAAAATAATAGTAAAATGCTTAGAACACTGCTTTGGCACATGATAAGCACTCAAATATTAGTAATAATAATAATTATGTTTTACAACTATTATTCAAATGTGAAAATCACTAGTCCAGGAATATATTAACATACATACATTTCTCCTATCCTACTCCTTTTCCCTTATTTGTCTTCATTTTGCCTTAAGAGGATTCCTGTCATTTTCCAGAGTAACTCAGTCATTTAAAAGTTGTGTGTATGAGTGGGCATTTGTGACCAATGAATACATTTCTTTTGAATCTACCATCACAGAGAAATAATTGAAGATACTAATACTTTGTTTCTTTACTCACTTGACAATAAAAGTCTTCCTGCATTACCTTATTCTTAAAAATCAGGTAAAAATAAAACACTAAAAGAAGTGTGGAGAATTTCATTAAAAGGCCTAAACCAAAACAGGCAAATTAAGAACTTTCGTTTTCTTTTGTTTTAATAATTAAAATACTGAAACGCACAAAACGTAATATATATGCGCACATGCATTATATATTGTGCATACATATGTATTATATGTATATGTGTATATATACATAGATATGTATATATTCACTGATAATCCCACTTTTAAAATCATATAAAATAGGAAGTTGTATATTCATAACATACTTATGTATTACATGTGTATATGTGCATATGTGTATATCTTCACTGATAATCCCACCACTTTCAAAATTATATAAAATTGAAAGTTCAAATGTCTTCTCTATCCATTCATTCGAGGCATATACCCTTTCCAATATTTTCTCATATTTATAAAGACATGTCTATATAGAGATAGTTTAAAAACTTTAAATTAAATTTCTAAAAAACGTCATTAGTAGCTTTTTGGCCAGTATATGTAAATCTATCTCATTCTTTTAACGACTGTAATATTCTACTGTATCGATGTACCATAATTCATTCACGGTAACATGATCTTTAGCTTATTGAAAATGTTGAACTATGGTGAACAAAATGTGATGATGCTACATAAAATAAAGAACCTTCTGTTATAGGAAAGAATAACAATAGCTAATATTTACTGAGTGTTTACTATGTGCCAGGCACTATTTATATGTATATTTACATATATTTATATGTATATCTCATTGAATTTTAACAGCCATACAAGATAGATACCATTATCATCCCCACTTAACAGGTGATTAAATAATTTGCCAAGGTCAAGCAAGTAGTCAATGATAAGCCAGATTCAAACCCAGGAGGTACGGTTCCAAAAGATATGCTCTGAACCATCCTACCATAATTCCTCTTGAAAAATGAATAATTACCCAAAATACTTCAAGGATATAACTAAATTGAAAGGAAAATAGAAATCAATCGAAAACGTAGAAGAAAAAAATTCTTAAAAAGAGAGAGAAAAGTCACTAGAGAAAACTAAAAATGACAGAAAAGATTATACTGACAATTGTAGAAATTAAGAAAGAAAAATCCATCCCTCGAAAAATAATCAGTCAGGTCAACAACCAGGGGAGAAAACCAGTAATGGTGCTGAGAGAAAACTGTATGAAGTAGAAAGCAGCATACACTTCAAATGATTTGAACATTATGACAGAATATTATCTTACATAAGAATATTATCTTATATAAATTGTATACTAGATGTTATATATGACTAGTCACACAAATGGTAGATGGATATGGCCATAGGGAAGACAAACAGAAAAGTGAGAAAATTTTTCCCTGGATAAGAGAGATTTTTCAAACAGAAGTCCTTGTTCTATATGCAATAACTGCTTTGCTGTTAGTAAACTCATTTTATGTAGCTCCTTTTTTCAGCTCATATGTGCGGGTGTATACATGTATATGTAAATGCCTTTTTCAGAGAGCTTATATATATTTCTTGGCAAAGACTTCTAAGAATAACTTAAAGGCTCCAATATTTTTCAAGAAGTCTACTTTTTAGACAACTGTAAAAGTATCAGTGTGTTAAGCATCTTAACTGTCAGCAAAACTGGACACACATTACACCTGAGTCCTATTAAGATTTGTGTAATCCCTGGAGGACTGATACATTTCTGAACACTTTAGAAGGCTTGTATTCATATAGCTGAAGACTCATCTTTAACAAAAATGATTCCAAAAGTTTAGTTCACTCCAATTCTCTCCTCCAGTGAGCTGGCATGAGCTCAGGTAATGAAGACAAATTTTAATGTGTTGCCTAATGAAAATATAATGAAAGAAGGATAAATCTGATCATCAGCCCCTCACCCCCCCACAAAAAAAATCACATAATAAATTAAAAAACCAAAGTGCCCGTTGGATAATTCATTTTGTCTAATTATCCTTGTCTGCAACCTCATCCTTACATTAGTGAAGAGAATACTGTTGATTTTAGGATAAAGTTACCAAGGAAAGAAAATATTAATATTCAAAATAATTTAGTAGTTTAAATAATTATTGTTAAATTAGAATGTTGCTGATGAAGAAGGATAATGGTAAAAATCTTAAAGCACATCAATAGTCCACTTTTATTTTTTTTTTATTTATTATTTTTTTAATCATCATTTTATTGAGATATATTCACATACCACGCAGTCATACAAAACAAATTGTACTTTCGATTGTTCACAGTACCATTACATAGTTGTACATTCATCACCTAAATCAATCCCTGACACCTTCATTAGCACACACACAAAAATAACAAGAATAATAATTAGAGTGAAAAAGAGCAATTGAAGTAAAAAAGAACACTGGGTACCTTTGTCTGTTTGTTTCCTTCCCCTACCTTTCTACACATCCATCCATAAACTAGACAAAGTGGAGTTTGGTCCTTATGGCTTTCCCAATCCCATTGTCACCCCTCATAAGCTACATTTTTATACAACTGTCTTCGAGATTCATGGGTTCTGGGTTGTAGTTTGATAGTTTCAGGTATCCACCACCAGCTACCCCAATTCTTTAGAACCTAAAAAGGGTTGTCTAAAGTGTGCGTAAGAGTGCCCACCAGAGTGATCTCTCGGCTCCTTTTGGAATCTCTCTGCCACTAAAGCTTATTTCATTTCCTTTCACATGCCCCTTTTGGTCAAGAAGATGTTCTCTGTCCCACGATGCCGGGTCTACATTCCTCCCCGGGAGTCATATTCCACGTTGCCAGGGAGATTCACTCCCCTGGGTGTCTGATCCCACGTAGGGGGGAGGGCAGTGATTTCACCTTTCAAGTTGGCTTAGCCAGAGAGAGAGGGCCACATCTGAGCAACAAAGACGCATTCAGGAGGAGACTCTTAGGCACAAATATAGGGAGGCCTAGCCTCTCCTTTGCAGCAACCGTCTTCCCAAGGGTAAAACTTATGGTAGAGGGCTCAACCCATCAAACCACCAGTCCCCTATGTCTGTGGTCATGTTAGCAACCATGGAGGTGGGGTAGGCCAATATCCCTGCATTCTCCACAGGCTCCTCAAGGGGGCACTACATCTTTTTTTTTTTTTCCTTGTTTTTCTTTCTTTCTTTTTTTTTTTTAACTTTCCCTTCTTTTTTAAATCAACTGTATGAAAAAAAAAAGTTAAAAAGAAAACAAACATACAATAAAAGAACATTTCAAAGAGACCATAACAAGGGAGTAAGAAAAAGACAACTAACCTAAGATAACTGCTTAACTTCCAACATGTTCCTACTTTACCCCAAGAAAGTTACATAATATAGCAACATTTCTGTGAACTTGTTCCTACTATATCCATCAGAAATTAACAGACCATAGTCATTTCTGGGCATCCCCAGAACGTTAAATAGCTTATCTGTTCTTCTTGGATTATTGTTCCCCCTTCCTTAATTGCTCTCTACTGCTAGTTCCCCTACATTCTACATTATAAACCATTTGTTTTACATTTTTCAAAGTTCACATTAGTGGTAGCATATAATATTTCTCTTTTTGTGCCTGGCTTATTTCGCTCAGCATTACGTCTTCAAGGTTCATCCATGCTGTCATATGTTTCACCAGATCGTGCCTTCTTACTGCCGCGTAGTATTCCATCGTGTGTATATACCACATTTTATTTATCCACTCATCTGTTGAAGGACATTTGGGTTGTTTCCATCTCTTGGCAATTGTGAATAATGCTGCTATGAACATTGGCGTGCAGATATCTGTTCGTGTCACTGCTTTCCGATCTTCCGGGTATATACCGAGAAGTACAATCGCTGGATCGAATGGTAGCTCTATATCTAGTTTTCTAAGGAACTGCCAGACTGACTTCCAGAGTGGCTGAACCATTATACAGTCCCACCAATAATGAATAAGAGTTCCAATTTCTCCACATCCCCTCCAGCATTTGTAGTTTCCTGTTTGTTTAATGGCAGCCATTCTAACCGGTGTTAGATGGTATCTCATTGTGGTCTTAATTTGCATCTCTCTAATAGCTAGTGAAGCTGAACATTTTTTCATGTGTTTCTTGGCCATTTGTATTTCCTCTTCAGAGAACTGTCTTTTCATATCTTTTGCCCATTTTATAATTGGGCTGTCTGTACTATTGTCATTAAGTTGTAGGATTTCTTTGTATATGCAAGATATCAGTCTTTTGTCAGATACATGGTTTCCAAAAATTTTTTCCCATTGAGTTGGCTGCCTCTTTACCTTTTTGAGAAATTCCTTTCAGGTGCAGAAACTTCTAAGCTTGAGGAGTTCCCATTTATCTATTTTCTCTTTTGTTGCTTGTGCTTTGGGTGTAAAGTCTAGGAAGTGGCCGCCTAATACAAGGTCTTGAAGATGTTTTCCTACATTATCTTCTAGGAGTTTTATGGTACTTTCTTTTATATTGAGATCTTTGGTCCATTTTGAGTTAATTTTTGTGTAGGGGGTGAGGTAGGGGTCCTCTTTCATTCTTTTAGATATGGATATCCAACTCTCCCAGCCCCATTTGTTGAAAAGACCATTATGGCTCAGTTCGGTGACTTTGGGGGCCTTATCAAAGATCAGTCGGCCATAGATCTGAGGGTCTATCTCTGAATTCTCAATTCGATTCCATTGATCTATATGTCTATCTTTGTGCCACTACCATGCTGTTTCGGCAACTGTGGCTTTATAATAAGCTTCAAAGTCAGGGAGTGTAAGTCCTCCCACTTCGTTTTTCTTTTTTAGAGTGTCTTTAGCAATTCGAGGCATCTTCCCTTTCCAAATAAATTTGATAACTAGCTTTTCCAAGTCTGCAAAGTAGGTTGTTGGAATTTTGATTGGGATTGCATTGAATCTGTAGATGAGTTTGGGTAGAATTGACATCTTAATGACATTTAGCCTTCCTATCCATGAACATGGAATATTTTTCCATCTTTTAAGGTCCCCTTCTATTTCTTTTAGTAGAGTTATGTAGTTTTCTTTGTATAGGTCTTTTACATCTTTGGTTAAGTTTACTCCTAGGTACTTGATTTTTTTAGTTGCTATTGAAAATGGTATCTTTTTCTTGAGTGTCTCTTCAGTTTGTTCATTTCTAGCATATAGAAACATTACTGACTTATGTGCATTAATCTTGTATCCCGCTACTTTGCTAAATTTGTTTATTAGCTCTAGTAGCTGTATCGTCGATTTCTCAGGGTTTTCTAGATATAAGATCATATCATCTGCAAACAATGACAGTTTTACTTCTTCTTTTCCAATTTGGATGCCTTTTATTTCTTTGTCTTGCCGGATTGCCCTGGCTAGCACTTCCAGCACAATGTTGAATAACAGGGGTGACAGCGGGCATCCTTGTCTTGTTCCTGATCTTAGAGGGAAGGCTTTCAGTCTCTCACCATTGAGTACTATGCTGGCTGTGGGTTTTTCATATATGCTCTTTATCATGTTGAGGAAGTTTCCTTCAATTCCTACCTTTTGAAGTGTTTTTATCAAAAACGGATGTTGGATTTTGTCAAATGCTTTTTCAGCATCTATTGAGATGATCAATTGATTTTTCCCTTTTGACTTGTTAATGTGTTGTAATACATTGATTGTTTTTCTTATGTTGAACCATCCTTGCATGCCTGGAATGAACCCCACTTGGTCATGGTGTATGATTTTTTTAATGTGTCTTTGGATTCGATTTGCAAGTATTTTGTTGAGGATTTTTGCATCTATATTCATTAGGGAGATTGGCCGGTAGTTTTTCTTTTTTGTAGCATCTTTGCCTGGTTTTGGTATTAGATTGATGTTAGCTTCATAAAATGAGTTAGGTAGTGTTCCATTTTTTTCAATGTTTTGAAAGAGTTTGAGTAAGATTGGTGTCAGTTCTTTCTGGAAAGTTTGGTAGAATTCCCCTGTGAAGCCATCTGGCCCTGGGCATTTATTTGTGGGAAGATTTTTGATGACTGATTGGATCTCTTTGCTTGTGATGGGTTGGTTGAGGTCTTCTATTTCTTCTCTGGTCAGTCTACGTTGTTCATATGTTTCCAGGAAATTGTCCATTTCTTCTACATTGTCCAGTTTGTTGCCATACAGTTGTTCATAATATCCTCTTATAATTTTTTTAATTTCTTCAGGATCTGCAGTTATGTCACCTTTTTCATTCATTATTTTGTTTATATGGGTCTTCTCTCTTTTTGATTTTGTCAGTCTAGCTAGGGGCTTGTCAATCTTGTTGATCTTCTCAAAGACCAACTTTTGGTGATATTTATCCTCTCTATTGTTTTTTTGTTCTCTATGTCATTTATTTCTGCTTTAATCCTTGTGATTTCTTTTCTTCTACTTGGTTTAGGATTGGTTTGCTGTTCATTTTCTAGCTTCTTCAGTTGATCCATTAGTTCTTTGATTTTCTCTCTTTCTTCCTTTTTAATATATGCGTTAAGTGCTATAAATTTCCCCCTTAGCACTGCTTTTGCTGCATCCCATAGGTTTTGGTATGTTGTGTTCTCATTTTCATTCATCTCTATATATTTAGCAATTTCTATTGCTATTTCTTGTTTAACCCACTGATTGTTTAGGAGTGTGTTGTTTAAACTCCAGGTATTTGTGAATTTTCTAAGTCTCTGATGGTTATTGACTTCTAATTGTACTCCATTGTGGTCAGAGAATGTGCTTTGAATAATTTCGATCTTTTTAAATTTATTGAGGCTTGTTTTATGTCCCAGCATATGATCTATTCTGGAGAAAGTTCCGTGAGCACTAGAAAAGTATGTGTATCCTGGTGATTTGGGATGTAATGTCCTGTATATGTCTGTTAAATCTAATTCATTTATCAGATTGTTTAGGTTTTCAATTTCCTTATTGGTCTTCTGTCTGGTTGATCTATCTATAGGAGAGAGTGATGTGTTGAAGTCTCCCACAATTATTGTGGAAACATCAATTGCTTCCTTTAGTTTTGCCAGTGTTTCTCTCATGTATTTTGTGGCACCTTGATTGGGTGCATAGACATTTACGATTGTTATTTCTTCTTGCTGAATTGCCCCTTTTATTAGTATGTTGTGGCCTTCTTTGTCTCTCAAAACATCCCTGCATTTGAAGTCTATTTTATCTGAGATTAATATTGCTACACCTGCTTTCTTTTGGCTGTAGCTTGCATGAAATATTTTTTTCCATCCTTTCACTTTCAGTTTCTTTGTGTCCCTGTGTTTAAGATGAGTCTCTTGTATGCAACATATTGATGGTTCATTTTTTTTGATCCATTCTGCGAATCTATATCTTTTAATTGGGGAGTTTAATCCATTTACATTCAACGTTAAAACCGTGAAGGCATTTCTTGAATCGGCCATCTTATCCTTTGGTTTATGTTTGCCATATTTTTCCCTCTCTCTATTAATATCCTTTATTGTACCCATACCGAATCTCTTTAGTACTGAACCTTTCTCCAAGTCTCTCTGTCCTGTCTTTGTTTCTCTGTCTGTAGGGCTCCCTTTAGTATCTCCAGTAGGGCAGGTCTCTTGTTAGCAAATTCTCTCAGCATTTGTTTGTCTGTGAAAAATTTAAGCTCTCCCTCAAATTTGAAGGAGAGCTTTGCTGGATAAAGTATTCTTGGCTGGAAATTTTTCTCACCCAGAATTTTAAATATATCGTGCCACTGCCTTCTCACCTCCATGGTGGCTGCTGAGTAGTCACTACTTAGTCTTATGCTGTTTCCTTTGTATGTGGTGAATTGCTTTTCTTTTGCTGCTTTCAGAACTTGCTCCTTCTCTTCTGTGTTTGACAGTGTGATCAGTATATGTCTCGGAGTGGGTTTATTTGGATTTATTCTATTTGGAGTTCGCTGAGCATTTATGATTTGTATATTTATGTTGTTTTGAAGATTTGGGAAGTTTTCCCCAACAATTTCTTTGAATACTCTTCCTAGACCTTTACCCTTTTCTTCCCCTTCTGGGACACCAATGAGTCTTATATTTGGACGTTTCATATTATCTATCATATCCCTGAGGTCCATTTCGATTTTTTCAATTTTTTTCCCCATTCTTTCTTTTATGCTTTCATTTTCCATTCTGTCATCTTCCAGGTCACTGATTCGTTGTTCAACTTCCTCTAGTCTTGTACTATGAGTGTCCAGAATCTTTTTAATTTGGTCAACAGTTTCTTTAATTTCCATAAGATCATCCATTTTTTTATTTAGTCTTGCAATGTCTTCTTTATGCTCTTCTAGAGTCTTCTTGATTTCCTTCATATCCCGTACTATGGTCTCATTGTTCATCTTTAGTTCTTTTAGTAGCTGCTCTAGGTGCTGTGTCTCTTCTGGTCTTTTGATTTGGGTGCTTGGGCTTGGGTTATCCATATCGTCTGGTTTTTTCATATGCTTTATAATTTTCTGTTGTTTTTGGCCTCGTGGCATTTGCTGAACTTGATAGGGTTCTTTTAGGGTTTGTAGACCTATTGAAGTCCTTATCTCTAATTTATCAGATCTACAGCTTCGTGGAGTACACTTTCTCTAACTAACCAGCAGGTGGCGTCCACGAGCCACCTGTTCTCCACAAGCCAGTTCTCCCCTGCTTAGCCTTTTTGGTGAGTGGGGGAGTGAGTCTTGTGGGGCCCAATTGGTGTACCAAGCTTGCGTGTGTAGTTGGTGTTGCCTGCCCTGTATGTGGGGCGTGTTTCTGGGCAGTCGGGGAGGGGGGGGTGGCCCTAACAATCAAATCTCCCTGATGATCCTAGAGTTTTAAAGCTGCTGCAATAGTCTAATCCTTCAGTTCAGTCCTGCCACAGTTTGTCTCTGCCACTGACCCACAAGTCTTTGGTATTGGCGTATGGCTCCTGAGACTTGCAAGTGGGCCCCTCTTCCAGGCCGTGCACCCCGGGTCCTCTGTTGAGGGATGACTGTGCTATGTCACAGGTGAGGGCCGTCCCCCCAGGGCAGTTCTGGGCTGCTGGGCTGTGTAGGGAGGCTCCCAGTCTGCTCAAATGATGGCTGAGTGGGTCTTTGTTAATTCACACTGCTCCACCTTCCCAGCTCTGGGACAATCAGCTGAGGTTGCAGGGAAGGCTAATGTCCACGCCCAGTTTTGTGGTGTGTGCCTGTTATTTGAAGCACTTCCGTCACACTGGGTTGTCTGGGGCAGCTCTGGGCTATGGGGCTGGTGATGGGCAGGAGTGTTTCCTGTCCACCAGGATGGTGGCTGTGAGCGGACACCCCCCTTTTCTTGGGAAGTTGTGGTGTTTAGTGAATTTTCTCAGCCACTGGATTATTGCCTTTTGTCTCAGAGCTCTCTTAGTTCTGCTCTTGACTTGACGTGCCCAAATTGCAATTCTTTGAAGCTTTCTGTATTGGGCTTCTTAGAGTAATTGTTTTAGAAAAAGAAAAAAGGATTAAAAAAAAAAAAAAAAAAAAAAAGGGCCCTCCTCAGAGATCTAATGGGTTATTGAAATGCTAATAGACAAAGCAACCAGGGCCATTAAGGAAAGGTCCACAGGGCAGAGAGATCAGCTTTTCTTCGGGATTTGCATATGCGCCTCAAGGCCTGAGCTCCGCCCTTCCCCTTTCTGTGTTCACCAGAACTCCAAAAATCCTCTGCTTTTATTTTGGAGTTTTTCGTGTTATTTTTTTTTTTCTATGCCTGTCTCCTCTCTGCTGGGCTGGCAGCTCTCAGATTCTCTGGTGTCTGGTCTCAGTCTATCTATGGTTGGAGTTTGGATCAGTAGAATGAGTTTCCAAGAAGGGCTACCACTGCAGTTCTCCCTTCTCCTCCCAGAGCTGGCAGCCCCTCCTCCCACGGGACTGAGCCTGGCAGGGAGGGGCGCAGGTCCCCTGGCCGCAAAAACTTACAGATTTCGCTGATCTCAGCAGTTCGACATTTTCATGAGTGTTGTATGAAGTATGCCCAAAGACAGATTGCTCTGTGGTGTCCAGTCCACGCAGTTCCTGGCTTTTTACCTACTTTCCTGGAGGAGTAACTAAAACTTACAGCTCACCAGTCTGCCATCTTGCCCCGCCTCAATAGTCCACTTTTAGAAGAAACCCCCATTCATGCATTCACTTAACAACTACTTCCTGGGAGCCTACTGTTCTGCATCTCTGCATCTAGGGATACAGCCATGAACAAATACCTAAATACCTTTCCCTATGGAGCTTTAGTCTAGTGGTTGAGACAGACAAACAAATATGTAATATGTCAAGTGGCAGTATATGTTTACCAAGAAAGATAAAGAAGAATTAAAGGATAGGGGGTGATTGAATGGGGGGTTATTTTAGAGGTAAAATTGTTATGTAAGGCCACCCTGAAAAGGTGAATTTCAACAGAGACCTAAAAAACGTGAGGTGAAACTACATGGAAAACAAAAGAAACGGCATTGCAAACAGAGGGAATAAATGAAAAGGTCTTGAATAGGGGCATTTAGAGCCCCTAAAAGTAAAAAAAAAAAAAAAAAGAAAGAAAGAAAGAAAAAGAAAAACAATCACAAGACATCTGTTCTTGAGCCTTCAAATATCAATTTTCTATTGGAAGGATTTCCTTCAGTGCTGTGATGATGTCATGAGTACAAAATGGTGGTGCTGAATTGTACTGCCAGCAAAATAAATTCTCTCTTCTAATTCAAAAGAACTCATTCTCCTATGAATGGAAAACGTGAGTTATCATCAAAGTTTAATAGGTTAAATACACCTATATTTTTAAAAGTGTAAATGTTTATAAAAATCACTATAGAAGACAACCTTCACATTAATTCCCTATCACAGATAACTAATTTAATTAATGTACTTATTAATGTGGTAAGAACTTAAACCATATATTCTCTCCAGAGCTCACACAATAATTTTGAAATTGTCATATCTGTGAATTTCTTTGGAGCTATCTCCTTTGTTCACATCAAGGTTTTTATTTCCTCAGTATCCTCTTGATGTCTATTTTAGCACGTTAAAGTAGCATGTCTTTTAAAATATCAACCATTTAAGTGCATAAAATATTACTTAAAAACAACAGAAAAAGCATTTTAATGGCAATATACAAACTATAGAAAAATGAAAGAATTAAGCAAATGATTCTGATCCTTTTTAAAAAATATATAAATTTATAATTAAAAGCATTCTCATAGTAAAGCTCCCTGGTATGATTTTAGAAATTTGATTTCTTTGCATGTGGCTTTACAGTGCTTCAACACAGTACCCCACAGATAGTGAGCCTTCTAAAAGGTAAGTACATTTTATTTCAGACCACTGGAACAAAAATTCTAGTGCACTGAACTTGTGAGAAAAAGAAAACACACACACAGATACAGCTATACCTGCTTTAAAGAAACCCTAAAATTGGAAAACATGGATTTACAGAATAAATATATTTGGACCAATTAGTTGCTGTGCCAGTTTGAATGTATTATGTCCCCCCTTGAGAAAGGACAAACACCCCAAGAGCAACTGAAAGTGACACTGTGAAGAGGAGCTGAGGCCTAGAGAGGAACATCCTGGGAGAAAGCCATTTTGAAACCAGAACTTGGAGCAGACGCCAGCCACGTGCCTTCCCAGCTAACAGAGGTTTTCCAGATGCCATTGGCCATCCTCCAGTGAAGGTACCTGATTGTTGATGTGTTACCCTGGACATTTTATGGCCTTAAGACTGTAACTGTGTAACCAAATAAACCCCCTTTATAAAACCCAGTCCATTTTTGGTGTTTTGCATTCCGGCAGCATTAGCAAACTAAAACAGTTGCTTAAGTGTTTATCTTTTTAAAAAGTTTTCACCACAGAAGTTCTTTCAATAGCAAACTCCTAAAAGCTGCATTTAAAATTTCTGGTTTCACAAAAATCTGATTTGTATACCATAATTAGCTGTCTTGCCAAAGGTCCATTATAGGTCTAAAGGGATCTTTTACAGAGAATATGTAAATAGAGATTAATCTGAAAGCACCCTGGAAATTTCTCATTACATTGGTAAGGAAGGTGAGTCTCTTCCCTGGGGGAATGCTCTTCCAAAAGCCTTTGTCCTTTAATTTAAAAGTAATGTCAGAGGCGGGGCAAGATGGCAGACTGGTGAGCTGTATGTTTTAGTTACTCCTCCAGGAAAGTAGGTAAAAAGCCAGGAACTGCGTGGACTGGACACCACAGAGCAATCTGTCTTTGGGCATACTTCATACAACACTCATGAAAACGTGGAACTGCTGAGATCAGCGAAATCTGTAAGTTTTTGCGGCCAGGGGACCCGCGCCCCTCCCTGCCAGGCTCAGTCCCGGGGGAGGAGGGGCTGTCAGCTCCAGGAAGGAGAAGGGAGAATTGCAGTGGCTGCTCTTACCGGAAACTCATTCTACTGATTCAAACTCCAACCATAGATAGACTGAGGCCAGACACCAGAGACTCTGAGAGCAGCCAGCCCAGCAGAGAGGAGACAGGCATAGAAAAAAAACAACACGAAAAACTCCAAAATAAAAGCAGAGGATTTTTGGAGTTCTGGTGAACACAGAAAGGGGAAGGGCGGAGATCAGGCCTTGAGGCGCATATGCAAATCCCGAAGCAAGGCTGATCTCTCTGCCCTGGGCACTTTTCCTTAATGGCCCTGGTTGCTTTGTCTATTAGCATTTCAATAACCCATTAGATCTCTGAGGAGGGCCGTTTTTTTTTTTTTTTTTTTTTTTTTTTTTTTAAATCCTTTTTGCTTTTTCTAAAACAATTACTCTAAGAAGCTCAATACAGAAAGCTTCAAAGAATTGCAATTTGGGCACGTCAAGTCAAGAGCAGAACTAAGAGAGCTCTGAGACAAAAGGCAATAATCCAGTGGCTGAGAAAATTCACTAAACAACACAACTTCCCAAGAAAACGGGGGTGTCCGCTCACAGCCACCATCCTGGTGGACAGGAAACACTCCTGCCCATCGCCAGCCCCATAGCCCAGAGCTGCCCCAGACAACCCAGTGTGACGGAAGTGCTTCAAATAACAGGCACACACCACAAAACTGGGCGTGGACATTAGCCTTCCCTGCAACCTCAGCTGAATGTCCCAGAGCTGGGAAGGGGGAGCAGTGTGAATTAACAGAGCCCCATTCAGCCATCATTTGAGCAGACTGGGAGCCTCCCAACACAGCCCAGCAGCCCAGAACTGCCCTGGGGGGACGGCACTCACCTGCGACATAGCACAGTCATCCCTCAACAGAGGACCCGGGGTGCACAGCCTGGAAGAGGGGCCCACTTGCAAGTCTCAGGAGCCATACGCCAATACCAAAGACTTGTGGGTCAGTGGCAGAGACAAACTGTGGCAGGACTGAACTGAAGGATTAGACTATTGCAGTAGCTTTAAAACTCTAGGATCATCAGGGAGATTTGATTGTTAGGGCCACCCCCCCTACCCGACTGCCCAGAAACACGCCCCACATACAGGGCAGGCAACACCAACTACACACGCAAGCTTGGGACACCAATTGGACCCCACAAGACTCACTCCCCCACTCACCAAAAAGGCTAAGCAGGGGAGATCTGGCTTGTGGAGAACAGGTGGCTCGTGGACGCCACCTGCTGGTTACTTAGAGAAAGTGTACTCCACGAAGCTGTAGATCTGATAAATTAGAGATAAGGACTTCAACTGGTTTACAAACCCTAAAAGAACCCTATCAAGGTCAGCAAATGCCACGAGGCCAAAAACAACAGAAAATTATAAAGCATATGAAAAAACCAGACGATATGGATAACCCAAGCCCAAGCACCCAAATCAAAAGACCAGAAGAGACACACCTAGAGCAGCTACTCAAAGAACTAAAGATGAACAATGAGACCCTAGTACGGGATATGAAGGAAATCAAGAAGACCCTAGAAGAGCATAAAGAAGACATTGCAAGACTAAATAAAAAAATGGATGATCTTATGGAAATTAAAGAAACTGTTGACCAAATTAAAAAGATTCTGGACACTCATAGTACAAGACTAGAGGAAGTTGAACAACGAATCAGTGACCTGGAAGATGACAGAATGGAAAATGAAAACATAAAAGAAAGAATGGGGAAAAAAATTGAAAAACTCGAAATGGACCTCAGGGATATGATAGATAATATGAAACGTCCGAATATAAGACTCATTGGTGTCCCAGAAGGGGAAGAAAAGGGTAAAGGTCTAGGAAGAGTATTCAAAGAAATTGTTGGGGAAAACTTCCCAAATCTTCTAAACAACATAAATACACAAATCATAAATGCTCAGCGAACTCCAAATAGAATAAATCCAAAAAAACCCACTCCGAGACATATACTGATCACACTGTCAAACATAGAAGAGAAGGAGCAAGTTCTGAAAGCAGCAAGAGAAAAGCAATTCACCACATACAAAGGAAACAGCATAAGACTAAGTAGTGACTACTCAGCAGCCACCATGGAGGCAAGAAGGCAGTGGCACGATATATTTAAAATTCTGAGTGAGAGGAATTTCCAGCCAAGAATACTTTATCCAGCAAAGCTCTCCTTCAAATTTGAGGGAGAGCTTAAATTTTTCACAGACAAAGAAATGCTGAGAGAATTTGCTAACAAGAGACCTGCCCTACTGGAGATACTAAAGGGAGCCCTACAGACAGACAAACAAAGACAGGACAGAGAGACTTGGAGAAAGGTTCAGTACTAAAGAGATTCGGTATGGGTACAATAAAGGATATTAATAGAGAGAGGGAAAAATATGGCAAACATAATCCAAAGGATAAGATGGCCGATTCAAGAAATGCCTTCACGGTTTTAACGTTGAATGTAAATGGATTAAACTCCCCAATTAAAAGATATAGATTCGCAGAATGGATCAAAAAAAATGAACCATCAATATGTTGCATACAAGAGACTCATCTTAGACACAGGGACACAAAGAAACTGAAAGTGAAAGGATGGAAAAAAATATTTCATGCAAGCTACAGCCAAAAGAAAGCAGGTGTAGCAATATTAATCTCAGATAAAATAGACTTCAAATGCAGGGATGTTTTGAGAGACAAAGAAGGCCACTACATACTAATAAAAGGGGCAATTCAGCAAGAAGAAATAACAATCGTAAATGTCTATGCACCCAATCAAGGTGCCACAAAATACATGAGAGAAACTTTGGCAAAACTAAAGGAAGCAATTGATGTTTCCACAATAATTGTGGGAGACTTCAACACATCACTCTCTCCTATAGATAGATCAACCAGACAGAAGACCAATAAGGAAATTGAAAACCTAAACAATCTGATAAATGAATTAGATTTAACAGACATCTACAGGACATTACATCCCAAATCACCAGGATACACATACTTTTCTAGTGCTCACGGAACTTTCTCCAGAATAGATCATATGCTGGGACATAAAACAAGCCTCAATAAATTTAAAAAGATTGAAATTATTCAAAGCACATTCTCTGACCACAATGGAATACAATTAGAAGTCAATAACCATCAGAGACTTAGAAAATTCACAAATACCTGGAGGTTAAACAACACACTCCTAAACAATCAGTGGGTTAAAGAAGAAATAGCAAGAGAAATTGCTAAATATATAGAAACGAATGAAAATGAGAACACAACATACCAAAACCTATGGGATGCAGCAAAAGCAGTGCTAAGGGGGAAATTTATAGCACTAAACGCATATATTAAAAAGGAAGAAAGAGCCAAAATCAAAGAACTAATGGATCAACTGAAGAAGCTAGAAAATGAACAGCAAACCAATCCTAAACCAAGTAGAAGAAAAGAAATAACAAGGATTAAAGCAGAAATAAATGACATAGAGAACAAAAAAACAATAGAAAGGATAAATATCACCAAAAGTTGGTTCTTTGAGAAGATCAACAAGATTGACAAGCCCCTAGCTAGACTGACAAAATCAAAAAGAGAGAAGACCCATATAAACAAAATAATGAATGAAAAAGGTGACATAACTGCAGATCCTGAAGAAATTAAAAAAATTATAAGAGGATATTATGAACAACTGTATGGCAACAAACTGGATAATGTAGAAGAAATGGACAATTTCCTGGAAACATATGAACAACCTAGACTGACCAGAGAAGAAATAGAAGACCTCAACCAACCCATCACAAGCAAAGAGATCCAATCAGTCATCAAAAATCTTCCCACAAATAAATGCCCAGGGCCAGATGGCTTCACAGGGGAATTCTACCAAACTTTCCAGAAAGAACTGACACCAATCTTACTCAAACTCTTTCAAAACATTGAAAAAAATGGAACACTACCTAATTCATTTTATGAAGCTAACATCAATCTAATACCAAAACCAGGCAAAGATGCTACAAAAAAGGAAAACTACCGGCCAATCTCCCTAATGAATATAGATGCAAAAATCCTCAACAAAATACTTGCAATTCGAATCCAAAGACACATTAAAAAAATCATACACCATGACCAAGTGGGGTTCATTCCAGGCATGCAAGGATGGTTCAACATAAGAAAAACAATCAATGTATTACAACACATTAAAAACTCGAAAGGGAAAAATCAATTGATCATCTCAATAGATGCTGAAAAAGCATTTGACAAAATCCAACATCCGTTTTTGATAAAAACACTTCAAAAGGTAGGAATTGAAGGAAACTTCCTCAACATGATAAAGAGCATATATGAAAAACCCACAGCCAGCATAGTACTCAATGGTGAGAGACTGAAAGCCTTCCCTCTAAGATCAGGAACAAGACAAGGATGCCCACTGTCACCACTGTTATTCAACATTGTGCTGGAAGTGCTAGCCAGGGCAATCCGGCAAGACAAAGAAATAAAAGGCATCCAAATTGGAAAAGAAGAAGTAAAACTGTCATTGTTTGCAGATGATATGATCTTATATCTAGAAAACCCTGAGAAATCAACGATACACCTACTAGAGCTAATAAACAAATTTAGCAAAGTAGCGGGATACAAGATTAATGCACATAAGTCAGTAATGTTTCTATATGCTAGAAATGAACAAACTGAAGAGACACTCAAGAAAAAGATACCATTTTCAATAGCAACTAAAAAAATCAAGTACCTAGGAATAAACTTAACCAAAGATGTAAAAGACCTATACAAAGAAAACTACATAACTCTACTAAAAGAAATAGAAGGGGACCTTAAAAGATGGAAAAATATTCCATGTTCATGGATAGGAAGGCTAAATGTCATTAAGATGTCAATTCTACCCAAACTCATCTACAGATTCAATGCAATCCCAATCAAAATTCCAACAACCTACTTTGCAGACTTGGAAAAGCTAGTTATCAAATTTATTTGGAAAGGGAAGATGCCTCGAATTGCTAAAGACACTCTAAAAAAGAAAAACGAAGTGGGAGGACTTACACTCCCTGACTTTGAAGCTTATTATAAAGCCACAGTTGCCAAAACAGCATGGTACTGGCACAAAGATAGACATATAGATCAATGGAATCGAATTGAGAATTCGGAGATAGACCCTCAGATCTATGGCCGACTGATCTTTGATAAGGCCCCCAAAGTCACCGAACTGAGCCATAATCATCTTTTCAACAAATGGGGCTGGGAGAGTTGGATATCCATATCCAAAAGAATGAAAGAGGACCCCTACCTCACCCCCCTACACAAAAATTAACTCAAAATGGACCAAAGATCTCAATATAAAAGAAAGTACCATTAAACTCCTAGAAGATAATGTAGGAAAACATCTTCAAGACCTTGTATTAGGAGGCCACTTCCTAGACTTTACACCCAAAGCACAAGCAACAAAAGAGAAAATAGATAAATGGGAACTCCTCAAGCTTAGAAGTTTCTGCACCTCAAAGGAATTTCTCAAAAAGGTAAAGAGGCAGCCAACTCAATGGGAAAAAATTTTTGGAAACCATGTATCTGACAAAAGACTGATATCTTGCATATACAAAGAAATCCTACAACTCAATGACAATAGTACAGACAGCCCAATTATAAAATGGGCAAAAGATATGAAAAGACAGTTCTCTGAAGAGGAAATACAAATGGCCAAGAAACACATGAAAAAATGTTCAGCTTCACTAGCTATTAGAGAGATGCAAATTAAGACCACAATGAGATACCATCTAACACCGGTTAGAATGGCTGCCATTAAACAAACAGGAAACTACAAATGCTAGAGGGGATGTGGAGAAATTGGAACTCTTATTCATTGTTGGTGGGACTGTATAATGGTTCAGCCACTCTGGAAGTCAGTCTGGCAGTTCCTTAGAAAACTAGAGATAGAGCTACCATTCGATCCAGCGATTGCACTTCTCGGGATATACCCGGAAGATCGGAAAGCAGTGACACGAACAGATATCTGCACGCCAATGTTCATAGCAGCATTATTCACAATTGCCAAGAGATGGAAACAACCCAAATGTCCATCAACAGATGAGTGGATAAATAAAATGTGGTATATACACACGATGGAATACTACGCGGCAGTAAGAAGGAACGATCTGGTGAAACATATGACAACATGGATGAACCTTGAAGACATAATGCTGAGCGAAATAAGCCAGGCACAAAAAGAGAAATATTATATGCTACCACTAATGTGAACTTTGAAAAATGTAAAACAAATGGTTTATAATGTAGAATGTAGGGGATCTAGCAGTAGAGAGCAATTAAGGAAGGGGGAACAATAATCCAAGAAGAACAGATAAGCTATTTAACGTTCTGGGGATGCCCAGAAATGACTATGGTCTGTTAATTTCTGATGGATGTAGTAGGAACAAGTTCACTGAAATGTTGCTATAGTATGTAACTTTCTTGGGGTAAAGTAGGAACATGTTGGAAGTTAAGCAGTTATCTTAGGTTAGTTGTCTTTTTCTTACTCCCTTGCTATGGTCTCTTTGAAATGTTCTTTTATTGTATGTTTGTTTTCTTTTTAACTTTTTTTCTCATACAGTTGATTTGAAAAAAGAAGGGAAAGTTAAAAAAAAAAAAAAAGAAAAAAGACAAACAAGGAAAAAAAAAACAAACAAAAAAAAAACGATGTAGTGCCCCCTTGAGGAGCCTGTGGAGAATGCAGGGGTATTCGCCTACCCCACCTCCATGGTTGCTAACATGACCACAGACATAGGGGACTGGTGGTTTGATGGGTTGAGCCCTCTACCATAAGTTTCACCCTTGGGAAGACGGTTGCTGCAAAGGAGAGTCTAGGCCTCCCTGTATTTGTGCCTAAGAGTCTCCTCCTGAATGCCTCTTTGTTGCTCAGATGTGGCCCTCTCTCTCTGGCTAAGCCAACTTGAAAGGTGAAATCACTGCCCTCCCCCCTACGTGGGATCAGACACCCAGGGAAGTGAATCTCCCTGGCAACGTGGAATATGACTCCCGGGGAGGAATCTAGACCCGGCATCGTGGGATGGAGAACATCTTCTTGACCAAAAGGGGGATGTGAAAGGAAATGAAATAAGCTTCAGTGGCAGAGAGATTCCAAAACGAGCCGAGAGATCACTCTGGTGGGCACTCTTACGCACACTTTAGACAACCTTTTTTAGGTTCTAAAGAATTGGGGTAGCTGGTGGTGGATACCTGAAACTATTAAACTACAACCCAGAACCCATGAATCTCGAAGACAGTTGTATAAAAATGTAGCTTATGAGGGGTGACAGTGGGATTGGGAATGCCATAAGGACCAAACTCCACTTTGTCTAGTTTATGGATCGATGTGTAGAAAAGTAGGGGAAGCAAACAAACAGACAAAAGGTACCTAGTGTTCTTTTTTACTTCAATTGCTCTTTTTCACTCTAATTATTATTCTTGTTATTTTTGTGTGTGTGCTAATGAAGGTGTCAGGGATTGATTTAGGTGATGAATGTACAACTATGTAATGGTACTGTAAACAATCGAAAGTACAATTTGTTTTGTATGATTGCGTGGTATGTGAATATATCTCAATAAAATGATGATTAAAAAAAAAAAAAAAAAAAAAAAAAAAAAAAATAAAAGTAATGTCAGAAAACAGTGTCACCATTACCCAAAAGCTTGAATTTAGGGTAATTAATTCTGAATTGGTTGCACAAGTTTGGGTAACCCCTTATTACCTCTTCCCTTCCCACCCTCACCTTCACCCCACCAGATCTAAGGGAATCTGCACATACTCATCAAGAACTGCCACCCTTTGTTAGTCTAACCTTAACTTTATGCCTAAACCTGTACCAATTTACCATTCAATGAAACTAGAAATTGAGACCATGGCTATGCAACCTAAAAGGAAGAAGCTAATTATCCATCAGAAAAATCTGAACTCACTTTAAACTCAGAAAATTTACATAAAAACTGAAATTCAAATCATTGTGTTAATTTCATCTAAAAGATATGGCCACACACGTGCAAGATATAATCATTACAATGCCAAAAATGGTGAACAGAAACCAGAAGCTCTCTGTAGACTATATATTTTATTCTCTGTAGGGCATAATCTGAACTAAGATGTTTGTACTTTAAACCTTTGGTCCAGAAGGGGAAATTGTGGATTAATTATCAGTTTATTTTTTAAGTCTGTTCAACTACGACCCAAACTGAAATAGAAGAAGCAACAGATCTATATGGGTATGTCTGAGAAATTCCCTGAAGTGCTTATCCTAAATTAATCACAATTTGTCTATAACAAACATATACTCAGGAATAAACTGATGCACAATATTTTTTAAAGTACACACACAACCAATATAATTTTTAAAAGATAAATTCAATATTTTATGTAATTATATGGATGGCAAATATTTTAAATTTAATTTTACCTGTATAATCCATAATGAATCAGTAGTCAAGAAACCGGGTATTTTCCAAAGTACAAATCTATCAGACACAAAATGAAACAGCTCCCAGGAGAGGCAAACTGTTCTGGGGAAAGCCTCCTGCCATGTGACATTAAGCACACCCACACTTCTGCTTATCTCTTGACTCAAGCTACAACGGCCAGTTCTGCTCTCCTTTATCTGTTTTGTTTTGTTTTTTAAGTCATCCTTAGAAAAATCTCTCTTAGAAAAGAAAGGTTATTTAAAAAAATAAAAAATAAAATAAAATAAAATAAACTTCTTTCCATTTCCCTAGGTTAGAACTAGGGAAAAAATTCTCTTCTCTAAGTAAAAAGAACACAAGAAATTCATACTTCATCCATCTAGTACTCAATATTACAAAACCATATAACCAGAAAAGAATCAGCATCCAAATTATTAGGAAGACTGTAATTATGTAATTATGTTTATTCATTTGAGAGTATACATATTTGATCCATTTGAAATACATTTGATTAATTTGAAAACAAATCCAATAAAGGTGATCAAAGATCCTTTAAAGAATATCTAAGACCCCCAACTCACAAGTGCTAAAACAGATATCAGATGAAAAGGACATAGGACATATGGTCATGCTGAGACAGATTCTATCTGATGCAATCTTCATCACATCCCCCTGAACCATCTTTTCCTTCATTGACAATTATTTCTGATCTTGAGTGTGGCCAGCTAAAACTTTAAATAAACTAACAATGGCTATTTCACCTTGACACAATTCTTTACCTTGCCCAGAGGCAGGATTTAATTAATTAACTAGTTAATTAATTTTTATCAGTTTTCTTTTTTTTTGAATGATCAGAATGGTTGGACAATTTACAATTTAGGTATCTGTAAAGTGTAGCTACTTTGAGGAAGATAAGGTTTTGGTTGGTCAGAGTGGTTTTGTTGGACTAGTTGCATGTTGTGTTTTGTTTTTGTTACTTTCCGCTGAATAAGTTTCTCCATTAGATAAGTACGAAGTTGACAATGCTATAACATAGGCGACTTCTAATTTTCAGTACAACGTCAAAAGTATGTATAGTGCAGAAATCTACAAAATCAGGGTTTAATATTATTATTTAAGATTTCCCCATTAATTTTATAAAATAAACAAGAAAGCATTATTTCACTTACACAATCAGTGCTTCACTAAGCAGATCCCATTACACCACCATTTGGCTAAGAACTCAATCAAAAACTGTTATCTCTCTCCTAATTTTCTTCAACTTCACCTGTCACTGTTGCTAAGCAGCCCCTTCTCTTTTTGGAACTTAATTCTCAGTATCTTAATCCAGAGTATTGATTGGGACACTTTCCATGAGGCATAAAAATTTGATATTGTTTCTTCCAGGTAACTAAGATGAGCAAATAGTTAAAACATTAAAGGTAACATTGTCTTAAAATGGTAGCCTCAAAATGCCTAAATAATAACCAACATCTTAATTTCCACACAACGTTCAAGTCTGTGGAAATACCAGTAGCCATTATCAGATGTCACACAAAATGGTAGTTTATGCTATTCACAATTTAGCACAGTTATCATGGATTTTTAATGTTCTTATCTAATTATCTGAGTAGCATTGAGAGCAGCTGCTTTATTTTTATATTCTTCCTTATATTTTATAATTCTTAAGTTTTAGATATTTTAAGGAAATGCATTTTAATATCAGAATGAAAAATATAAACCAGAGAGCATAAGATAGATGAATATAAAACCTACAGCCCAGAGTAAAGTGATCTGCCACACCTCAGAACTGCAGCAGAGTGGTTATGAGCCAGGGTTTGAGTCAAAGAAACAAGGTTCAAGTCCCACTTTAGCCACTTATTAGCTGATCATGAGCAAATTTTTTAACCTCCCTGAGCCTCAGTTTCCTCATAAATTAAACCACAATGTATACAAAGGACTGAGAACAATGCCTGGGACATATAACAGCTGATGCGTAAATAATACTTAATATTTACCAGGTAGTGTTCTAAATCATATGTTAATTTATTTCATCCCCACAAATCCCATGAGGTATTATTCCAATTTTATAAGTGAGGAAACTGAGTCATGGAGGGTAAATAACTTACCTAAGGTCACACATTATAACCAGCAGAGGTAGGATTCAACCCACAAAGCCTAGCGCCAAAGCCCTTCTTTTTAACAACTATGGACCACCTCTCTCGAGTAGGGGAACAATAAATAGAAGCAAAAAAAGAAAAGTCATTTCAAAAACTAGGGTCATTCTTCCTAATAAAACCAATCCTGAAGTTTACCAAATATCTGAGTTCAGGATTTATAAAAATTTCATTTTATGTTCTATGCTTAATTCCAACATATGGAAAAATTAAACAAGAAAGAATGAAAGGGATAATGTTTAGAGTCATGATAGCTTAAAATGAGAGTTACATTAACCAGTTAAGCAGAAATAAGTACTCAAGTACAGAGAGCTACAACCATAAAAGGATACATGCTACCTACTGCACACCCAGCAACCACTAAGTCCCTCCTTGTTTTTCAGTTCTCCAAATGTCATAGTAGATATTACTAGCCTGGCCTCTAAAGAGTTAAGGCAGATCCATCTGACTATAAATTCAAAGCTCACTCAGGAGAGCTTTAACTGGATCCCTCCATCTATCTCCCTGAGAATCTTCTTACCTCATCCCATCCTCAGCGACTGAGACTTGGTGTTAGACCGTGATGCTCCCACACGCAATAACATCATGGTCCTACCCAAAGTGTGGTAACAAGTAACCAGAGCCAGAGGTTCTTCTCAGGTTACCCATTTTAAACCTATAGCCTAAGAGCCACTGTTCTAACTGCAACTTACTGACTCAGCAGTAGCCCACTGGTTGGTGCTCCTGAAACCCAACACTGATTCCTGCTTTAATTTAACCCCTCCTGGCCCAGGGTGGAAGGAATATATTATTGAATCAAGAGACCCGGGGTCTAGCCTGAACACTGCCTCATTACTTCTCAGATCTTAGATAAATTCTGAAACCTTCCTAGGTCTCCATTTCCTCATTGGTAAAATGAATTGGTTGAACTGGATTATTCCTAAAATCTAGACCAACTCAAATGATCTAGGATTCTATCTTCAGATTAATTACCACTGGATGAGAAAACTCAATTCACTGCAGTTAACAGCTCCTCCTAATAGAGCCCACAGTATTGCATAGACTTTGGGAACAGTCCCTCAAGGATAGGAAACTGAACAGCCAGAGTGTATTGTTCTATTCCAGTGCAATTATACTGAATGGCTGATGCTCTCAGGTAGAGTCCTCTTGTTAACAGGCACAATGTTCCCTCTAGACAGGCGCCCAGCAACTGCAGCCTGAGGGCCAGAAAATAAATACAAACACACTTAGAAATAACTGCCAGAAGCTCATCCCTGGTTGGTCTCATCTCTTACGGCAATGTAGCTAAGGTGCAAGCAATAAAGCTTCTGAAGGATACCCTTCCTCCTGGACATGACTAAAATAGCCAGTTTTCTATAGATGATAGCTTGGGCTGAGACATATCTCCCCTTTCCCTTTCAGGCTTTCCTACTTGTAGTAGTTCCTGCTGTGTGATATGCAGAGGCCCTCAGGGACATGCAGTCCAGCTTGTCACCCACCCCAGAGCAAGGGAATGGACACCTCTCCCACTTCAATCTTCCCTCTTAAACCCAAAAAACATAACTTTACCATAATATCCTACACTGTATTTCTGACACATATAAGAACTCGATCAGTTATTATAAATGTTTTAAAATCCCAGGGTTAGCTTATAAATGCTCACCCTCAATTTTTTCACATTTCACAAATCATAATATGGAGTTTTCCCTCCAATCTCAATTCTCTCCCTTTTCACCAACACGTCAGAGCTAAGTCAAAATGTGTTCAGGTTATGCCTCACCCCAACTTCCCTTTATTACAAAGTCAGAACAAACTTTCCTAGGATCTTACTTCACTCTGCTGCTCTCTCAAGCTTTTCACTAACCAAGTTGCACCTGCCTCAGTATTTCCCTTTCATGTTCTGTCATCCTTCATTGGCTTTGCTTACTGACCCTGGAGCTACCTCACAGCTTGCCTCAAAATGAGATGAGTCCCTTTGCAATACAGGATTCTCTAGATGAACAAGATTGCTACAGAGTGAGCCCAACTCCTCCTATGAGTGATCTCTACCCTTCACATCTCAAAACTTTTAAATAAACTGAGACAGAGAAGCACCAAGCACCAACCAGATAGCAAAATCAGCTCTATGAAATGAGGGGGGTGCCTGACAGCTCAACTCAGTACCATGACTCAGAACAGTGCTCTATATTCTGTGAACCGAGGCAAACCTAAGAATCATCCACAGCGGGCAAGAAAGTATCGTTAGGGCAGACAGCATGGGTAAAACCTGACAGAAAGATACACTGGTATACCAAGCTCCAAGCCTTCAGATATTCTGGATAGGCAACAACTGTTTGCCATAAAGGGGTGGTGGCAATGGTGGCAGTATCCAAGGCTTTCAGTGGGTGCAAAGCTCAGACCTCTTATAAAGTGGCAGGGCCACTCCCTTCATACATGGGCCTCAAAAGAACTGACATAATGTAATCACAGCTGGAAAGAAAAGAGAAATAAATTTTTTAAGAGGTGAAGCATAGTCTCCAACCATTGATGTTTTCAGTCTATCAAGAGGATTGTTTAAAAAAGACACTGGTTTAAGTGTTTAAGGCTAAACAATAAAAAAGATGACACATGAATTAATCTTGATGTAAAATTATGAGTCATTGGAAACATGAATGAATTTACTAAAATGCCCAGTAAAAATATGAAAAAATTAAGATTTTCTTCCTACAAACATGGATCCAACAATAAATATGTTAATTAATTTTACACCCTGAAAGTAAGGGTCATTCTATCTGCATTTTAATCAAAGCTCTAGTAGAAAGATCAGAATCAAAATCCAGATTTCTACAATAAACAGGTACCCAAACCAGATATAAGAAAAGCTTCTTTAAGCAAATCACAGACTTCCTGTATGGTTTTGGTCTGTTCACCTGACCAGCAAAAGGAACCATTGGAAAATAAGCAAAAGAAGTCATGAAAAATAGTCATGAATGGACTACTGTAGATTTTACCACAGGCAAAACACAGTGGCAAAGAAATTCTTCAAGAAATATGGTAGTATTTACCTAAAGTTTTCAGTAAGCAAAGTCACAAATTTCCACGGTACTCCAAAACACAACTCATTCTTAATGTTTTATAACAGGGGTCAGTAAACTTTTTCTACAAAGGGGCAAACAGTAAATATTTTAGATTTGGCTCTCTGTCACAACTACTCAATTTTGCTGTTCTAGACAAAAGCAGCCATAAACTGTTGTGTATGAATGAGTGTGACTGTGCTCCAATTAAACTTTATTTATGAACAATGAAATTTGAAATCTTTATAATTTTCACAAATCACACTGCATTTGATTTTTTTCCCAACCGTTTAACAATGTAAAAACCATTCTTAGCTCGTGAACCATACAAAAGCAGGTGGCAGGCCAGTCTGACCATTGGTTATAGTTTGCCAACCTTTGTTCTATAATCTAGCTCTGAAAGAGCTCTGATCTTTAATTAGGTCTCTGTTACTGACAAGACTCACAAAGATAATAGATTCCACCAACAACTCCCTAATGGATCAGATAACGGAATTCAAGAAAACTTTCATTCCAATTCCCTTCATTTCTAATACTAGCAGCAATAGCGAATCTTGATAATCCACACTAACCCTATCCCATTTCCTATCCACCTAGAATTAGTGGTAAATGCTGAATCAGACTTCTGAGAAATCCTCAACTACTTTCATAGGATAACAAAAACATCTCCAACCCACATATAGCTCTAAGCCTCAAAGATCCTGTAAAAGTGGAAATCACTGGGTATGATTTCCAACTCTCCTCAATTATATTCTTAGCCAGGAAACTTTCTACAAAGCATACTCTCAGTCTAAAATAAAAGTAATAACTAGTTTGAGATAAGAAAATCTTGCCCCACTCAATCAACAATAGTTGAAAAAGTATTCTTGAGAAACAAGAAATTTAGATTACAATCCTAACTGCAAAATTAAACTAGTTTGGTTAGCCCATTTCACAAAAGTACCTTATGTATGAAATTAGGAGGTAGGCTTGGATTATTTCTGTTATCTTTTCTAGCTCTAAAATGCAATGGTTCTAAAATGTAATGTAAAGAGCTACATTTATCATGATATCTGACCTAGCCCATTGAGGGTTTCTGCATTTTTCTATTACAGCTCATATTGATGACATTTTCACTAATTATTATCCTTCAGATAAGAGGCAGATAATTTCCTCACTGCTCTTTTATTTCTGGCTTATTGAAAAGCCATTGAAAATTAATTTCTGATCAGGACAATTGCTACCCTCTTAGAAATTACCCAGTTTTAACACATATACAAGTGATTCCAAGAGAAAATACATGGACTGTAATACGTAGAAGATATTTCTAGAAATAGACATTTGTGCCTGCTGCAACCATAAACTCCAAGTTGTGAAATTTCCCTATAACAAAAGCATAAAGTCATTCTTTAGCTACCACAAAAACTTGTCTTCAAAATTACTACAGTTTTCCACAATAATCAAAATTCTGACCTCTATGAACCATACTGCAGTCCGACTCTAGAATTAAACAGACATGAATTTAGTTCCTGCCACTGATACTTAAACTGAAAGTTATTCACCTCCAACCCTTGGTTTCCCCATCTGTAAAACTGGGATGCTATACATGGCAGCAATGGAAATAATATACACAGAATGATGTATAAAAATTGATGTAAGGAGACATCTGCAACACACTGTTAGGCTTGAAAAGTAATTTACAAAGCAATAGGAATAATATGATAGCATTTTTGGGGTTTTAAAAAAGCATACTGTGGATATCTCTAGCAGTAGAGTTACTGATGATTTCCACTTTCTACATTAAGTGTGTGTGTGTGTATACAAATATTTTGTACTTTTCACATAGGGAAAAAAAGGGTCTTAGGATAATGAAGCTAAGAGAGATATAGACATGAAAAAGCACTAGAAGGGCAAACTGCAGTCACACTCTGATTAGCCTGGACCCTCATTAGACATGAAGTAAGCCTAAAAGCTGTGAAATCTAACAGCAAAAGGATAAACTATTCTTGAAATTCATTAAGACTAAATATTGTAACCTAGAACTATTATCTAGGATTTAGGTCAGGATAACTGGCTAAAAGAGTTATAAAGAATTCATAAACAGTTGTATCTTTGAGTATATTTCTGTTACTAAATTTAGTGAGAAATATTAACTTTAAATAGCATTTATGAAAAGTTTATATAAGTTTTAGTTTTGATTAAGAAGACATTATAAAACTAAAAATAAGGATTAAAACTTTCATTGTTAAATCTAATGCCTAGAAATGCTTATTGAGTGAATCAATACACAAACTTGAGTAGAAAGCAACTCCTTCAATTTCAGAAAATTTAAAAATCATTTGAATAGATGACTATGTCATACTACTACCAACTGGTTGTAGCATCCCTAAAACACAAGGATGGTAGCTGGGAACAGAAAATTAATTGTTTAAACTTCAAAGTAAAAATGTAAGTAACAGGGCAATAGAGTTGTAACAACCGCTCTCCTATGAAAGCTTTATTATTTCCAAAAAAATATGGACACCGTACTTTAAAAAAGCACATTGACTCTGCTATGAATCAACCACAAAAAAGGTATGACATGTGGAAAGGACTGGAATTAGAGCAAGATCCACTTTTGGATCTTTCTGTAGGCAACTCTGTGCCTCAATTTTCACAGGCATGAAATATGGTTAATAGGTTGCTGTGAGGTTCATATGCGATATGAGTGAAAGCACTCTATAAATGGTAAAATGTCAGGAGTCAGTACTATTTATTTTTATTAATTAATTTACTATTTTTGACCTTTTCCTTTAACAAAAAATCTCTGGAAGATTTCTATTTATGATCTATATTTATGTCTAACAAACAAAATGTATTGTCTTTTTTAATGTATTAAAATGCCTAATTAAAGAATCACAAAATCTGTCCTTTGAGCCATTCCTTCATGTGGTATTACATCTTCTCAATTCAATTCAGAATTTTTCCCACAACTTGGTTTCTTAGCAGAAACATGCCGTACATACTTTTCATCAGCATAATTTATTTTTAAATTGATGTCTGGGAATTTAGCATACTGTATCTTAAAAACAGTGCTCAATGTTAGTCATGTTAGTCATTGTTTCCACAGTCCATAATCACTTAGGCAGGAAGTGAGATATGCAAAGAGGGAATTTCATGTGGTCAATCAGTAGTGTCCTTTAGCATTTCATTAAAAATCTGATATATATAACTTTTTGAAAACTGGAAATATTTTTATATTAACAGCAGATGTGAAAACAATGAAGAAAATAGAATCCATTTGTGGCTTATTATCCAAGGAGATAATGGAAAGTGAAGTGGATTGAAACTGAGTGGCTAGACTTAGGATCAACAGCTTTTAGATTTTCCTAGGGTATGTAACATTTTTAAAAATACGACATTTTGTAATTACATAATACTGAATTATTCACATCAAAAATGTGTCCTCGGTTGGAGGACAGGAGTCTCAAAGGAACACCCTTGAGACATAAGGAAAAGGAAATACAGAATGTAAGCTTTGTATCATTGTTGAATATCTTGTACTTCTTAGCTGCGCTTAATGGGATTGCATAAAAGAATGTTCTTGTTCATGGGAATCATATATGTGAATTATAGTGTTTGTTCAAGGATGTGTGCAGCTTGCTCTCATATGTTCAGAAGACAGAGCAATAGATGACGGATGATAGATAGGAAGAGAGGGAGGGAGGGAGGGAGGGAAAGAAATAGCAGTGTGACAACACGTTAAAGTTAGTGGATCGGGGTATGGGGGAGCGGTCAGGGAAAGCTGGAGTTCTGTTTATGGGGTTTGTATTGTTTTTGCAACTGTTCCTATAACTTTGAATTTACTTCAAAATAGAATGTAAAAAAAAAAAACAAAAAAATGTGTTCTCGGAGTAAATCAGAAGTAAATGATATTCAAATAAAATGGGGGATAATTAGGGGAAAAAAGTTATTTTGTCAGTATTGTAATGAGTTAACAAATGCATTCCACTTCAATAAAATTAGATTTTATGGAACTGACTTGGCTTTTCTTTGAAAATGTGAAAGCTGCTAGGAATGTGTGTGTTTCTTAAAAAAAAAAAAAAAAAAAATACATTGAGGATAGATGGTATTACAATGAACAAAATCTGACTACTGCACTTCCAAGCATTATCCAGTAGCAATACATTTAAACATAACCATGTTTCAAATATAACTGAGAAAATCAAGACATAAAACATGTTAGGTTCCCATATACTATTTACCTAAAACACTCCAAATTCCACTTGAATCAAATCTTTATAGAAGTACAGACTGTCTCATGAACTTTTTGCCCTACCCAAAATATTCCATGAAAGATGTCATCTTTTTAATCATTTCTGTAACTTACCTATTTTTAATAAGATACCATTTTAAAATTATACTAAAGCATTTATCTCTGAAGTGTTATAAGAGAAAAATAGGGACCTGTAAACATTTTTTAACACCTGACATAAAGCATTTTACTAGATGTTAAATATACAATAAATATAAAAATAATGATTAATTTTACTTCTTAGAAAAATCTATTTTCAGATATTCATCAAGAAGAAGCAATGCCTATTGGTGGACAGATTTCTTAAAGGTGAATAGGTTATCTGGATCATTTGGGAGAAAGTTCATTGATAGCTTCTACGGTTTTCTCCCTGAGCACAAAACAAGAACTACTTTGTACAAGTCCCCTGGATCCAATCAAAAAAATTAGGAATAAGTATACAGAATGCATAGAGCTTTTGAACTTGGAAATTAATGCCTTCAGACTGAGGCATTCTTTTGGTAGTTTGATTCAACATTAGAGTGTAAATATTTTTGTATGAATTGATGAAAAAGTCAACAATGTAAAAATTGTATAAGGTTATACTAGGAACGCTTAGTTTACATTTTTCTCCAGCAAAGCAAGGCTTTCAAAGGAGGAGAAAGAAAAGAACTAATGTTATTGAGTACCTTTTTTTTTTTTTAGTTATCTTCCTATGCCACAGTCTCTTCATTTGAAAAATGGACATAATAGTATTACCTACCTGGTAGCCCTGTTTTGACACTTAAATGATTCAATGACTACCAAGAATATAGTACAGTGCCTCGAACATAATAAACACTATATAATTACTTAAGTACTTTAAGTATGTGTTATAGACACTGAAACTCTATGGTAACATTACCACATCTATTTTATCCATCTTGGTCATAAAATCATGAGGAACTCTACTAAAATGCATAAAAGGGTCAATTAAGGGCTCTTAATTATTAAAATGCCCACCTTGTTAAAAATTTCTACAGATTGTTCATTTCTTTTCCACATATACAACACATACATTTGTGAACTGTCAAGAGATTAAACAGGCTGATGAAATGGTAAAATTCTAAGCAAAGTAGATGATACAAAAACAAGGTCAAAGAGTCCTTTAGCTATCTCCCCAGACCTCTGATTATCACTAAGAAACAATTTTCTGAATATTGGGTTTTTTATTCCATAATTTGAGCAATCTTACTGTCATACGTCCAAAAAGCAATCATTTTCTATCTGGACTATCAAAAATACATTATGTGCCATCTTGACCAAAAGGGGGAAATAAAGGGAAACAAAATAAAGTTTCAGTGGCTGAGAGATCTCAGATAAGAGTCGAGAGGTCAGTCTGGAGGTTATTCTTACACATTATATAGATATTCTTTCTTAGTTTCTAGTGTATTAGAATAGCTAGAAGGAAATACCTGAATCTATTGCATGGTAATCCAATAGACCTGATTCTTCACAATAAGTATATAACTATGTAGTTTTTATCATGTGACCACGTAATAGTGAAAACCTGGTGACTGACACTCCCTTTACCCAGTGTATGGGCAGACAAGTAATAAAATAATGACAAAAAAATATATAAGTAATAGAGAGGATAAGGAGTTTGGGATGGTTTATGTGATTTTTTTATTTTTATTCTTTTCTTTATCTTGGAGTAATGTTAATGTCCTAAAATTGATTGTGGCAATGAATGCACAACTATATGATGACACAGTGAGCCACTGATTATATACTTTGGATGGATTATATGCTGCATGAGTATATCTCAATAAAAATGCATTACAATTATCTTCTTGACCAAAAGGGTGATGCAAAATGAAACAAAATAAAGTTTCAGTGGCTCAGAGATTTCAAATGGAGTCAAGAGGTCACTCTGGTGGACATTCTTATGCACTATATAGATAACACCTCTTAGGTTTTAACGTATTGGAATAGCAAGAAGTAAATACCTGAAACTATCAAACGCCAACCCAGTAGTCTGGACCCCTGAAGATGATTATATAACAATGTAGATTACAAGAAGTGATACAGGATGATTGCAAAAACCTTGTGGATCACAATCCCTTTATCTATTGTACAGATGGATGAGTAGAAAATGGGGACAAAAACTAAATGAAAAATAGGGTGGGATGGGGGGAATGATTTGGGTGTTCTTTTTTACTTTTATTTTGTATTCTTATTCTGATTCTTTCTGGTGTAAAGAAAATGTTCAAAAATAATTGCGGTGATGAATGCATAACTATATGATGGTACTGTGAACAGTTGATTGTATACCATGGATGACTGTATGGTATGCGAATATATTTCAATAAAATTGAATTTAAAAAATGTATCACTATATATATACATATTATGCACACTATCAATGTTCATCCATGTGAATACAAACAAATTTTTAAAAATAATTAAATAGAAATTATGGTGAGATGCATACCATAAAAGTCAGTCTTCTTAGTTTAAAAAGTAGACAATAGACAATGGCAATATTTTGAGAGACCCTGATCTCAGATTTGTGGGACAACTCAAACTGTAGTGTCCCTGCAAAGACATCTTCCAATCATGGCAACGAACAACCCATTCAGAACTCCTTCCTAAGAGACACTTATTTAAAAGGCCCTACAGTATGCAGTATGCCAGTTAAAAAAAAAAAACTTTCTAAAACACTAATTCTATATATGCAGGGGGTAGAATGTGCCAGTTTGAATATACTGTGTCCCCCAAATGCCATTATCTTTGATGTAATCTTGTGTGGGCAGATTTTATCAGTGTTGATTAGACTGTAATTCTCTGAGTGTTTCTTTGGAATGTGCCCCACCCAGCTGTGGATGATGACTCTGATTGGATAATTTCCATGGAGGTGTTCCTCTGCCCATTTGGGGTGGGTCTAACTTGACCAGTGGAGCCATATAAATGAACTGAAGGGCAGAGGGAACTCAGTGCAGCTGTAAGCGATGTTTTGAAGAGGAGCTACAGCCAAGAGAGACACTTGAAGAAAGCACAGGAGCTGCAGTGAGAGACATTTTGCAGATGGCCGTTGAAGGCAGACTCTTTCTCCAGAGAAGCTGAGAGAGGACAAATATCCCAAGTGCAACTAAGAGTGACATTTTTGAGGAACTGAAGCCTAGAGAGGAACGTCCTGGGAGAAAGCCATTTTGAAACCAGAACTTGGAGCAGACGCCAGCCATGTGCCTTCGCAGCTAACAGAGGTTTTTCGGACACCATTGGCCATCCTCCAGTAAAGGTACCCGATTGTTGATGTGTTACCTTGGACACTTTATGGACTTAAGACTGTAACTCTGTAACCAAATAAACCCCCTTTATAAAAGCCAATCCGTTTCTGGTGTTTTGCATTCCAGCAGCACTAGCAAACTAGAACAGCATCTAACATCTAATACTGAAGATAAAAGAAAAGAATTTATATTATTATTGATTTGCCCAACATTTTTATTCATTGGTTAACTAAAGTCATACTGAATGGATTCTACCTTCAAAACACACACGTGTATACATTCATGTGTACAAACATCCCCAGCTGTTGTAACAGTTAGGAAGCTAGCCAAAATTCTAAGGATCTAATCAATTTGAAATAGATTGCAGTACAATTTATATCATGCTATCAACTGGATTTAATCAACAAAACTTGTAAACCTAACCATACATTAGTACATAATAATATTCAACTAGAAAATTGAAATCCCCAAATAATAAACCTTCTTATTTGATTCCCACCTAAAATATTCGGACAAATGTCAGTGCTTAAGAAAGTATGTTCATAAAACCTGGTGTCTTTTCAGATTTCCATATACTTTTATTATTTTTGTCTTAGGTCAAAGTGGAGACATCAGATTATATTTTCTAGAACAGATAATGATCCTGCCACAATTATAAGACTGGGGAAAGAAAATGGAAAATTGGTCACCTCTCCCTTTTTGAAATAACCCCTTTATTAACATTCATGCCATTATTAGCCTATTATTCATAGTTAACAACAACAAAACAGTAGCAACTCTAGATTATCAAAAATGATCTCGTTACTGTGAAACTTACACAAGAAATACCCTTTTCCAAGCTCCGCCCAGGAATAATCATGGAAGATCTTTAGAAGTCTTGTAGGCTGTTTTACCAACTTACACTGGATTGCTTCTGAAAGCATTATCTGATTCCTGCAATGTTATCCTTTATGTAACTCACACAAAAAGATATAAAAACCTCTCATTCTGACTCACTTACCAAGGGAAAGGGTTCCTTTCCAGAAAAAGACACCTGAGCTCGGGGAACCATAACAGGAAATAGCAGTAAAAACATACTCAACTGCACTTAGCACTGGTAGTTTTCTGTTATGTTCTTTCAGGGAGAAAGTAGTCTTTACATTTGAAAATAAACTCTATAAATTCACACATTCTTCTACATAATGCTACAAGTAGATTGACTGATTTGTCTTTTAAAATGGAAAGAGATGAATACTGCTTGGGTATAGTTTCAGCATGACAACCTCCTGCTTTCCTCCATTCATCTGCAGCAGAAACAGTTTTCAACCATTCAGGTGAATTTTTGTGAACACTAGATAAGGTACCAGTTTCACCACTTCTGCACTTAAAAATGTCAGATAGCTTCTTCAGTGTTTTCCAGTGTTCAAATACTCAGCTAATTGCTTAGTACTGAAAAGGAGTCCTAGAATCAAAGCACCAGAGGCTACAGTACAGAAAAATCTAACATCCTGAAGCTTTAGAGAATGTCTTCCAAACATAGTTTGATTTGAGAAAACAATAACCAAAGGGTTTATCTCTTTAGAAATGGTTATCTCTTAAGAAACCCTTTAGAATTTCTAAATTTTAATATAACTCTTACCATCCAAAAGATCCAACAGTATTTCTCAAGGAGGATGCTATGGGTATTTTAAGCAGGATAATATTACAGTTAACACTCCTGGCCCCCAGGTATTAAAGGCCAGTAGCAATGTCCAGTCATTGTGACAACACAAAGCCACCCACACACATTTTCACATGCCCTTTAGTGAAACAATACTGCCCTCCCAACCTTAACAATATACTTCCCTGCCAAAAAGAGGCTCTTTTTTTTAAATTCATTTTATTGAGATATATTCACATACCATGCAGTCATACAAAACAAAGCTTACATTCGATTGTTCACAGTACCGTTACATAGTTGTGCATTCATCACCAAAATCAATCCCTGACACCTTCATTCCCACACACACAAAAATAACAAGAATAATAATTAAAGTGAAAAAGAGCAATTAAAGTAAAAAAGAACACTGGGTGTCTTTGTTTGTTTGTTTCTTTGTTTGTTTCCTTCCCACATTTTTCCACTCATCCATCCATAAACTAGACAAAGTGGAGCATGGTCCATATGGCTTTCCCAATCACATTGTCACCCCTCATAAGCTACATTTTTATACAATTGTCTTCAAGATTCATGGGTTCTGCGTTGTAGTTTGATAGTTTCAGGTATTTACTGCTAGCTATTCCATTTCATTAGAACGTAAAAAGGGTTGTCTATATTGTGTGCAAGAGTGCCCACCAGAGTGACCTCTCAGCTCCTTTTGGAATCTCTCTGCTACTGAAACTTATTTCATTTCCTTTCACATCCCCCTTTTGGTCAAGAAGATGTTCTCAATCCCACGATGCCAGGTCTACATTCCTCCCTGGGAGTCATATTCCAAGTTGCCAGGGAGATTCTCTCCCCTGGGTATCTGATCCCACGTAGGGGGAAGGGCAGTGATTTCATCTGCCAGGCTCTTCTTAATTATTAAATTATTTTGATAGATTACAGAAGTAACTGGAGATGCAAATGAAGATGATGTGGATATAGGACTAACTAACCCCTAAGAGGACTCTCAAACATGCTGCTTGAAAAAGTCCCAAAGGTCTTTTTGCTTTTTGGTCACTTGTTTCTCCCTCTATAGGTATCACAAGTTATTTCTAAAGCCGTGTTGTCCAAAATATGTTAGCCACTAACTATACATGGCTATTTAAATTTAAATTAATTAAAATTTTAAAAATTCTGTTCCTCAGCCACACTAGTTATATGTGCTCAACAGGTGCTATAGTGTAGAACATTTCCATCACTGAAGAAAGTTCTACTGGACAGCACTGCTCTAAGGTTTCCTAACATATAACCTTGCCATCTCATTTCCATTTTGGGGGTAACTAAAAATAAAGACTTAGAATTCTTCAGTAGCAGTAACAGAAGGCACTTACGCAGTCCACAGTTCATCTCAAGCTCTCTTTAAGATTCGGCTTTGTAACAAAATTCCAGGCATAAGCAACATTAAAAATAGAAGCTTCAATCATAGACCTACTTGTCTAGTATCTATAGAATTGATCAGCTCTCTTATAATATTTCCTAAACAAAATGGCTACGGGATACATGCTAATCAGCGAAATAACACTAGGAAGATAATTACCCTTTCTTCTCCAGATTTTATCTACTAAAGGCCAAACTTCATTTCATTATCAAAAGAACTGTTGAGTGGACTGTGCCCTTCTCAAGGCTCTGTGTAGCCCTTTCAGGCCACAGATGTTCAGAGGTCAATTTATTCCCCACAAATTCAGAGCTATTCCACCTTCTCTTTTATATGTCACTGAATACACTTCCTCACTAGCACTGGGTTTGCTGTTCACACACTTGCCACACATTGGAATTGTTCCAAAAAGGGCCCAGAAGGCTGGATTCCAAGTAACAAGGATGTTAGTATGTAAATTCTTGATAAAGCATTCAATAGAACTATAAGAGTAATTTTCTACCTCTTGACTATCTGGAGCTCTAAGGCCAGTGCAGCAATTCTGTGGTAACTTCCTATATATGAGAGTTTTACAAAATTGCTATACTGAAGTTTTTCCCTATCATAGCACCCTGCTTTGTTCCTTCCTGGTACTTCTCACAATCTATAAGGAAACTGTTTATTAGTTTAGTTTTTCATTATCAGTCTTTCTCACCAGAATATAAGGTCCATGAGGATGGTATATCCCAGGAGGATAGTACAGTATCTGGCACACAGTGGACTCTCAATAAATATTTGATGGATGGATGGATGGATGAATTAATTAATCAAACAAAGTTACCCAGATTTCCTTCCTACATGACTTCTCAGACTTTTCCAAGCAAATTTCTACTGTGACTCTTCTAGAGGGCCAAAGGATATATAGTGTTTCTCCAACTTACTGGCCATCTTGTGGGATATCTTCATATCTGCTAAATGAACGTTTAATGGGACACAAATTCGGGGAGAAATCACCTGTAGTTGCCCATTCAGTTGTGCAGCAGAAAGTTAAATAGTATCTAAATATCATCTGGGATTTTATCCATCCAGCTTGGACAAAGGTGGATTACTCATGTGCACCCTGAGAAAACACCATAATACCATTAAATCATACCAGGTGCCATTCTGGTCTCCAGAGATAGATAAAGCATAATACAGCTATTCAGAAAATGACAACTAACAGACTGGAGGAAAGAATATAATAAAAATTTTATATCTTGCCTAGTTAAGAAGAGACTTTATCTATATAACAAGCCTGATATAAGGAAGCAGCACTAACATTTTCATATCATCCATCGCCAGATCAACTTACATCAAATTGGCAGCAGTGTTAGCTCCATTTCCTGCAGTTTTTCCAAAATGCATTATTGCACACTTGAATATGTTAAGTGTCAAACATAAAGAATTGGAGATGTGCAAAGTTAATATCAGAAATCCAGAAAGTAGAGAACACATCAGTATGTTATGAAGGTAAAAAGGAGCAGGAACTCCAGGCAAATCCCAGAGAGTTACTAAGAAATCTAAGATGGTCATACATACCTCAGAGAACAAATTTGGCAGACCACAGGTTATATCTAAACCACAGACATGTTTTATAGAACCCAAAGACTATTTTAAATTTTTTTAATTAGTTGCTAAGGCTAATTCAAATTGAGGTATTTTACATAAAATTTGACATTTCCAACTTTACTAAAAAGTTAGAAGATATGGTCCACAAATGACCCACATTCCCACATAACAAACGACTAGAACAAAACTAGCTGCCTCCTTTCAAACAGCTCTGTTATTTTCCAGTTTGCCATAGTGCACTCAAGCCCACTTACCTCATTTAATTTCCTATCTGACCCCTAATATAGGCATTTCAGTTTGCAACTCCTGGATGTACTCAAAATAGTATCAGAATACCAGGAATGAGGAAGAAGCAAGCACCATCAAACTAAGAAGACAAGGAGATTATAGTCTGAAGCATGATCTACTCCATTCTGTAAAACTGCTTCCTTCTCACTTGGGGATGCTTTCCACGGGATCCCAATTAAGTGCCAGCCTTTGTCGCGAGGTGTTATCCTAAAATCTACTCCTTGCCATTTAAAGATTATGTGTCACCTCCTGCCCATTCATATCACCTCACCTGGAAGGTTTATTTCCCTCACTTAGCAATTTATACTGGTCATGAGATTAATAATAATAATGGTTTTCATTTTTGGCAACCTAGTTTTTAAAAAGCTTTAAAATAAACTTAGATGTTTATTTGAAACATTACCACAAAGCCACATAAGGATGGAGGAGTTAATATTACCATTCTTAATTTGTCAAAGAGTAAAGACACAAAGAAATTACAGTCTTTCCCTAGTAAAGGCAGAGCAAGTCTAACACCCAGTTCTCCTGGGTTGGTGGTTCCTTCCTCTCTTTCAACTATACACTGGGTTTTATCTCTATTAGTCAGGGTCCTAGCAGGAAGCATTCACCACACACACAAATTAGATACTTTATGGAGTATTTAATAAAGGGACTATTTACAAAAGTGTAGAAAGGGCATAAGGTAAACACAGGGAATAGTACAGTTTCCCAGGACAATTACCACCCCTAAGCTGGAAAGGGCAAGAGGGCATTACCATACAGTTTCATAGGGAGAAAACCATACAGAGAAGGCTGCCTCCAGAGAGACTGTGACCTTTGGTGGAAGGCCACAGCCAGACGACTCATTTACTTGAGTCTTCCGATCTCCAACCAGGCTTCCCATTGGCTGAACCAACTAGAAGCCAGAAGGTAAGACGGCTAAATGAAGAACTCCATATAGGTCACCTCCCATGGCAGAATAAAAGGGTAAAGAAGAGTAAAAAGTGAACCTAATGGAGCAAAGAGAAGAGGACTGGTGCATTATGCAATCTCCGATAATTTATTTAAAGAGGAAAAGAAAAAGATATTTCAAATAGGCCCAACATTAATTTCCTAGAGAAACCACAGTTAACATTTTATGTTCCAGAACTACATATTTATTTCTCCTTTTGACTCTGGTCTCTAAGACAGATGCCCTCCATGTCAAAGTATTCCCTCTAATGCCTAACTGAATTCATTTTTAATAGCCTTAGGTATAAAAATATCATCAATGGTTTTCTCTTAATCTAAAAACAGCAGGTCCACTGGTTTCTCCTTGTTCAGAGACAAATATATCTTCTCAGATACATCTAGTAGTTTCTATTGTGAAAAGCAGGCTAACTTTCCCCAAAGAGTTTTAGTTGCTTCCTTGATCAATGATTCTATTCTTTAATGCATAAAAGTCACTAGTCAACTAGGCATCATATATTTTAGTAAATAATTAATTATGCCCTTAAGGTTTTTAAAACATCTTTTAATGTCTTTGAATTCCAGAAATATCTATTTATTAATCAGGCCAATCTGGATTATACGCTGATCTATTTACTTCAAAAAAAAAAATTTAGAAATTAGACATCTATCTCCTGACATCTACCTTACACTGAAGCAAAAAATTCATTTAGTACTTCTGCTACTTGCTTCTCCCATCTGAAGACACCTTCTACAAGGTACAATCAAAGGGTACAATTGATTCTTTGGCCAAATTTCTATCTTCAATGTTTTTGAAAACTTCCTCATTGTTGGTTTTGAAATTTCTACAAGGTGAAGTTCAATTTTATCCTTGACCCTTCTAAACAAATTTTATTTCCCCTATCCCCAGAATCCATTCTGAGAATAAAAGCTTATTTGGATTGCAGTGCTAGATAATTGTGGAGAAAGAGGGACAACAGCAGGATATTCCACATTCATTCTGTGTGCTAGGAGTTCCCTTTCCAGTCCCTTCAGCCAGAGCTAGAGGGCCTTTCCTGGAGCTCTGCACCACAGTGCTCGCCTCAGAGTTTGAGGCTATGTTAAGTTCAGGTCAGTAAATTCTGCAGGGAAATAATAAAGAAAGAACTAGTCATAACTGCCCCATCAAGATGGATAAATGAGATGCTTCAGGGCTCTGTCCTCGCACAGATGCTTTGAACAACCAGCAAGAGCTTCCAGAAACATCTTTCTCAAAGCTTCAGGAAACAGGTAAAGGACCACAGCAACAGAGCAAGTGCCCAAATAAGAAAAAGGCTATGAAAAAGTGTAGGATCGGATGGACTTCTGGGAATATGGCACAACAGAAGAGGCAGAACTAACTTTTCCACCATGGAATACCAGAAAAAAAGCAGGAAATGAATGGGACAGTGGTTCCACGGTAAGAGCAGTCAGAGAGGAACTTCTACATTCTATAGAGAGGACCTGGATGAAAAGCAGAGAAATTAAACTGAAAGGATGGGGTGAGTTTATTTAATCATGACTGCCTCTGGGGCTGGCTGCTATGCACCAGCCAGAGTGGGTGAGGGAGGAGCTATATACTCCCACACCCCCATCTCTGCAACCAGCTTGGGAGATAACCCTTCTCAGTTCTGCAGCCAGGAACTCCTGTGTGGGAACTTGGGATCTAACATACTTGTTTGAACCACAGGCAGAGAACTTGCTGCGGTGCATAGTGCCTCCCTGCAACCCTGAGGCATGCTGCTGCAGGTGCCTGGTTATGGGAAAACTGGGGGCGCACCCCTCAGGAGGAGAAAGGATGGAGAGCAGAGGAGAAAGGACGCAGAGCAGAACAGAGGTGACCTGACAATTGACAGGTGAGAGTGACACTCTCGCTGCCTGTATCCTTTCTCCATGGAGGCCCACGGTGCTTACAGCATCCAAGGGCAAAGAGGTGGGAACAAGGGAGACAGCCACATGGAGCACCAAGAGCCCCTCCCCCACCCAAGAGGACCACGGGTGCACAGCGGGCAGGGATCTTGCAGGCCAACAAAGAGTAGGGTGCTTCCTAGCTGGCTCAGCGCCAGGGAAGGTGAAAATCTGTCCCACAGCCTGAGGTTATCACACTCCAAAACCTGAAAATCACCAAACTCATCATGTCCTCAAGCCAATTCTCCACCAAGGTACACAATGCTCAGCCCCCACCCCAGGAGCTGGTGGTCTCCAGCACATGCAGAGACCTGCTGCACTGGCTGGATTTTCACCTGATTTGGACTACACCCACCAGGCTGCCACAGTCAGGGAAAAGCAGGCTTAAGGGGAAGAGGTGGCCCAAGGGGGCCATCTGCTGGGAAGACAGGGAAAGTGCACTCTGGCAAACTTGTTCTTCCAAATCTTCTGTAGATGTACAAACAGACTTAAATCTCCCATGCGAGGCCTTGGCCTTGTTCTGGCTGGGAATTACTGATAAACCAAGTGCCAAAGGAGATCTTCAACACAAACCCAAGCAACTATAAAATCTTAGGCAAGTGAGGGAAACAACTTTCAAAATAACCCTTTCAAGATAATCAAATGCCAAGAAATCAGCAGAAAATCACAAAGCACATGAATATGCAGGAAGATATAGTCAAGCCAAATAATAAAATTAAAAAGCCGGAGGAGACACAGAATTTGGAGCAACTAATCAAAGAAGTACATACAAATATCCAAAATAACTTCAATTCGTTGGCTAAAGATATAAAGGATATCAAGAAGACACTAGAAGAACATAAAGAATTTGAAAGAATATATAGAAAAATACCAGATCTTATGGAAATGAAAGATCTGTAGATTGAATTAACAATATACTAGACACACACAACAACAGATTTGAAGAGGCAGAAGAAGGAATAAGTGAACACAAATGCACAAAAGAACAAACAGTGAAAAAGACGGAAAAATCTGAAATGGATCGCAGGGAAATGATGGACAACATGAAGCGCATAAATGTAAGAATCACTGGTGCCCTAGAAGGAGAAGAATAAAGGACTAGGAAGAATATTTGAAGACACAGTTGGGGAAAACTTCCCAGCCCTTACAAATGATATAAATATGCAAATCAAAGAAGCCCAATGAAATCCAAATAGAATAAATCCAAATAGACTGACTCAAGATACACAGTAATCGGATTGTCAAACGCTGAATAGGAGAAAGTCCTGAAAGCAGCAAGAGAAAAGTGATTCACCAAATACAAGAAAAACAACATAAGACTAAGTAATGACTCCTCAAAGGGCACCATGGAGGTGAGAAGGCAGTGGTATAACATATTTAAAATTCTGAAAAGAGAAAAACTCTGAGACAAGAGTTCTTTATCCAGTAAAGCTGTCCTTCAGAACTGAGGGAGAGTTTAAAATTTTCAGACCAACAAATGTCAAAAGAATTTGTTAACAAGAGACCTGCCCTGCAAGACATACTAAAGAAAGTTCTGTCAGCTGAAACAAAAAGACAGGAGAGAGAGAGAGGTCTGGAGAAGGGCACAGAATTGAACAGTATTGGTAAAGTTACTTTAAAGGATAAAAAGAAAGAGGGAAAAAATAGATCTGATAAATAAAAACCAAAGGATAAGATGGTTGGTTCAAGTACTTCCTTTACAGTAATAACTTTGAATGTGAATGGATTAAACTCCCCAATTAAAAGATACAGACTGGCAGAAAGGATTAAAAAGTATGATCCATCAACTGACTCCCAGGGGTATAAACCTCCCTGGCAACACAGGATATGACTCCTGGGGATGAATCTGGACCCAACATCGTGGGATACAGAACTTCTTCTTGACCAAAAGGGGGTGCAAAATGAAACAAAATAAAGTTTCAGTGGCTGAGAGATTCCAAATGGAGTTGAGAGGTCACGCTGGTGGACATTCTTATGCACTATATAGATAACCGTTTTTAGGTTTTAATGCTTGGAATAGCTAGAAGTAAATACCTGAAACTACCAAACTGCAACCCAGTAGCCTTGACTCTTGAAGACAATTGTACAGCAATGTAGCTTACAAGGGGTGACAGTGTGATTGTGAAAACCTTGTGGATCACACTACCTTTATCCAGTGTATGGATGGATGAGTAGAAAAATGGGGACAAAAAAAATAAATGAAACACGGGGGGAGAGATGATTTGGGTGTTCTTTTTTACCTTTATTTTCTGGTACAAGGAAAATTCAAAAAATAGACTGAGATGATGAATGCACAACTATATGATGGTACTGTGAACAACTGATTGTACACTTTAGATGATTGTACGGTATGCGAATATATCTCAGTAAAACTGAATTTAAAAAAAAAAGTATGATCCATCAACATGCTGTTTACAAGAGACTCATCTTAGACCCAAGGATACAAATAGATTGAAAGTGAAAGAATGAAAAAAAATATTCCACACAAGCTGTAACCAAAAGAAAAAGCTGGGTAGCTATACTGATATCAGACAAACTTTAAATACAAAGGTGTCATAAGAAACAAAGAAGGCTACTATATATTAATAAAAGGAACTATTCACCAAGAAGTAACAATCATAAATGTTTATGCACCCAATCAAGGGGCTCCAAAGTTCATGAGGCTAACACTGGCAAAACTGAAGGAGCAATAGATGTTTATACAATAATGATGGGAGACTTCAATACACCACTCTCATATATAGACAGAACAACCAGACAGAGGATCAACAAGGAAACAGAGAACCTAAACTAAACAATCTGATAAATTAACTAGACCTAACAGACACATATAAATTGCTGCACCACAAAACACCAGGCTATACATTCTTCTATAGAGCTCATGGAATGTTTTCTAGGAAAGATCATATGCTGGGGCACAAAACAGATCTCAATAACTTTAAAACAACTGAAATTACTCAAAGCACTTTCTCTGATCATAATGGAATGAAGCTGGAAATCAATAACCAATACTGAGAAGGGAGTCATTACCACAGATCCTGAAGAAATAAAAAAAAAAAAAAAAAAAAGAATCGTAAGAGGATACTATGAACAATTGTATGCCAACAAACTAGACGATGTAAACGAAATGGACAATTACCTAGAAAAACATGAATAACCTATACTGACTTGAGAAGAAATAGTAGACCTCAACAAACCAATCACAAGTACAGAGATTCATTCATTAAAAACCTTGCTACAAAAAAAAAAATGTTTATTTGGCAAAAAATCTGTATTTTTTATAGCACACTATATAATTTAACTCATATGGTCAGTTTATTCAAACACCACAATTACATGGAACCTTGAATAGGGGGTGAGATCTGGTTGGTTTCTACAGGTTAGCGTGAAACCCTGATACATCCCACAGTAATTTGGGCAGAGAATAAAGAGTAATGGGGTGTTCTGAGTTTTCTCTTTGGTATGGGTTTGTCTAACTGTTGTTTCTCTCTTTGGAGCAATGAAAATTGTCTAAAATTGAAAGTGATGATGACTGAACAACTAAGTGAAGATACTGTGAGACATAGTTTATTTTGGATAGAATATATGCTATGTGAATATATCTCAACAAAATCTACAGATTCTAAATAAATAAACAGAAAGACTCAAGTGCTAGAAAAAAATGTGGAGACAGAGGTATACCTATTCAGTGTTGGCAGGGTAGCAGAATGGTGCACCCCCTCCAGAGGATAATGTAGCAGAACAATAGGAAGCTAAATATAGGGTCACCATATGATTAGGCAATCCCATTACCAGGAATACACTCAGAAGAACTGAAAGCTGGGACTCAAACAGTCATTTGCACACTGATGTTTATAAGGCAGCATTAGCTATAACAGTCAATGGATGGAGGTGGCTGAAGGGTACATCAACTGAAAAGTGAAAGGGCAAACTGAGGTGTATACATATGATGGAATACTGTGTGGCTATAGAAAGGAAGGGAGTCATGAGGCATGCAACGAGGTGCATGAACCTTGAGGACAATATGCTAAGCAAAATAAGCTAGAAACAGAAGGACAAATATTGTACGGTCTCCTTTAGAGAATATGTGTAAAAAAATTAGGGCCTAGAATATAAGCTCTTAGAGCAGTCACATTTATTCCTGAGGTTCAAGCCTTCTAAATTCTGAGATGCTGTGCTCTATGTGTATAACCTAGTATTTCCCTGGAACTTTGAGCACCTGTGTGACACCTAAGACTCAGAGTTAGAGGTCTACAGCTCTAAAAGTCAGCATTACTCCATACAGCAACTGTTAAAGAAGCCAAAAAAGAGAACAGACTTCAATTAAAAATATGAACGAAGCAGATCTGGTTGGATGAAGGTAAATCAGAATACGGGGTAAAGAATGATATTATATGTTCATATTTTAAAACTTCACCTTCTGTGTGAGAACAAAGGAAGAAATGTTTATTTTGAACAAAAATTAAACCTGTCTGGCCAGTTCATTTAAACAACCTAAATACATCGAGCCTAGAATAGGGAATGAGATCTTGTATTTCTGTATAGCTTAATGTAATACCCTGATACATTCCAGAGTATGTTGGGCAGATAATTAAAAAGTATTTGCAAAGTCCCTTGAGGAACTGGAGAAAAATATGGAACTATTAAACTTTCCTATCTGGGAAATTTCTGATACTCTGTCAAGCACTAAGGACTCCAAATTTAATAAGCCAAGCCCTTGATCTTGAGGTTTGCTCTTATGGAACTTATTTCTGTAACGGGGAAGTTAAGCCTACCTGTATTTATGCCTAAAAGTCACTTCCAAAGAACCTCTTTGGTTGCTCAGATGTGGCCTCTCTCTCTCTAAGACCAACTCATTACCCTCCCTGCTACACCGACATGACTTCCACGGGTGTAAGTCTCCCTGGCAATGTGGGACATGACTCCTAGGGATGAGGCTGGTCCTGGCATCATAGGATTCACGATGCCTTCTTCACCAAAAGGGTAAAAAGAAAGATAACAAAATAAGGTTTCAGTGGCTAAGAGATTTCAAATAACGTTGAGAGGCTAGGAGTTAACAAATAATTGTGACTACTGAATCATTATATAGATTATTTCTTTTTTGTCTCCAAATAATTGTGCCTACTGAATCATTACAAAGATTATTTCTTTTTTATCTCCAATGTATTAGATTAGCTAGAAGGAAATACCTGAAATTGTGGAACTGTAATCCATACCTTACTTGGAAATTTTCTCTATAACTACTTGTTAAACTGTATTTTGAAATTTATCACTTTTCTGCATGTTATATTTTACAATTAAAAAAAATGTTTAAAAAAAAAGCTTATGTGACTTCTCAGAAACAGTCTTTAGACTACCATGTGTCTGGCCCATACTAGGTACTGAAGTTTCAAAGACGATTAAGTCAAAGTTTCTGTTGTCAAGATAAGTTATTGGAGGAAGCCAGTATGGCTGGATAATATTTTCCCTTTCCCCAATTCAAATGGGTAGACAGCCCTGCTCACTGCAGCAGAGGAGGCCTGTGTCCCAGCAGAAAAAGTGGCAGTCCAAGAACCTTTTAGGGTTTTTAAGAACAAAAGACTAATCATTTGTAATAGCCCCAACTGAAAACCATCCAAATATACAACAACAGTAGAATGGATGAATAAATTGTGATAGTACAATAGAAAACTCTATGCCAATGAGAATAAGCAAACTACTGATGCAACATCATCAATGAAACTCACAAACATAATGTTGAAGGGGGAAAAAAGGCCAGACAAAAAGAATACATATTATTCCATCTACATCAAATTCAAAACAGGTAAAACTAATACACACTGACAGAATGCCAGAGAGTAGTTACCCTTGAGGAGGAGGTTAGTGATGGGAAGGGAAATGAGGAAGGCCTCTGGTGTGCTGGGAATGTTCTATTTCTTGATCTGAGTGATGACAGTATGTGTGTGTTCACTGTGTGAAAATTCATTGAGCAATAAACTTATTATTTCTATTTTCTATATTAACATTATGTTCAATAAAAAATTTAATTGAAAAACAATTTCTACTCTCATTTTTGGAAGAGACAGATAATAAACAGAGAAATAAAGCATATAGTATGTCATATAGTATTGCATGACACATGCAATAAATTAAAAATAAAGCAATGAAAGAGAATGGGGGTACCAGTGTATATATATGGTGTGTAGGGGGATTTGCAATTTTAAATGGTCAAGGAAGGCTGAACTGAGAAGTGTCATCCAATTAGAAACCTGAAAAAGGTGAGGGTGTAAGCTATGCAACTATCTAGGAGGACAGCAAGTGCATAGGAGAGTTCAACTGATGCTTGTATATAATTTATGTAACAGAAAAAACTATCTACCTATTTTTCACCCTCCTTTCTTTTTTCAGTGGAATTATACCAACAGAGGTCATTATAACATTAAAAAAAAAAGGTATTTTCCTTTTTCCTCTTGTATAAACACTTCAAAACAGAACAAAACAAAACTAAGGCCCTCAAAAGAAGGGGATTCTTAGGCATAGACAAAGCTAGTATGCTAAACAAAAGTAAAAGGGAACTTGCCAAGCTAGAGAAAGGAGAAGGCTGAAAGAGAAAATTACTCAGTTTTACTTGTTCATTCACTCTACAAGGAAGTCAAAAGTTAAACAATCACCAGCCTCCCCACCCCTGAACATACACACACACACACACACACACACACACACTCACTCACACACTCTAACATATACAGTTTTCTATCAGTCAACAATCACCAGACCTATGGGGCAAACTTCTAACAAGATGGAGAGTGACAAAGACAACAAACAAAAAACTTTAAAAGAAAGAAAGGAATATGGAAGAAACAGAGATGACAAAAATAAAAAAAGGAATTTAAAAAAAAACAAACAATATTCTCAAAGATATAAGAGAAGTCATTACATCTTTAGACAAGAATATGCTATTTTGGGGGGAAAAAGAGAGAGAGAAAGAGAGAGAAGGTGATGGAATTGCACACTTACAATGGGTGAATTTCGTGATATAAATTATGTCTCACTGGGGCCACTGCCTAAACTCACTGAGGCCATTGCCTAAACTCACTGGGGCCATTGTCTAAACTCCCAGGATGCAGCCTGGTGAGGGTGCTAGGCCCCAGAGCCGTGCTGTCCAAAGGGGCTCTTGCATTCTTGAAATGTGGCCAGTCCAAATTGAGATATGTTATAAGGGTAAACTACACACTGAATTTCAAAGTCACAGTAACAAAAAGATTATAAATATCTCATTAATCATTTTTCATATTAATTACACGTTGACATAACATTTTAGATACACTGGTTATATAAAGTATATTATAAAAATTCATCTCACTTGTTTCTTTTTATTTTTTTTAACACAGCTTCTAGGAAATTTTAAATTTCAAATGTGGCTTATGTGTGGTTTGTTTATTATATTTCTATTAGACAGTATAATACTAGAGTATACATTGCATGAGAACAAGGGTTATATCTAAATTATTTTGTGTTCTCTAGGGAGCTTACAATATAGAAGATCCTCAGCCAGTATTTGCTGAATAAATAAACAATGTATGTTTACATAGCATTAGTCTCCAAGTTTGCATTTTGGAAGTGCATCCTAAGACTAGGTAGATAATCAATTCAAATAACACTGTTGTTTTCTTGTCTTTTTTTGATAATTTACAAGTATTTTTGGTATTCTTTATAGATCACAATTTAGTCCTTGCATACTTGAACAGAATACAACAAGCATTTTAATCACTAGTCTCAACTATTTCAATAGCTACAATCACAGTTTCAAAAATCAAGAAATGAAGAAATCAACTACTTTATCTTTTAAAGACTGCCCTCTAGAGTTCATAATATTATTTGAATATAGTTGGCCACA